>NC_044032.1:186467012-186772650 GCF_901765095.1 Microcaecilia unicolor | reverse complement strand
CCCAGCTATTCCACGCGCCTTGGAGCCTCGCTCGCGGATGCGGAACACATTGCTAAGCAGGTCCGAGTCGAGTGCTTACCCCACTTACTGGGAGAAGAAAAGCTATCAAGGGCAAGGCTCCATCACTGGAGCTAGAGAAAGGGAAGTCGGCGGTAGGAAACCAGGACACTGCAGACGGGGCTCAGTATCCGTAGCCGGCGAGAAAGAAGACCGGAAGCAGGTGCTGCGCAGCCACGGCACTGGGTGAGTCGAAACATCAAGATTCCGGATGGGTCACCTCTCTCGCCCTAGGTGCAGATGCTGCCGCTGAGGAGAGGGCGGCGGATAGCAGCGGAGCCCAGGGCCCGGGGAAAGGCAAGAGGGTTGAACGCAGCGGGACTCTGTGGGAACTGGCAGAAAGCCTCCGCCTTCGTGGAAAGGAAATCGGCAGTGCTTCAAAACCCGTCAATGATGTTGTGGACACGCTGGTGAAAGCAATCAGGAAACACGAACCATTCCACGAGAGACTGGCTACCGGCAGTTACTACGAAGGCGTAAAGGTCAGTGTTGCCAGGTAGTTGTGGAGGAACAAGCATGTTTTAGCTTACCCCCCCCCCCCCCCAAAAAAAAAAACAAAAAACAAGCATACCAGTTAGAAAAAACTGAGCTTGGTTTTGTTTTTTACATGCTGTGAAATTTAAGCATAGGCTAAAGCATTTTTTCAACGTTAAACATGTTTGTAGGAACATAACATCACTCAAGTTCATCGATTGCATGTTCTTAAAGAGCATGCACTATTTGCATACTCTCTCCCATCGGTACACACTTGGGCTGTCATTTGTAATAAATTTCGTTTGCCATCCCTAATCTCTCTATTTTTCTAAAAGCTTTTCTAGTATAAAAACTTACTAATATGTTACAGCCGTTGACTTATAAAACCACTTGTACCTTTTATGGTAATGGGCTGAAAAAGGGGGCAGGGTGGGAGAAGAGGGAGAAGAGAGAAAGGAGATGTCACACGGCGGGGGTGGGGGGGGGGCGCCAACTGATAGTCTGCAGGGGGGCACCAGAGACCCTAGGCACGACCCTGCTGGTCAGTCCTCTAAAGGGTGTATTTGACAGATCCTTGGGGACAGGATTGGAGAAGGGCTGCAACAGAAAAACAGTTCATAAATGTCAACTTGGTCTGTACAATTCAGGGTGTTCTTCTCTTTTAGATAGTCAGCACAGCACAAAACATAGTCAATCATATCAGGGCATTTAGGGTTCTCACTTCAAATCTTATCTCCTCTATTTACAAACCCAGAAACAGTACTTGGTGATGTTTCCCTCTTGATTAAACTCAGCCCACATTCATCTCCACACACAACTGTTGCAGTTTCTCCAGTTTCTTTATACACTCCTCTGATCATGGCTCAGGGAAATGGAGTGGGTAACCATCCACCCCATGTCCACTTTAGTCCTTGACTCTTATCTTTCTCATTTTTTTTCCTCTTACATAGTCTCTTGGTCTTACAAGCAGCAAAATAGCATATGGGTGAGCCGAGCTAGCTCTTTCAGCTTATAATCCACCTTTCATGACTTCCATTGTCATTTGTCCCATCCTGAAACAAGGTCCATTCACTCATGTAATGCAAGTCCTGCCAGAAGTGAGGCTCACCCACTTCTACTTCTCCCACCTGCTGGTTATCTTCAAGCACTGCTCCTCTATTCCCAGATCAGGAACTCTACTGCAGGCATCTTGTGCTTTGTTCAGAGGCTTCCAAACACCAAACCTACACATTTCTCCTGCTTTGGTACCTAGCATCTCCCCCTCAATGCTATGGATCTTGGCAAGGGTGGGCTACCAGAGACCAAATTTTTCTCCAACCTGTTTTTTTTTTACTTCTCATGTCCTGCCCCCTTGGGCTTTATCCTGATTTCCTTAGTTTCCAGGCTCCTTCCTCCCACCCTCTAAGCATGGGCATTTTCGGGGGAGGGGGGGGGGGGATATCACATAAGGATATAAAACAACTTGAAGTTGTTCAGAGAAAGCTGACCAAAATAGTTTGAGATCTGTGCCACATGATGTATGAGACTTGATATGACACAGACATTTTAATACTTGAAAGGTATTAAAGAACAAACATTTCTTTTTCAAAACTGGAGAAGCTACAGAACTAGAAGACATAAAATGAAAATGTAAGGAATTGTTTAAAAACAGTATCAGGAAATATGAAAAGGGTGGTGGATGCCTGGAACACCCTCCTGGTGGAGGTGGTTGGGACAAAAACAGTGACAGAATTCAAAAAACCATGGCATAAATACAGAGGATCCTTATCTAGCAAGAGGATGGGATCAAAATAAAACAAATGACAGAGGGTTGAACATGCTCAGAGAGGCAGGTACAATCTTACACAAAGGCATAGTGGAGATAACCTGAAAGTCCTGCACAGAGTGACAGGTAGGACTATAGCCATCTTGCTGGGCAGACTAGAGGACCATTCTGGTCTTTATCACCTTTATGTTACTGTGCAATTCTCATCTTTACATTCTGTATAAAATGGGGGCTCCAACTTCATCCATTATGCATCAAACAGAAGTTTAATATAGGCATTAAAGTCAGCAGGAAACAGATGGCACCCGTAGGAATAATTTTTAAGCCAAATTTATAAGGTGCACTGACAAGGTAGAAAACTAACAGAGCATCATGTGAAGTCAATGGCTTAAGATATCTCAAGTACTAAGAATATGAAACAGAAAGGCATCACCTGACTCCCAGCAGGCCTCCTTGCTTAAGCCTTCTACAAAAAGGGCAGTGTCTGCTAAGATGATCAATGATTTATACACTTCTGTCTCAAAGCAAGTGTTTATGAATTTTAAAGCTGCATCCTCAGCACAGACAATTTGGGAGAAAGAAAGAAATGGGCCAATAAGACTATTATAGATGAATATCCATTTCTCAGTCATTAACAGCCAACTGAAAAGTTTTGAAAAAGAACTCTGTTGTGAATACTGATATTGTCAGCGCTGCCACACCTGTATATCTGGAAATCTCTGATCAATCTGAACCTGAGACAGTTGATTCACCAGTTTCAGGCAGCTACAACCGATCCTACCAAAGAGTCATCACTCCTGACTGAGAAGAGACAGAATCCTGCTTATAATCGAACGAGAAAAACGCCCAAGAGCCGACCTAAATCGGGAGATGGACGTTAATCTCACAAAAACGAGTAAATCCATATAATCAAAAGCAATGTTTCAGTGCGTCCGTGTCGCTCGTACGTGGACGTAAAAACGCCCAAATAAGAGGCGTGTCGGGGGCGTGTTAGGGGCGGTGATACGACGTGGACGGGTACAACGTATAACGAATAGCGAAAGGGCTCTGGTTGGGCGGGAAGATGGGCGTAATATGATGGACCCGAAATAAAAGCGACCAGAGCAAGGAGGAAATCGTCTTTAGACCCATTAGCGATTGTGTGTAGTTGGAGAGTGGCGATATTGTTGGTGGAAGAGCTGAAGTGGTGGTTGCAGAGAGAAAGCCGAGCGTGTTCAGTACCTGTGACGGTCGTCTGTGTGCCCTGCCTCTTTTTGTGTCTTACCCTTTCACCGTTCCTTACTCCTACTCCTTTGCTCTATCGCCCCTTCCCCTCCCTCTCCCCCTATCCCTCCCCATTCACTCTTCCCACGTGTATACTGTATTCCCTGACCTCCGTTTGTCTCTGTGTGCCTGTACTGTTTGGCGAGTGAGTGGCCAGAGGGGCGTAGTGCCTGGAAGTGACAGATCTGTGTGTGTTGCTGTTTGACTACTAGTCCTAATACTTGCACTGGTGGTGGGGATATGGATGCACTTAATGCACTTGTGGCATTCATGCTACACGAAGAGGCCACCCACCGCAGGAGGTATTCACGGCCCCGAGTGTTTAGGCCCCGCACCACCTTCCTACAACTCACTGACCAGCAGTGTCTAACAAGGTTCAGGTTTGATAGGGCCACCATTCGTCAGCTGTGTGAGCAGCTGAAACCCCTCCTTCAGCCCCAGACACGTAGGAATAACCCCATCCCTGCCCACCTCAAAATCACTTCCGCTCTCTCTGTCCTGGCCACTGGCAGTTTTCAATCCGTATTAGCTGCTAACACAGGCCTCACCCAGGCTTCTATTTCACACTGTCTCACCCAGTTCCTGGATGCCTTCATAACTCACACCTCACACTACATCACTTTCCCCACCACCCCCCAGGCTCCTGCACAACAACATGGCCACCTTCTATGCTGTTGCTAGATTCCCCTCGGTCATCGGTGTGATAGACTGCACACACGTAGCCCTCAGACCCCCCCGGGCACACGAAGCCACCTACAGAAATAGGAAGGCATTTCATTCTATGAACATGCAAGTTGTATGTGATGCCCAGGGGGAGATATTAGACGTGTGTGCCAGGTACCCCGGCTCCAGCCACGATGCCTACATCCTACAGCACTCGGGCATCTTCCGCAGGTTCGAGCGAGGGGAGTTCATTGGTGGATGGCTACTAGGTAAGTGCAACATGCATGTACCACCCATACTAGACCTCCTCCACTGGGCAACCCTCCGCCCTGGCTTCCTCCACCACAACCCACTATCCAAATCCCCCCGCCCCCCCTGTACCTGCTCCAAGCGATACACACTCATCTATCTCATTCTGCTTTTCTGCAAAGGTGACCGAGGCTACCCGCAGAGGACATGGCTCATGACCCCCCTGATCCACCCACAACCAGGGCCAGAAGAAACCTACAACAGGAAACATCGCAGCACCCGGGGGATCATTGAGCGCACCTTTGGTTTATTGAAAAAACCGCTTCCGCTGTCTGGACCGGTCTGGAGGAGAGCTGCTCTACAGTCCAGAAAAGGTGGCCAAGATCTTTGTGGCGTGCTGTATGTTACACAATTTGGCCCAGCGCAGAGGACAGCCTCTCCCAGAGGAGCCACAGCCACCACCAGAAGAGGCCCCAGATGAGCTGGAAGAGGAGCCCCCTCCACCCCCAGCCCACAGAGCAGAGCTCAATGCCTACCAGCTTGGCGTAAGAGCAAGACAAAGACTCATTGAAACAAGTTTTAGGTGAATGTAAGTGAGCATTTATTTTTTACATACAGTGCATATGTGTTTGGTGAACCCCACCACCACCACCACCACCCCCCCCCCCCCCCACCCACCCCCCCCCCACCAACCCTCACCCTACAGCATGTCCCATCATTTTCCCCTTCCCTTCCCCCGTCCCCTCCTACCCCTCCCACGCCCTTCCTTTGCAGCTGGTGCTGCACGGGAAGTCTCTTCCCCCTCTTCGGAGCTGCTGCTCCCAGTGTCCTCCTCCCTATCCCCACGGCAGCCTGCGGCTTCGGCTGCACCGTGGAAATCGGGCCACCTTCTTGGTTGTAGTGGTCTGGCCACAGGACCCAGAATGGGAGCAGCAGGAGTGGGTGCGGAGGCTGAGGAGCGCAATGCCCACCTCTTAGCTGGTGGTTGCTGGTGGTCAGTGGAGGAGGAGGTTGATGGCAGGGGCTGCTCCAGCAGCACGGGGGCTGGAGTAGGCGCGGTGCCCTGAGGGTGCAGGTGTTGGATGCTCTGCTCCAGCCGTCTCAGTTGCTGGAGCACCTCCTGGTGGCCTTCACGTTGCGCCTGGAGGAGTTCTTGGTGTGCTCGCTGCTGTGCCTCCAGTGCTTGGCGCTGCAGCTCCAGTTTCTGCTGGCGGTACTCCTCCAAGCGCACGTTGTGGCGGAGTAGTTCCGTGGCCAGCCGCAGGAGTTGCCTCCTTTGGGCGGATGGCCTCTGGTGGGGAGCTGGGCCCTCCTCCTCCTCACCAAAGTCCTCCGGTGCTGGAGGTGCGGCCTCTGCTGGTGCAGGTGGTGGTGGTGGTGGTGGCAGAGGCTGGACAGCCGGTGCAGGTGGTGGTGGTGGTGCTGGCAGAGGCTGGACAGCCGGTGCAGGTGGTGGTGGTGGTGCTGGCAGAGGCTGGGGTGCAGGTGGTGGTGGTGGTGCTGGCAGAGGCTGGACAGCTGGTGGTGGTAGAGGCTGGACAGCTGGTGCAGGTGGTGGTGGACGCGGAGGATGCACAGCTGGTGCAGGTGGTGGAGGCTGGACTGCAGGCTGTGGAGGTTGAGGCTGGACGGATGGTGTAGGGCGTTGGCCTTGCAGGCCACTAGGGCCAGCCTCCTCTGAGTCTTCACCTGTATAGCACAAGAGAGGAATAGTGTTGGTGCAAATAACCCACTTTTGTCTTTCAGCATTCATATACATTGGTATGTCCCCCAACCTGATGACCCAGCAAAGAGATGGTGAGGAGAAATGGAATTGACACGGGTACAAAAGAGAGAGGCCCGCAGGCAGCTGGGTAGAGGTGGTGGATGAGCAGCCACGAGAAGGACACCACTCACAACGTTGTGCACAAGCTGTTAGTTGTATAATTGTTAAATTGAACAACATTGCAGCATGTGTTGTGTTACTACTGACTTGCTAAACTGCATAGAACTGCTTTATGACCCCCATTACAGGCTCCTTCAGTTGAATGCATGTGTCCCTCACTCAGTAGAGCACAGAGGTCACAGGAGGAACTAGGCACAGTTTGGTAAAATGGGAAAATAGGAGGGAGTAGTAGGGAAGGACGGCCCCCAGAGTTCTGCCACAGTAGTAACCTACACACACCCATAGGAGCCAACTGGAAAGTAGTATTGGGGGTGCTAAGCCCAGTGACCAACACTCCTCCCTGCACAGCTACATGATCTTTCCTCAATATTGGGGGTGCTCACACACACACACAGCACCCACCCTGTCTGCTTGCTCCTATAACACACATGACCACTACCACTACTCAAATAGAGCTTACAATTAATTCTATAAATATGGGCACACAGGACAAGTAAGAGGAAACCCAATCACAATGGTAGGGATAGGGAGTAAGGGTAGAGAGCTAGTGAGTAGGGGTTACCAGGTCACAACAGCATCATAAAGGTGGCCTGTTAATATACAGAAAGACAGCCAGAGATACTCCCCCCCCCACCCCCACCTCCACCTACCTCCCTCCTCCTGCCCCCCACTCCTCACCTCCCTCCCCCTGACCCCAACTTCTATAACACAAGTGTACTGCAGCACAACAGATACCCCAACTGCATAATGAAACACCTACCCGAGTCCTCAGCCTGGCCCGAGGTGTCCATGGAGCCAATCCCGTGGATGCCCTCCTGGGGTAGGAGGGAGTACACCATCAGCTCCATTGGTGTAAGGTTGGCAGTGTCATTGCCTGGGGGATTGGCCCCTGCCTTCCTGCGAACATCCCTCCTCAGCTTCCGCCACTTCCTCTTGCAGTCCTCCACGTCTCTCCCAGCATGGAAGACAGCATTCAGGCTGTCCCGTACTGCCTCCCATTCCCGCTGCTTTACTGTTGCTGCCAGCCTCTGCCCTGTGGGAGCAAACAGACTCCGGTGCCGCTGTACAATTTCTTGTACCAGGAGCTCCACCTCTGCCTCGAGAAAATTACCCTTCCGGGTCGGCGGCATGCGTGGTGGCATTGTACCAATGGTGTTTTCGAAAATACGGAGTGGGCGTTTATATAGGCGCCAAGAACGCCCATTGAGACGGGGGAATAGGCGTTTCTGATTTGGGCGCTACTTTTTCAATTATACACATAATTCCTAAGCGTGCCCAGCTCAGATAGCGATTAGGAACACATGGTTTCGATTATGAGTAGATAAGTATGGGCGTCTCCACCTGCCTTCCCTTTCTTCATTGCCATTTTACCTGCCATTTCCTGCACTGAGACCTTGCCCGATGTTCGTAATAATCAGTTACAGGGTTTTACCCTCACTTAGCATGCTTGGGTACACCTGTGTATTTAGGGGGGGGGGGGGAATTATTGTTGGCCCTCAGCCACCACGCCTTCCATTTCCTGTCTTCCACATCGCCTGATGCTCCCTTCCTTTCTCCCATTCTCTCTGCCTGGTTGTAGCAGGCAGTGTGTGGGGGCCACGAATTTGCTACACTCACCCCAAATCAAGCACCCCTCGGTAAGGGTCATTTCAATCAGGGAGATGTGCAGCTAATGTTCCAGAAGATAAAAGGCGCACTACACAGTCTTGAAACAGACGTTCATGGTAAGCTCTCATTTGTCTGCCACCTCTTCTCTTTGTGCTCATAGTCAAGGAGTGTGCATTCACTGTATGTATGTAGTCTGGAGTCAGATGTTAGGTAGCTCTGTTTTCACCAGGTTCCTGTGCACTGTACTGTGGGGTTGGCAGGTCCTCAGTGGTGTGGGCCAGCTGTTGGAGGTGCTGTATTGGTTCCCGGTAGGTTCCATCTTCCTTGTTTATGTGGTGTACCCCAGTCCCCATTTATGAAGTGGCCACCCATTCTCAAGGTCCATAGGCGGGGGAGGGGAGAATGATTAATGCAATCGATGTGTATAGCACATTATGGACCACCTTCCTAAATTGCTCCATAGGTAGTAGTAGGGTAGGGAACATGCACATTACATTGTTTTTAATCGGTAGCCTGGACAAAATGATAGAGGTGGCTACAGGTAGTGCCACTGAGGCCTATGACGTGGTGGTGAGGGAAAGGGGTGTGTGTACAGGTACCAACCCAAAGTACTGGTGGTGGCTAAAGCCTGATGGCTGCTGTGGCCTAGTGGTTAGAGCACCAGCCTTATAATCATAAGGTTGCTGGTTCAAATCCCACCTAAGGCAAGTCAGTTCAGCGACAAAGTTTGACACAAACCCAGAATACTTGAATGTAACACACCTTGATCGACTACTGGAGAAAGTGTGATCACACCTGCAAATAATGAGCACCATTTTTATTTGTGGCCTTCCCTAACACAAGTATTACATTGCAACTGTGATGAAGTAACCATCCATCTATTGGGTTTCCCATTGTTTCCCTTTTGCTCCTCAGCATTATATACCATAGCTGATGTATTCAATGTGAAAATATGAGCCAGCTGTTTGTATTGTAGGTCCTTCTTGCCCCCCCCCCCCCCCCCACCAATGTGGCTTGTGGGTAAGGATATGTGTCCATCAGACAGCAAACACTTTGTATGTGGTACCTGGAGTTATGTGGAAGTGTGTACCTGGCAGATCACACGTGGTACACTATTAATCTCTTATTGATGGCACTCTGTATTGTGGGTCAGTATGGTGGAGGGGAGGGAGGGAGGAAGGGAGAGAGAGATGCTGGCTGGCCATTTTTATTAATGAACACAAATATCCATCCAGCCTCCCTGGCCCAACCCCCCTGCACATATGGGCCATGCAGGTTGGAATGAACAGGTGGCGTTCTGTCTGGCCAACATTCTCAGACATACATCACCTTCTCATTCACACAGCACATTTAATGCTGTGCATATTGCTGCCTCCTTCCTCTCAACTCAACAGCACCATTTGGTGATATGTAATGCACAAGGGAGACAAACACACACACACACCCTGATAGTTATATTATAACAAAAATTTATTTGGCCCCATCCCCACCCCCACCCCTACAAAATAACCCCAACAATGCCATCCTCCCCCCCCACACCTCCCCACACACCCCAACAATTCCCTCCCCCACCCCCCACAGAACCCCCAACATTTCCCTCCCCCCACACACACAACCCCAACAATTCCCTCCCTCCCTCCCCCCACACACACAACACCAACAGGCCCCCCTATTTAAATTAAGGGCGGCCACGCCCTCTTAGTAAGGCCTCTGTAGCAGGGCAATGAGCAGCCCCAGCAGTACCCTTAGTGGGCCCTGGAGCTGCTCATTGCCCTGCCGCAGGGCTGTCACCTCCTGCAGCAGCTGGTGCTGGCCAACTAGAAGTTGCTGCTGGCCAACTATAATTTGCTGCTGGCCATCTACCAGCTGCTGCAGGAGGCGCACCACAGTGGCAGGCCCAAGGCTGGAGGTGGGCCAGGGGACACGGAAGAAGATGGCCCAGGGGATGGAGGTGGGCCAGGGGACACAGAAGCTGGCCCAGGGATGGAGGTGGGCCAGGGGACACAGAAGCTGGCCCAGGGGATGGAGGTGGGCCAGGGGACACAGAAGCTGGCCCAGGGGATGGAGGTGGGCCAGGCGATGGTGCTGCAGGTGGGGAGGGGTCCTCATGCAGGTCTATAATGAGGACTCCCTCCTCCGAGTCCTCCTCCTCCTCTTCTTGCTGGTGGCCCGCCTCCTGGCCTGGCTCCTGCTCCTCCTCTTCCTCCATGTGCCCCTCCTCCTGCTCTTCCTCCTCCTCCTCCTCCTCCTCCTCCTGGGGGTGGTGGCCCTCCTCATCCTGGCGCTCACTTTCCTGCTGGTGGAGCCCTGTGTATGTAAAAGGAGTGTGATTGAGATCAGTGCATACACCATGGCTTGCATAGTGCAGTAGCTGGGTGGCATGGGGCAGGGTGTGGTAAGGCGTAGCCTATGCCCATGGGGAATGAGCTGCATCAGATGACATGAAACAGAACCCTGGACCCTCCTCTGACACACACCACGCAGGACATGTGGCCATACCAAATTCATTGCTGACCAGCATGTTTGCATTGTGAAATGCAACGAGGGGTTGATGGGCAGTTGTTGTAGGAGTTATTGGGGGGGGGGGGGGCAGTGGGAAGGGTGTTGAGCACAATTCTTTTATGTGATTTAGGCCATAACATGCAGTAAAAGTAGGGCCTCAGGCAGCTGTACCAGGACACAGTAATCAGCCACCACAATAAGGGGAATAGTAAAGTGTGGCATATCATCTCATTCATCTCGGGAGGATGGTCGGACGTTGCAAGCATGCTCATGGGAGAACCCCTGCAACCTGCATCCTTGATCTGGGACAGATATGGTATTACTTACTAGGTGGCTATTAGGCACATGGGAAGTGATATTGTACAACACATTTGCTTTATTCATGAAATGTATGTAGTAATGTGTACAGGTGTCCTGTTTTTGAATACTTACGGCGAGCCCTGAGGTGCCTTCGCACCGCCCGGATGAGCTCAGGCCTCTCCCGCCTCACCCGCCGGAACCGCCTCCTTAAGGACTCGAGGTCCCGGTGGACTCCAAAGCGTCTGTAAGATATAAGTTTGTAGAGCAGGGGTCAGGGGTGTTGGTCCTTTTTGTCCTCTGCACACATTCATTTGCTATTCACATACCAGAGAGAGAGGGTCTACAGTGTTGGGGGGGGGGGGGCACCTCCATTGGTAGTGAATCATAGGAGCCACCTTTTTAACATTTTGGGGGGTGGAACCCCCAGTGGAGATGACCCCTCCCTCCATACATATTTGATATTGGGGGTGGGGTGGTGAAGCACCCACAGCAGCCACCGAGTTGGTTCCTATGCAGATGATGGCAGAGAGGTGGGCATGAGGCCAGACAGTACCGTTTGTATACATTCTAATGTATGCTTGTTAAACTACTTTATATGTGTTATCATGGTGGTCGTTTAAATAACATACAAATTATTAGTGATTGTGCATGTTCCTATATTACTCATGATCCTTGCATGGACACTCCAGTTACTGCTGGTAACATTGATGACGGAGCTGTTATATGTGTAGGTACAGGAGGGGAGGGGGGTTGGGCCATAACCTTACCTTTCCAATCGTTCCCGGATGCGGGACCAGGCTCGCATGGCCTGCAGCCTGGGGGGCAGGTGGTGGTGCTGGATGAAAAGGCGATGGCGGTGCCTTAGGCAGAGCCGGACAAGCAGCAGGCTCTCCTCTTCTCCAAAATTTGGCTCCCTGCGTTGTGCCATTTTTCCACGTGTTGGAAAAGAGGTGCCTTATATAGACGACCTTGCGTGAGGGACGTCGTTTCATGCACAGCTCCATATATGGATGACCATTCCATATATGGCCGCTATCAGCACGTGGACGCCCTCGTAAGCATAGACGTCTTTGACGTGCACATGCCTGCAGGAGTGTGAAACGTGCCTTATATAGATGACGCACCCCACCCGACCCTTTTCACATATACACAATATGCATTTACTGCATGTTTAGTAGGTGTACAGTGCATGCAGATCCGGACATTCAGATGGGCACATATGATGGAAGATTTGGTGGAGCAGTAGGTGTACAGTGCATACAGATCCGGATATTCAGATGGGCACATATGATGGAAGTATGGGTGGAGCAGCATGATATGTCTGTAGTTGACACATATATGCGTTCCTCATATATTTCCGTACCCAGATGGCATGAACAACATGTATTGTACTTACGATACACCTATGTACATTTTTTTTCACACCACGTGATTTGGTCGTTTGCACCTGCAATAGTCGACCGTGTTAGGGCGCCCAATTTAGTCACGCTTATGCGCTCGTCATTTGATTGTTTTCTTACAGGGATAATCGATTGTCGAAAAACGCCCACACTATTTTTCCATTATACAGGTCTATTTTTGGACGTTATCGTAAGAACGCCCTAATTCGTACTTGGACGATCTTTCCATTTTGCCCCTCCATATCTCTCATCCTAAAACAACTGAATGCTTAAGGTTTTAAAATTATCCTTATCAACCTGGGGTAGTTAAGCATATAGAACATAAGAGTAGCCATACTGGGTCAGATCAATGGTCCATCTAGCCCAGTATCCTGTTTCCAATTTTGGTCAAGCCAGGTCATAAATACCTGGCAGAAACCCAAATCGTGGCAACACTCCATGCTACCAATCCCAAGGCAGCAGTTGCTTCCCATGCCTGTCTCAATAGCAGAGAATAGACTTTTCTTCCAGGAATTTGTCCAAACCTTTTTTAAACCCAGAAACGCTAACCGCTGTTACTACATCCTCCAGCAAAGAGTTCCAGAATTTAACTATTCGTTGACTGAAAAAACATTTCTTCCTATTTGTTTTAAAAGTATTTCCATGTAACTTCCTTGAGTGTTCCCTAGTCTTTGTACTTTTGGAATGAGTAAAAAATCAATTTACTTCTACTTGTTCTACACCACTCAGAAATTTGTAAACCTCAATCATATCTCCCCTCATCTTTCTCTTTTCCAAGCTGAAGAGCCATAACATCTTTAGCCTTTTCTTTATATGAGACTAGTAAAAAAAAGGCCCGTTTCTGACACAAATGAAACGGGTGCTAGCAAGGTTTTCCTTGGAGTGTGTATTTTGAGAGAGTGTGTGTGAGAGTGACTCTGTGAGAGAGAGAGAGAGAGAGAGAAAGAGAGAGAGAGAGAGAGAGTGAATGTGTGTGTGTGTGTGTGTGTGTGTGTGAGACAG
This sequence comes from Microcaecilia unicolor, assembly GCF_901765095.1. NCBI lineage: Eukaryota > Metazoa > Chordata > Amphibia > Gymnophiona > Siphonopidae > Microcaecilia > Microcaecilia unicolor. The sequence continues at coordinate 186,759,482 of NC_044032.1, read as the reverse complement.
AGAGAGATTGAGACTGGGTGCGAGTGTGTCTGTGAGAGAGAGAGTGTGTGTGTGAGAATGAAAGTGTGTGCCAGCCCCCCCCCCCCCAGTTCCAGGGTCCCTCCTCCCTCCCTCCAAGTTTCAGGGTCGTCCCCTCCCTCCGAGTTTCAGGGGCCCTCCCTCCCTCCGAGTGTTCTTCCCGCTGCGCTACGGGCACCTGATGAGCCGGCGGCAGGTGCGGCTCCTGATCGCTGCAGCCTGGCTGCTGCCGTCCACCCTGCTCTTTCCCATCACCATCCCTGGCGGTGCCGTGATCCACGTCTACTTCTCCCTACTCACTGCTGCTGACGGTGCTCATCTTCTTCCCTTGCTCGTCCATCATCACCGTGACCGATGGGCGCCTTTTTTCATGGTGACATCAGCTTATCCATCGTCACCGTGACCAATGGGTGCCTTTTTTTGTGGTGACATCAGACTGTGTTACAGAGCCTAGCAGACTAACTCTGAAGAAGTCACGAACACAGGCAGCAAGACCAATAGAACTTTGGAGGTGAGAATTATTATATAGGAAGAGTTACATTCCCTTTATCATTTTGGTCGCTCTTCTTTGAACCTTTTCTAATTCTGCTATTTCTTTTTGAGATATGATGACCACAACTGAATGCAATATTCAAAGTGAGGTCACATCATGGAGCGATACAGAGGCATTATAGTATTTTTGGTGTAATTCACCATCCCTTCCCTAATAAGTACTAGCATCCTCTTTGCTTATTTATCCGCCGCCACACACTGAGCAGAAGATTTCAGCATGTTATCTACAATGACACCTAGATCTTTTTCTTGGTTGCTCACCCTTAAGGTGAACCCTAGCATCAAGTAACTATGACTTGGATTATTTTTTTCCAGTGTGCATTATCTTGCATTTGCCCACATTAAATTTAATCTGCCATTTGGATACCTAGTCTTCAAACTTTCTAAGGTCTTCCTGCAATTTTTCACAGTCCACAAGTTTTTTTTATCAACCTTGAATAGTTTTGAATAATCTGCAAATCTAATCACCTCACTCGTCATTATGATTTTCATATCATTCATAAATGTGTTAAATAACACCAGTCCTAGTACAGATCCCTGCGACACTCCACTGTTCACCCTCCTCCATTGAGATAAATGATCTTTTAACCCTACCCTCTGTTTTCTGTCCAATAACAAATTCCTAATCCACACCAGAAAATTGCTTCTTATTCTATGACTCTTTAATTTTCTCAGCTGAGCTGTGTGTGTTTATACCAAATTTGACCAACCGGTATCAATTGTGCTTGAAAACCAATTGTGTGTGCTTTGCTTTCTATGGCTGGGTCACTATATATTTGTATCAGGGGAAAGTGCTAAATGTGGTGGTATGCTTAGATTTCAGGAAAGCCTTTGACGTGCTTCCTGATAGGTGACTCATAAACAAGAGTGTCTTTGGTATGTTTAAAATGACTGAATGAGTCAATGATGGGTTGAGTGGAAGGCAACAAAGGGAAGTGGTAAAAGGAGTTTTCGGTGAGAATAAGGGTATTGCAAATGATGTGTGGCAGGGATTGGTTATTAATATAGTTCATTTCAACTTTTGTATACGTGATATTGCTGAAAGGCAATTGGGGAAAGGTTTGACTCTTTGTGGAAACCATGGAAGGTGTGGATTATATGAGGAGCGACCTACAGAAGCTTGAAGAATGGTCTAAAGTATGGCAGCTAAGATTTAATGCTAAAAAATGCAGGGCCATGCATTTGGGCTGCAACTACAGGGAACAACAAATAATATTTAATCTGAACACGGTTATTCCTAGGGTTTTGAATACAGAATTGGAGTGAATATCTTGAATATAAATCAGCTAGGGGGGAGGAGTTGGATGACGTAGTTACTAGGAAGAAGTATTTAAGAAGAGTTAAAAAAACACCGTCACCTTTTATGAGCTAAGCTGGCGCTATAGGCGATTTAGGTAAGGTTATGGGGAAAATGTTTCTGACTATGTGTATGTTTTGTAAAGGGCAACAGACTCATACAGTGGTTTGGTGTTTGCAAGGGATGGTCCTTGAGACAGCCTGAATGGGAGAAACATGATCATGTTGGGTCCCCTGTCTGACTGATAATATATACACTTCTAAGATGAGTAAATTTATCATTTTTTATTAAAGCTATATGACATGCAAATATGTAAGAAGTATTGAGATATCATTTATACATATAAAGTTTGATACATAAAAAAATATATCCAAAATACCAATGACGAGATGGGTGTTGTAAATTCTTGCAGCATAAATTGCTGGCAAGTTACACCAGCTGAGGTTTTCGGAAAGAAAATTTAGAAACATTTGAGCTGTGGGACAGAAGTGGGAAGTATTTTATTATAGTCCCGCTGTGAGAGGTCTGCCTGGTATATAGTTTGATCACATGGACATGGCCCAAAATTTGAGTGAATTTATTGGATATACAGATGAATAGATACAAAAGATTTTACAGTGGCCTATGCTTATAGAAGATTTTGGTGAGTCCGACCTCATACATCATTGGCTGAGTTAGTAAACATTTATAAGTGATTGACCAAGGCAGAATTGCATGCTGGCAGTTTGGTACATTATCTCCGCAAGTCTTAGATACCACGAGGATTGAGGTTCATTAAAGAGCCAAAGTTTTTCACTGCAGATAAAGTCTTTATGGAAAAATGGTCAGCGATATTGAACAGATGCAGTCGGATCGGATGGTTCTGATAGTAGAAACAAAGGGGGAGGTGGAGAAAGAGTTGATTCAGATAGGACAAGTTGAGGAAGAGTTAAAAAGTTAACACTACAGTGGAGGATTTTGATAAACATATGCTGGAGTTGAAGCAGACAATTCAATCTTTAAAGAAATCAGGTGAAAATTAGGAAACTCAAACACGATGAGCGAGAGTGTAAACGTGGAATCGGAGGGATCAAGAGTATGTCCCAAAGAAGAAGGTGGCGTTTGAGGGGGTCCTCTGTAGAGAGTGATGAGGAGAGTTATGATATTGGAAGCAATCGGAGTGAGTGTTTTCAGTGCTGTGGTCAGTTCAACATATGACCTATATTTAGGCACAACCAATCACACTACCCATAGTGCTGGTGTAAAACCGCACACCTAGGGATCCTTTTACTAAGCTGCTTAAGCACTAATGCATGTTACCACAGCAAAAAGGCCTTACCACAGAATGCACTGAGGTGTTCTGTGATAATTTTGTGATAGGCGCATGCTTCCCATGTGCTAAACAATAGAATTTATTTTAGTGCTGGGGTAGGTCAGGGGACAAGAGAATAGTGTATTCTGCATTAATTGATTAGCACAGCTACATTGGCTCATGCAACCAATTAGCACGTGATTAGCACGTGAGCCCTTACTGCCTACAAATAGGTGCCAGTAAGGGCTCATGCGCTAATGGCCTTGGCTAATGGGAATGGCCATTAATTCAAAAAAAATAGAAAGTGACCATTCTACCCATTCAGGAAAAATAGCCTTACTGCATGGGAATGACCCACATAAGGACGTGCTAAGGCTACTTTTTACCAATGTTTAAAGGGCCCACTAGATTGTTAAAAATCCCACAAATAAATATAGTGCTGTATAATTTACAAGTGCACCCTGCCCATGCTCTGCCTAGACTCCACCCATATATAATGTCCAATTGTGATACAGGAGTAAGAAAACTGCAAGGCAGATGGTCCGCTAAATCCAACGTGGAAAACAAAAAGGAAGCAGTCCTTGTGAAGAAAAACAATTCATAAAAGTTGCCCAACATGGCCATGTTTGGCAAAAATCCGGCTTCATCAGAGGCAGAAAAACCAGATGGTATAAAACCTCGGACTTCAGAAATGGATGGCTTCTGGCACAACATGGCCATGTCAGGCAACTTGTATTTGAATCATGGGAGCTTTTATGAATTAATAGAGACTGTTTTCTCCACAAGGTCCGCCTCCTCTTTGTTTTCCCAATTTTAATATGGGCTGTTGTATTTAAGTACCATGTCTTAGAACAGGGTGTGGCTAGAATATTGGCATTTATGAATGTGTGTGCACACATATATATTTTATATGGCACCATTCTGGTCATTCAGGTATGTTCTTGGTGCCTAACTATTAACTCCTTCCTTATAGAATTGCCCTCCATGTGTGTATAATACTGCACTTTTTAAAAATGTACATCACGACTCATTTACTAAAGATTTTCACCATTTTTACTGCAGTGCAACAGTTTCTCAGATTTACATATAATACATTCCATTTTTGTCACAGGGGAAGACAGTGGTCCAAAAGTGACATAAGCCTTAATACAAAGGCACAGCTGGTGACAGTAACCCATAGCTATCTATGCCTCAGTATTGAGCTAACTGTTAGTAGACCTTGGCAGCACAGCTACCAGATGCCAGTCTCTAGGATGGATTTCCTCTGTAATGTCATATGAATGTTCATTCCTCTTCCCTGACCTTGCTTGCAGCTGTGGACTTGCCTCAGGACAGGATGATCCCGTTCGCAGCCATCACTGTATTATCCACTTTGACTTTGTCATTTTTCATTTTTCATTGATGGGATACCATTTGCTCCTTGTCACATGCTGTTGCTGTCTGTGATTATGTGCTAGAGAAACTTGCACTGAGATGCCTGTGCGATTCTTTGCAAAGCAAAATTAAAAATGTATGTTTCCTCATTGCACATCTGTGTTTTCTCTCAGCGAACTACAGTGCTGCCCTTTTATCAGTACACATCCCATTAATGTTCTAAGTTTTCTTTTTGACTTAGAAATATAATTTATAGTCACTCTGTAATGTATAATGAGGTTGCATATTTTTTGCCCTCCATGCACATGAACATATGGTTCTTATAATTGAGCTCAGGAGTGTCATACTCTGGAGTCACTTCCCTCCATGAAAAAAAAAAAAACAGCATTACTACAGCCAACCCAAGCCTATGACTAATATAAGAATTTGATCTTTCAATATATGGTCTTTGTACTGATCCCAGTGTTGAGAGAACTAAGCAGAATGGTCAGAATATCAGCCGACCTTTCCACTCTCAAACACTCTACAAATAATGGAAAGGAGGGGTTTACACTGTTCTTTCACATATGGACATTTGAATCGAGAGGAGGAATGAACTGACAACATGGTTTTTAAATTCTGATTTAAGGTATTTATATACTTTAAAGAGGTCTTTTAGAAAAGTGTGTTATGCTTTTGCACTTAGCATGCCTTAACAGCAAAAATTAAAATACACAAGGGGCCCTTTACTTTTACTAAGCTGCATTAGGTAGTTAACGCGTGGATTAGTGCATGGGAACTGCTACCACATGGTCGTGGTAGGTGCAAATGCATGGAAATATGCATTAGTGCATGGTGATGCATTTATATTAGAAGATTTTCCATGCATTTTGTTTATCTTGGGACAGCACGTGCAGGGCTATCATTGTGTATACATGTTTTCTCTGAGCTCCAATATAACCTTGTGCCTGGATGGATGCTTATTTATATAGCTGCTATTTGGCCTACGCTATAAGGATTCACCCAAATTGTGCCTCCCCTTTTTGTCACAATGAATCCTGGGATGGAAGGGTGACAACTAGGACAGCTGTAACCTGAATCACAATATGTGGTTTTGCCATCTCCATTTAACAGAAGTATGAGTGAACCTTGCTGTGTTTGTCTGGGCTATCATTCATGTTCTCAAATGTTAACACAATATGGAGGGGAGTTGTTGACTGTCTCTCTGGTTTTCTATGCCTGGAGATGATATTACAGAAATGGTTTTAACTACAGCTTTTTAGGGATATGTGTATTTATTTTATTATTATTTATTTAACAATAATTTGTTATACCGCCTTTACTAACAAGTAGACCTAGACGGTTTACAAATAAAATAAGCCAGCAATCAAATAAATAAGAAAGAAATACAAAGCTTAATAGAAAAGTAACAACAATCATTACTACTAAGGTACTGGAGACGATTGTTTTACTCAACTGTCTTTATACGTAGAAAAAACTTGGCTGTTCATCCTAAGCAATCGGGATTCAGACCCAATTATAGTACAGAAACAGTTCTTACTGCTGTTCTGAATGAAATTTACTGCCACCTAGATAAACACATGGTTGTTCTTGCTATTTCGCTTGACCTATCTGCAGCGTTTGATTTAGTTAATCATGAACTTTTATTATCACATATATCTTCTCTGGGCATTGCTAGTTCTGTACTGTCCTGGTTTTCATCTTTTCTCTCAGGTCATTTCTACCAGGTTTGTTCGAATCATCTCATGCTTCACTATGTCCTTTAACTTGTGGTGTCCCGCAAGTTTCGGTCCATTCTCCAATGCTCTGTAATTTATTCATAAGCTCTCTAGCCTCTCTTATCCAATCCACAGCTGTCTCATTTCATTTTTATACTAGTTATATTCTCCTCTTGTTTCCCACTAGACCTTATTCCCCTCTTCTCAGCCCCCTTCAAAACTGCCTTTATACCATTTGACATTGGCTCTCTGAAAATAAACCGGTCTTAAATAAACAGAAAACTGTTGCTTTTGGTTTATGGCATCATTTCCATTCCTACCATTCCCTTAAATCTCCTGATTCAATTGGTCAGTTCTTTCCATTACCTCGCGTTACTCTTGATTCCCACTTAACACTCATCCCTCAGATTTCGAATTTATATCAAATCGGGTTCCTGATTCTCTGTCAACTATGCACTGTTCATCGTTATTTGATCAACTCAGTTTCATACCCTTGTTCTGCCCCTTCTTATCACTAGACTCAATTATTGTAATATCATGTATCTTAGTTGTTCTCAGTCAAATCTCAAAAAAAGTAAAAAACAAAAATCCAAAATATGGCCATTAAGCTCATCTGTCATGCATGTAAGCTTGATGGTGTCTCTCCTTTATTTCAGAAATTCCACTGGCGACCCAGATGACTTCCTTATGAGGAAAGGCTAAAGTGGCTAGAGCTCTTCAGCTTGGAGAAGGACGGCTGAAGGGAGATATGATAGAGGTCTATAAATAATGAATGGAATGGAATGTTTGCACGTAAATCGTTTGTTTACTCTCTCCAAAAATACTAGGACTAGGGAGCACACAATGAAGCTATTAAGTAGTAAATTTAAAACAAATTGAAGAAAATATTTCTTTATTCAATGTGTAATTAAACTCTGGAATTCGTTGCCAGAGAATATGGCCAAAGCAGTTAGCTGCACAGGGTTTAAAAAAGGTTTGAATAACTTCCTAAAAGAAAAAGTCCATAAGCCATTATTAAGATAATTACTATTACTAACAATAGTTCATTTTTCAATGTTATCAGTATTCTGGGATGTATACCATCTGGTCCAGGTGATTTGCTACTCTTCAATTTGTCAAATTGCTCCATAACATGTTACATAGATTTGTTTCAGTTTTCTCTGACTCGTAGTAGTGAATACCATTTCTGGTACTGGTATCTCTCTCACATCTTCCTCGGTGAAGACCGAAGCAATTTATTCATTTAATCTCTCTGCTATGGCCTTGTTTCCCTTGATTGCCCCTTTTATCCCTTGATTATCTAGCAGCCCAACTGATTCTTTTGCCAGTTTCTTGCTTCTAACATACCTAAAAAAAGTTATTATTCTGTGTGTTTTGCCTCCATCTCCATCTTTCTTTGTCTTTCTTATCAGCGCTTTGCATTTGTCTTGCCATTCCTTTTGCTATTTCCTATTTCTTTCAGTTAGATCTTTCTTCCGTTTTCTGAAGGATTTCTTTTAGCACTAATAGCTTCCTTTATCTCATTTTTTAACCATGCCGGCTTGCATGTGATGTTCTACTTATGCACCACAGGAATGTGACCCTCCGTGTAGCACACAAAGAAACTGTGCTGCACCTATGAGTGTAACCTATGAGTGTATATAGTATGTATACCCATAGACACTCCAATAATGTAAACATAGCTCCACAATGCATCTACCAATGATGCTCAAATGCTGATGTACAGAATTTGGACTTACATACAGATTGAGACAGATGTGTAAGTGCAGACAAAGAACATCATATATGTCCTCTCTGTCAAAAACTAACATCTAATGATGTTGAGGATAGGGAAAAATATATAATCATGTCTAGGACTCTCCAGCAGTTGGGGAACTTGACATCTGTAGAATCCCTTGCCCACTTACATTCAGCTCAACAAGTTAAACAAGTATGGAGCTAGGAAAAACTAACAATATAGTTGGGATATGATTTGACTGCAGACATCATAAGTTCTGTAAACCAAACCAGAGCCTTCTACCTATAGGTAAGAAGCTATGATTCTAGGTACTGGGCTCATTTCCTAGCAGTTAGTGCCTCATTATATTGACATCTACACCGTATGCATGCCCATACTATGGTGTAATAACATTTAAAATGCTCACAGACCATTCCAAGGGGGATGCTTTAGGATGATCTGCTTATCAAGGGGTGCACTGCATTGTGACCTTAATAGATTAAAAAAAAAAAAACTTCCTATTTCCAGACTGTGGAGGACTTGAGATAACACAAAGCATGTATTATGTTCTCCACACACATGCTGTAGATGAGTGGTAGTCTATCTCAGGTAAAATTTTCTCTATCCTAGAAGGATCTTAGTCTCCTTTTCCATCCTGAAGGCTGGGATGTCTGAGTAACATGTATTAGAATAGTGGAAGGGACAATCCTGGGGTGACAAACCTGATACCCCTAAAGAAGTGTCACCTGCTCTCAGAGACACATCCCAAAGGGTCACTGAAACATAACAATCCACTAAGTGCAGGACTAGGCCAGCAGCTTCTCAGAAGGTACTATGAAGGCTACACAAAAATACACTTTTCTGAAGCCAGAATAGCTCTTTGATGTTATTGTTGTGACATCAAGACTGCCTTCTGCAGGTGTTTGAACATGTCTATAATGGTTCAATCATGAAATGCTGTGAATACCCTTTATATATGCATATCCAGAAGTGGTTTAATACTCCAAAGTGGCTGAATAATGGAGCAGACTACTATCATGGACATTTACACTGGAATGCACATTTAACTGCAATACAAAACAGCAGAAAAATGTGTAGCAGCTGTTCTATGTAAAAGTACACACGGTATACCAAAACCTACACTTCATTTGTAGATCCTCACAATTGTGACATGTGACAGGGATTAGTGTGAGCATAACAAACGTTCAGAGGATTATATCTGCAGTGGGAGTGGTGTAACAACTATGTGCCATTTTGGAAGAGGTCTTTTCCATGAGTTGAGGGCAATTGTGCTTTTCTTGACACACACGGCCAATGTCCCCCCTTCCCCCGACTACAGCATATGCTATGCCACCCCACATGACAGATGTACTTTCAGCGTGTCAATATTCCCATTCTGGCTGCTATGTCAAAACAGGAAGTGAACCATACCCACACCCCCCAAAGTAATTTTTGCCTACAGTACATCACAGGCCCTTAGGTGAACAAGATTCAACATTGCCATCTGATTTCTGTTTGCCTTCTGTCATCTGGCTGACCTCAATCCTTCACCTAGGTAGTGAACAGAGTATATAATATGCTACACTTATTGTTCCCATTTTTTCAAGGTGAATTGAATGCACATGTACACTTACAGTACAGCTACCTGTCACAGTGAAGGTTTGAACTATTATATGTCACTGCCCAAGCATGTGTGAACTGGTACGCTACTAATGTTATCTACTTTTTCAGTCACACCAAAACAGAACTGATGAGTCAGCCACTTACAGGAAGAAGAATGTTGATTCAATCCCCATTACCTAACTGGTGCAAAGGTGATGGCCACCCTTGACTTTTCTTCCCAAAAGAACTCCTACCTCAATAGACCAATGGACAGCTAGTACCTGAGCCTAACTTCCCACCCTTTTATAAAATATTTACACAACCATAGGGACTGTCATGGATACATCCTGGAAAATATGCACCGTATACCTTGTATTAAGGGATTTGATTAATGACCTCTCTATGGCACAACCACGGTCTTTGCAGTGTCCATAGCAGACTCGTAGTCTAACTGTAGGTTAGTGAGCCAAAGGAAGGGTAAAACATGTGGTGGGTGAACATAAGCTGCAGTGGGACTTAAAACCAAATTTCCAAATGCTAAGCCTAGTGCACTAACCATTAGGACACTCATGGGTAGATGATCAAAAGCGCCGCGCTGTTCCAAACAGCACTCTAAAAATAGTGCTGGAACAGCGCAGGGCATTACTGGACCTATTATCAGCAAATTTAAGTAGGCAATTCTCTCTGATCATGGGGTAGAAGTGCAGGAGGATTGTGCCATCCTCCTACACTTCTTCAACAGGTCCTGTCAAACACAGAAGCTGGAGATCCATGAGACCACCAGACCCCAATTAACCCATGCCGAGCCAGGCAAAATGGGGCTGGAGGCCCGGTGGACCTCTGGGCCCCCTGACCCCCCGACACAGGTTCAGGGGAGGCCAGAGATCCGGTGGGTCTCCAGCCCCCCTCAACATCCCTCAGATGGCCACCTCTCTCCTCCAACTAAGGTAAGGGTGGGGGATTGACTGCAGCCCACTGGGCCACCAAGGACATTTCAGGGATGCTGGGGGGGGGGGGGGTTGGGGGGACTGGAGAGCCCTCAGATCTCCAGCCCCCCCCCCCCGAACCAGTGGTGGGGGGTCAGGGGGGACCTCCAGCCCACTGTCGCTGGGGGGGGGGTCGGTCGGGTTGGGTTGGCTTGCCTTGGAGTTCCTGCGGGGGCTGCTACATTGGGGGGAATGTGGGCCTACTAGCGTGCAAATGCATGCTGAACAGGGCTCACCATTCCTCCCCAATGGTTTGCAAACCCTAACGCCAGCTCCAAGCTGGCATAGGGTTTGCCGCGGCCAGCGAACCAATCTTTGGCACGCTGGTCACTGATCATTGTGGATGAATATGTTTAGCCCTGTTTTGCGTGCATTTGCATGCTAGTTGCGTTCAGAGCCTGCAAGCGTGTTGTTTCACATACTCGGGGGGGCTCTGATTATGGGGCAGTAGCAAACACAGGCACTAGTATGGCGGTAACAGCCTTTAGCACCTGCATTTGCTTCTGATCATCGGCCCATCAGCCCCTGGGAACATTTAACACATACGTAACACTCATGAGCTCCAATTGAGACCTTCCTGCCAGGTGAAGAACCAACAATCCAGCACTGTTTATCTTTGTAAGAGACTGTCTTTCAATTCACCAACAACAGCATTCACTCACCTCACACAGAGCACTCCCAATCCTCCAATGCTCCACCTCCTTTATTAGAAGAGTCAGTAGTTTATCACGTGGGAATACAGGTCTTTAGCGTGCAGGATTTTCCAAAACACTACCCAGCATACATTATGCAGCCTACATAAGGCCAGAAACCTCCATGTGCTACTTGTACATGCGCTAATTTTGTGTTTAGCATGCCAATTTCACTGTATGCATCAGGGGTATAGCCAGACCTCAAGGTGGGAGGGGGCCAGAGCCCAAGGTGCCACCCACCGCCACTGCAAATACCTTGGCTTGTGGGGGTCCCCAACCCCCGCCAGCTGAAGACTTCGTCCAACGCTGGTCTCTGGCACTGCTGCATTGCCTGCCCTGCTCTCTCTTCCCCTCACGTCCAGAACGCTCCTGTTGGTGAAACTGAGCATGCTAAATTTCACTAAAAGCAGCATGTCCGATGTGAGGTGAAGAGAGAGCAGGGCAGACAATGTGGTTGTAGTGTGCTGTCTAAGCCCATTGTCTGCACTTGACCTGCCTCATTCCCAACACAACATGGAGTTATGGAGGAATTCAATATATGATGCCTAACGTGAGGTACGACACATCATTCTAATGGATGCAAGGTGCCAAAACAGGGCAGAAACAGCAGATCCATGCAAAAATACACTTGCATGCTCATTTATAGAATAGCACCTAAACATCTCCGTGTAGATCTGCAAACGGGGCACAATGTTATAGAAAAGTGCAGATCTGCACCCAGCTTATGTGCCAGGATTCACATCTGGTTTCAGTTAGTGTAATTCCTCGCACCCAATGGTGGCTGTTGATTCCAGCGCTACATGCTGTTCTAGAAAGGGCACCCATCCTAGTAAACCTGTTATAAAATTCTGATCAGCATCTATTTTGTTCAGCGCTGAATTCTGAACGCCATTTACTGAATTCAGCTCTTAAGGGCCCTTTTACAGAGCGGTGGTAAGCCCAATGCGAACTTACTACTTCTCTTCCGGGACTACCACTGGCCCAACGTGGCCGCTGGTGGTAGACCTGCCCCGAGAGATTGCCATTTCTGGTGGAAATGAAAAACCCTGGAAATGGCTTGTGCGGTGATAACATGGTGGTAATCGGGCATTGGTGCGTGCTACTCGGTTACCGCCAGGTTAGCATGGGAACCCTTATCGCCAACTCAATGGGTGGCAGTAAGTGCTCCCCGCTGCATGGCCATGCGGTGTGCATTCTCTTACCGCATGGCCATGTGTGTCTGGGGGCTTTTTTACTCGCTGCACTAAAAAGGGCCCTGGCATGAGGGCCCCAGTAAAAGGACCCCTTAGTGGTCAAATTAGTGCACACTAATCACCATACTACCTTGATAAAAACACATGCTAATTTGTACATTAACTGCTTAGTGCACATTAGTAAAAGGGTTCCTAAGTCAGTACGTCCTCCTGAAATTCATTTATTTATTGGCATTTATATCCCACATTATCCGAATCATGTATCAGTTTAATGTGGCTTACATTATTTAGTAACAGGGTGTAAGATTTCAGAAGAGTATTAGGCCAAGTTTGACCAGGTGCATTAACAATTGTGGATATGAGGTAATGACTGAGAACATTTTTAAAGGTTTACAGAAGAGTATATGATTATTTATGTGTCTTATTTCTTTCGGGAGTGAGTTCTGCCATTTTGCTCCTAGATAAGGGAATCCTTTAGTGGATTTGTATCTAATTTTCTTGCAATTTGGGAAATGAAGAGAGAGGTCATCTCTTGTGTATGAGGCATAAGTTGTTATGTGTTATATTTTAGCTAGGCATTTTAAATTGTAACTGCATATCATGATAGTATCTTGGCAGACTCATTCAAGGCTGTGCTTGGAATTGTGAATAAATCCTGATAATGGGTTTAAGGGGTCCTCTCATTCATGCAAGAAGCTTGATGTCAGCCCATGTTGGCATTCTGTTGATATATTATTTATTCTATTCTGTTGTTTGACAGATGAAGTGCATACACCATGTCTGTTCTCATATTCATGCAGAATTCCAGTATATCAGTTAGCATTAGAGGCAGGGGGCGAGGAAGTGTTCATTTATCATAGATGAAGGGATAATCCAACTTACATTGTTGAGACGTCTGAATATTCTAAAACGTTGATTATGATTTAGGATAAAAGGTCAAATGTTTATAATCTGTCACAGATCTGTCAACAGCACTAGTGAAACCTCCTGGGGTGTCTACAGTACAGTAGATATGAAGTTCACCTTTTACCTTTAAGCATCATAAGATTTACTGAACATGTGGTATAAACAGTAAGTAAATGAAACTGCAGATGAGCACTTTGGGGGATTTTTTTTTTTTAATTTCATTCAATAGCTTGAATCGGAGGATCAGCATGAATTACAGTACATTTCCAGACACATGTTCAGTTATTTATGCTGTACACCACCTTGGGTGAATTGCTTCAGAAAAGTGGTAAATAAATCCTAATAAGTAATAATAAACATTTATGTGATAGAAAAATACACAGCTCCAATATTCAACAACAGTTATCCAGATAGACCTTTTTCACTCCCTTTACCGTTCTTTGAACCCCTTTTGTCCTTCTTCTTCTTACCTTGTCCAATATCCTTCTTCTCCTACTGGTAGACCAACACAATTTTAAGAACATAAGAGCATAGGAATGACCATACAGGATCAGACCAGTGGTCCATCTAGCCCAGTATCCTGCTTCCAACAATGGCCAATCCCAGTCACAAGTACCTGGCAGAAACCCAGTTAGTAGCAACATTCTATGCTACAAACCCCAGGGCAAACAATAACTTCCCCCGTGTCCATCTGAACAACAGATTTTGGAATTTTTCTCCAGGAATTTGTCCAAATTTTTTTAAAACCCAGATATGCTAACCGCTGTTACCACATTCTCTGGCAGTGAGTTTCAGAGCTTACTATTCTTTGAGTGAAAAATTATTTCCTCCTATTTGTTTTAAAAGTATTTCCATGTAATTTCATTGAGTGTCCCCTGGTCTTTGTACTTTTTGAAAAAAGGTGAAAAATCAATTCACTTCTACCTGTTCTACACCACTCAGGATTTTATAGACCTTAATCCTGTTGCCCCTCAGCTGCTTCTTTTCCATTTGTAAACTGCTCTACTATGCCTATGCTGGAGTTATCTAATTACTGTGATATTCAGTCCTCTATCCAGATAAATACCTGGTTAAAGTTATGATTGCAAACAGGCTGTCCTAATTGTTGAGCATTTTATTAAGCTGCATTAGGCGCAAATATACATCTAACAAATTAACATGAACACACCCAGACAACCTACGGTGTCAATTTAACATGTGCTGATCCATGCGCTGAAATATTTTTTGGAGGAGATGTGTCAGGGTAGTGCTTCTGTGCTAATCAGTTAGTGCAGTTACATTACTGTGTGTTAACTGGTTAGGGCAGGGATACCTCATGAGCCCTTACCATGTGCAAAATGGGTGGTGGCAAGTACCCACGTGGTAATTTTTTCAATGGCCCTGCACTAATGGCAATGGCACATGGCACATGTAGATATCAACAAACAAGTAGACCAACAGTTCTCGAAGTGCTGTAGTCACCCGACATGACCACATTTTGCTTACACAGTTTCTACTTTCCATGGGATCAGAAGGGCAGAAGGTGCCAATATATCTTTCAAATTTATGTTCCTTTTAAATGCTACCATGATTTCTTTTTTTTTCTGAAAGGCAGGAAACATTGTATGATCACCTACTTTTTCTTAAGAATATTAATCATACCAGTGGATAGATGGCCATAATAGAGTGTGCAGACTAATAAAGATTCTCTATCCCACCATGCTACTCTATCAAATCCTTCTTACATATTTATGTGGATAACCTCTACCACAGAATCTAGCAGGCAAACGTTTTGATTGCTTTATCATGTCCTGCTGATCCAATCAAACTCTTTTTATCCTCAAAAACTGACTATATAGGAGATTCCTTTTTAAAGATCTATTGTGATTACTATTATAGTGAAGCAATTTATTAACATCTGTTAGCTTGTGATAAATGGTAATAATGACATTACCATTATGATACAATATTTAAGGGCCCTATTTACTAAGCAGTATTATAGGCGCGTTAATGTCTTTTATGCGTGTTAACCATGTACGCACGTTAACCATGTATGTGCCTACAATTTCCCTATAGGCACCTATATAGTTAGCACGCACGCTAAGTGTAGGCATGCTAAAAACACTAAGGCACCTTAGTAAACAGGGCCCTTAATGTCTAAAAGTCCCCTGTACTTGATTGGCTTTGTCAACTTTTACTCCGCCTCCCCCCCCTTTTACAAAGCCGTGCTAGTGGCTGCTGGTGCGGTAATGCCAACACAGCCCATTCAAGGTGAATGGGCTGTGTTGGCATTACCGCGTGGCTTTGTAAAAAGGAAGGAAGTATGGCATAATGTGCTACAGTGACGTAGCTACATGGGGCCTGAGGGGGCCTGGGCCTCGTAGATTTGGCCCTGGTCCCCCTGCCAATGATCCTCTTGAGCCCCCCTCCTGCCACCAACCCTCCCCTGGCATCGCCGCCCGCCCCGCCGCCGCATCAGATACCTTGTTTGCTGGCGGGGGTCCCCAAACCCCGCCAGCCGAAGAGAGTCTTCTTCAGCACCGGAGTAGCGCCTTTGTTCAACGAAGTTCCTAGTGCGATCAGCTGTTTCGACACCTTACGTCCTGCACCAGGGCTACATGCAAGGTGCAGGACGTAAGGCATCAGAAACAGCTGATCGCACCAGGAACTTCGTTGAACGAAGGCGCTACTCCGGCGCTGAAGAAGACTCTCTTTGGCTGGCGGGGTTCGGGACCCTGCCAGCAAACAAGGTATCTGATGCGGTGGCGGGGCGGGCGGAGACAGCGAGGGAGGATTAGTGGCGGGAGAGGGGTTCAAGAGGATCGGTGACGGCAGCTGCGGGGGCGGCTAAACAGTGCCCCGGGCTCTGGCCCCCCCTCCTGGCGAGGTCTGGCTACGCCCTTGGTATGCTACATTACAATGTCAACACAATACACAATAAAACAATTTAATAGACAGCACAGGATGTAAGCAAAGATGGAACATATATAAATAAGTAAGAAAATAAAGGACTAATTTAAAGAAAGTTGCAAATCAGGTCAAAAAGGTGTTTGAACATTATGTTAGGTTGGAGTGGATAAATATGTATAATTATGTGTGTCACTTTATTTTATTTATTTATTTATTTATTATTTCATTTATATCCCACATTTTTCCTACCAAATGCAGGCTCAAAGTGGCTTACATAAACTGTAAATAGCGTTTCATTGGATCCAAATTTATGCCACTGTTTGGCTCATTGTTAAGTTATTCCTATGTTCAATCTATCCCCCCCTTTTACTAAGCCATGCTAGCGGCTGCCACGCAGCAATGCCAACAAAGCCCATTCAAAATGAATTAGCGGCATTAGCAGACAGCAGCCGCTAGCGTGGCTTAGTAAACAGGGGGTATATGTTTTATTAGTTTTTAATTTATATGACTTGGAATGGTATCCACACTCATTTGTACCAGCCAATGATCTATGCATGTGGTAGACACCTTTCACACACTTTTTAATTAATTTTTTTAATTTTGTGAACATTTTACCGTGCTTTTACAAAGCCGTGCTAGCGTTTTTAGCTCATGGTAAAATTAATTTTGTACACTATGGGTCAGATTCTATATAAGCTGCCTAAAAAATCCATGTGGTAAACATTTCAGCCTAAGTGTATTCCATAAGCAGTACCTAGGGTTAGGTGCAGTATGCAGAATATGCTTAGTTGATATCCCAGCGCCTAAAACTATGTGCCTCCATTTACACCAATAAAAACATGACGTAAATCCCTGCATGTAGATTTACACACACTAAGCTACATTCTTTACCTAAGCATGTAAATTTTGTAATGCCCATGAAACGCTCATTTCCCCGCCCCCTAACTACGCCCCTTTTGAACTGTGTTGTTTTAGAATATAGGTGCAGATCATTACAGAATACAGTTAGTGAGCTATGCATATAAATTCTAATTAATGCCAATTAGAGATCATTATTAGCTTGTTAAGCCAATTAAGTTATGTGTGTTGTTATGGAATACACTTAGATTTTGGCGCGGAACCCTAAGTGCGCTATATAGAATCCGGCAGTATATCAGTGGTGTTTTATTATGTTTTATAAGTTGTTTCAACTCATATTTATTGTATCTGTAGTTTCATGATTTATATTATTTTAACTAAATTGTTTGTTTTTATTAGTTTTTACCCCTTATGTAGTCTGTTGGTGAAACATGGCCACAGATCGGGTGACTGTTTTAATAAATAATACAGCACTTCTAGAACTATTCGTCTGCTTGTTTGTTGATATCTATGCTTGACTATGGATCACTGTCTCTTTTTGCTGTTACTTGCAACATCAAGGCATGGCCATTAATACAAAAAATGGAAAATCGGCCATTTTACTGCTGTGGTAAAAATGGCAATAGCACATGGGAAAGCCAAGCATAAGGAGGTGGTATGTGCTTACACATTAATTTTTTTAATGACTGCATGTTAATGCTAACATTAGTGCAAGGCCATACATTAATCAAATAGAAAAAAAAGCCTTTTTTGATGACCATGCTAGAAATGGTCTTACTGCAGTGAATTGTTGCAGAGTTTGGGTGGGAGGGTCTCTGTCCTCATCTATGCAGAGAACTGGAAAGAAAGGATATCAATTGGGCAGATCCAACTGGTCTTTATGTTCTTTTTTTTTTTTAATATGTGTAACTGCATTCTTAAGTATGCATAAATGTTTTTATAAATATAAACTAACAGGTATTAAAAGAATGTTTTAAATATTCACAAAAATAAGTGTGAAATGATGAACTATAAAGAATATCCCATATAAGCTTTTTAGACCTATATGTTTGCTGAATATTTTTGGATTTTTTCCTAATTGCTTCTTAATGTTTTGCAAAAGTCATCAAATCTCGCTAATATGTCTACTGAGAGCTCAATACAGGGATATTTAATTTTAAGATACGCTACAAAGGGAATACATAGCTGCTTATTATTTTATGTAGCATGCCTCACTCATCCATGGCAATCTCATTTTCTTTTAGATTACTCAAGGCTGTCAACGACATTAGGGGTTTTTTTTTTTTTTGCACCACTTTTTGGCTGTTTGCCATCTTTATCCCCTGTGCCAGGAATAAATCAAAGAAACGATGTGGCATCTATCTTTTATCCTTCTGTCTGTTTTCATTAAAACTCAAGACTTTTTTTTTCTAACTGCTAATCATTATTTCTCACATCATGCAAGCTTCATATTTCATGTGCTTCTAAAATGTCTTTCTTATTGCACCTTGTCAGAAGCCAAAAAAGAAATGATAGCACCAGCTGGAACTGTGCATGCAGAGTAAGTTTAGCATTGTGCTTACCCATACCAATTATTTATTAGGGGGCCTTTTACAAAGCTGTGCTAGTGTTTTTAGCTTGCGGTAAAAATCAGCAGGTGGTAAACGCTGAGACGCCCCTGGCCATCTCAGCGTTTACCACAGCTGATTTTTACCGCAAGCTGAGAACATTCGCACTGATTGTAAAAGACCTCCTAAATATAAGAATATCACAGGGAGATCAGCAAATACTTAGGTGAAGTATAGGCGTGGTTTGCTGGAGGGATGAACTGCAAGTGAGGAGAAATCATGAGACGTGAGTTGACTTCTTCTACCTGCTTCTTGATCCACGGGTAACTCTGGATAGGTTTCCTTGTGCCGTGGAGGGGCATAATCGAACTGGGTGCCCATCTCTAAGGACGGCCCGGCGAAGGTGCGGGGCATCTCGTATTATCGAAACAAGATGGGCAGCCATCTTTCATTTTGATAATATGGTTAGGGACGGCCAAATCTCAACATTTAGGTTGACTTTAGAGATGGCCGACCTCGGTTTTCGCCTATAATGGAAACCGAGGATGGCCATCTCAAAAACGACCAAATCCAAGCCATTTGGTCGTGGGAGGAGCCAGCATTTGTAGTGCACTGGTCCCCCTCACATGCCAGGACACCAACCGGGCACCCTAGGGGGCACTGCAGTGGACTTCACAAATTGCTCCCAGGTACATAGCTCCCTTAA
Organism: Microcaecilia unicolor; assembly: GCF_901765095.1. Lineage (NCBI taxonomy): Eukaryota > Metazoa > Chordata > Amphibia > Gymnophiona > Siphonopidae > Microcaecilia > Microcaecilia unicolor. Next base: position 186,740,136 of record NC_044032.1, on the reverse strand, counting down.
CTTGGGTGCTAAGCCCCCCCACCCCCCCAAACCCACTACCCACAACTGTACAAAACTACCATAGCCCTTAAAGGGTAATGGAGGGCACCTAGATGTGGGTACAGTGGGTTTCAGGTAGGTTTTGGAGGGCTCACATTTACTACCACAAGTGTAACAGGTAGGGGGGGTGGGCCTGGTTTTGCCTGCCTGAAGTGCACTGCACCCACTAAAACTGCTCCAGGGACCTGCATACCCACCATGGGTAAATTAAATAAAGGGTGATAGTTCTCACAACTGCCCCTACCCAATCTCTCCTTTTTCAACAATGAGGGGTACTTTTACAAAGGCTCTCTAGTGTTTTTAGCGCACACTAAAAATAAGCATGCGCTAAACGCTAGAGACACCCATAAGAATATATGGGTGTCTCTAGCATTTAGCATGCTCTAGAACTTAGCGCGCATTATAAACATTAGCGCACCTTTGTAAAAGACCCCCTGAGGTAGCTATTTTTTGCTTCAAATACTGTGGCATTGTATATTGTGATAATGATACATTAATAAATTGTGCTAAACAGTCAACATACAATGTGAACACTCCTTGAACCACACAATCAGGGCCGGGTTTGCTGGCATAAGGAAACCTTCCATGAGGAGACCAGTTCATTTACTCTCCTAAGCATCACCTCGTGCAAGAACAGCAGACCCTCCTCCCCAATACTGTCTACCCCAGTAGTATCCACCCTCCTTCCTGCTAGACTACTTTTCAGATTCAGAATCTTGTCTCTAAAAAACAATGCCAACTCCCCCGTGGAAAGCAGCATTCCCAATTCCCTAGGGCCCAGAACACCATAGCTCAAAAGCATGTTCACTGTATTAAATAAAACTCTAGGATTATGAATATGAGTATTAATCTGACTAGAAAAAAAATTATGCTTAGCCAATCTTAATCAGGTCAAATAATCATTAACTGCCCTTCTGCAATTCATCATCTTCATTACAGACTTGGACTTACACCATATACTTCCAACAAGCAAGCAAGTCAGTTGTTTACATACAGACAAATCCTGAGAAAACCATGGATTATGCCTAGCCGCTCTAAGATAGATAGTACAAGAAGGCATTATCTCCTCTAATGCAAGCCTAACCTGAGTAGCCCAATCTCTATACATCATTACCACCTACTCTACATTCCTGCTTTCCACTATTTTCTGCTCCCAAGTGGGAACATCAACTTTACCCCTAACTACTTTCCACACCCTATTGCCCACATCTATTACAGGTTTATCCAACCAAAATACCTGAAATAAAACACTCAAATTATCAGTCCATAGAAAATTAACAGTATCCTTCACCGAAAGCATCAATCCCTCCTGCTCTTCATTTACAAAAATAGAATCCAAGGAATGACCATCTTGACGTGTAGCAGATTGTACCAGCTGGGCAAACCACCTGTACTTAAGATGAGAACAAGGAATTTCTATGCTCAAATTGAGCATTCAGGTTCCCTCAAACTATCAAATCTTCATACCTTAATTGAAGTTGTAAAATGCACTCATTTGTGCAACTCTTACTCCCCCCTCCAATCTAGGTGGGGAATAAAACAGAAAAAAAAACAGCAGTTTATGGGCTTCCCAGTTTTAAAAGGAAAACTTACACCTCTTCAACCACCCCAATATCCTTCTATTCCCATCTACTATAATAAAACTCACCATCAACGTTCTGAAGACAACGTTCTGAAGTCACTCAGTCACTCCCTGAAGGGTTCATGGATTCATGGTGGTGAAGCCATAACACTGACCATGTCTCTCTGCCCCGCCCGCACATGACGGACCAATCAGAAAAAACACCCTCAACATTCTGAAACACAAAGGACCATCACAACACCATTCCCAGGCAACACTAGGCAACGTAAGACGGACCAATCAGAGGAAACTACGTGACAATAAGGGAGGAGCATTCCCCAGCAGAATGGCTCATTATCTGTGCAGCACGGAGAGCACAGAACCACTGTTGGAACGAGAGAAGAATATTCCTGCTGTGGGTATGTGCAAAAATAGACCGGGGGGGGGGGGGGGATTTTTAAATGCATAATGCCAGTACTGAAGAGTGCCAGAGGGCCTATAGCACAGACTATATTTGGGATCGCTTGCCATGGAGTCAGAGGAGCCGGGAAACAACGTGCCCGTCACCATCTGGGACGTGAGCGAACAGGACAAGCTGTGGCCCAGCTGGAAGGATTACCCGCAACCCAGCCAGCAGCAAACAGCGACCAAGGACAGCACAGCACATCCCCCAACCCCCAAGCAAAAAACAAAACAAAACAAAAAAAAGACACACATCAACAACCTGCACACACACCGCACCCTCACACACTCACACACACACACACACAATAACTGTGTGACACATACACACACACACACAAAAAGCCACATGCTAGCGCCCGTTTCATTAGTTTCGGAAACGGGTCTTTTTTACTAGTTTAAAATAATCCATAACTAAAATAGCCAGCCCTTCCCCCTTTTCCCTATATGAAGTATATGCCAATACTTAAAACCATTAGGACAGAGGAAGACTTATGTTGGGTGCCCGCTATTGTTCATTCATGTTTCAGTCAAAAAAAGTACATCCAGTCTAAACTGTTCAATTACATCATGAACCATATGCCATTTCCCCACCACAAATTGTACATACAAGAACATACATGACAATATTCTATCACTGTAAGTTATAGAACCAAAAAAAAGTGAGGAAATATTTTGTGTCAGCCTCAGATGTCATACTTAGGTCCATCACAGCAGTATGAAGGTCCCTGGAGCAGTTTTAGTGGGTGAGTGCACTTCAGACAGGCGGACCCAGGCCCCCCCCCCCCCCCCCCCCCCCCCCCCCCACTGTTAATATTGTGGTGGTAAATTGAGCCCTCCAAAACCCACCAGGAACCCACTATTTTATGCAAAGTTAAAAAAACATTATATCAATTGATGTTTTCTACGTGGAAGTAGTTTTTATTAAAGCTGTATTTGAAGTTGAATCATAAAAACTTGTGAAACCGATGATGAAGTTTGATGAGTCATAAGGCTTTGATCCTTATGTGAAAAGAGTCACCACTGAGGTTTCTGAAGATATTAAAAAGTCTATTATATTCCTTGTAGTGTTATGCTTGAATAGTTGTATGAGTTTAGAATCCATTAGCGCTGGGATTTGATATGCATAAGTATTGATGTGACATATCAATCTCAACACCAGATTTACTTTCAATCATACTTTTCTGTCATCTACTAATTATATTTTCTATAATATGCCTGAATTTATTTATTTATTAATTTGCATATGCATAATTAAAGATGCTATAGAAGAAAATAGAAAAAAATCCTGATACAAGATTATATAACTTTTTTTATTCTTATTATTTCATGACTTTATATAGGGGAAAGTCACTTGCTTACCTGTTTCCGACTGATATTGGATTTTAACTATAGCTTACTGCTTCCTTAGCATGAAAATGTCATTTTGATAGTACAAAAGGAAACAATAATTTACTATTGAAGGACATAAAACCTTGCAATATTGACATTTTGAATGGCATTTTAGAAAGGATGCACAAATGGGCCTTGTTGATTTGGCTTATTGTATCTTTCAGGTTCACTAAGATTTGTTTTGGTTCCTCTGTATCATCACCTTTAAATACTATTTGTGGCATTGTGAGCTCTTTTTTATCCTCCTCAGTAATGACTGAAACAAATAATTCATGTAGGGGCTCTTCTTACAAAGCTGCATTACTGCTAACGTGTGGTTTGGTGTGCTGTAACAACTAACGCAAGGATGCATTAACCTGCCTTTGCAATCAAACTGTATTATGTGGTAAGTCATGCATTAATAGAGTTTGCAGTTAGGAGGCGCTACTGGGTGGGGCATGGGTGGAGAATGGGCATGGAGTGCTCCCTGTAGTTAATACACTGAACTTACCATGTGCTAACCGACTAATGCACTGTTAATGCAGAGGCATGTACCACCTCCTCAACAGGAAGTGCTAAGTGCATATATGTTAACAGCGCAAAGGTCAAGATAGCAGAAGTGAATGATATATTCAAGTAATTTGGATATGAAATGGAACAGTAAAGTAGAATGAAGGCTATTAGAGTACAGTGAGGCTTTTTTGAGGAGCTGTGAGGGTCGCAGCATGTTTAAAGGAAGAGGAAACAGTATTAATGGCAGCATGTGATAGATGGTCTATGTTGTACATTTGCTTAAGACTCATAAGAACCTTAATAGTAACATAGTAGCATAATAAATAACAGAAGATGAAGACCGGCATGGCCTATCCAATCTACCCAGTAAGGCGGATAAGATTGTAACTGCTGTTTCATTCAGGTTACCCTCTCTTTTATTTAGGATTGTAACCGTTTCTCTGTGCAGGTTGCTCACCTCTATGCTTTTCTGAAGGGGAAAGTCATTTATATTTTGCTTTGAGTAGAAATAATCTATGCTTTGATTCCATCCTCTTCCTATATAGAAATCCTTTGTGTTGGTCCAATGCTTTTTTGAATTCCGTCATTGTTGTTACTGCCAGCACTAGAAAAACATACCAAGCATCCATTCTGTCTCTGCCAGTCCCCAAAACAGAAAGTGGTATCAGAGCTTGATGTCACTTCCTGTTTCTGGGACTGGCAGAGCAAGTGATAGCATGCACAAGGGAGGAAAGAGAGATAGACATGGCCATGCAGGATGGTGCTGGTGAGTGGGAGAGATAGTGCAGTGAGTGAGAGAGGTGAGGCTATTCTGGATTGTTGGGGGGTGGGTAAGAGAAGTGATGCAGTAATTAATATGTTAAAATGTTAAGGCATTAATCACCCACATCTATTTATTATATACAGGTACTTGCTTCATCCTTACTGGGCTCACAATCTAAGGGTTTTTTTTTTGATTGTTTGTTTTTTGTACTTGGGGAAACGAAAGGTTGAGACCCAAATGCACAAAACTTAACAATCCAGCAACATGCTTTTTATGCTGGTTCTAGCCAGTTTAGTGAGCATGGAGTTTAGCGAGATGTGTAAAGTTATTTTAATGAGCTAATTACTATTCAAATGCGCATTCCGAGTGATGCACAGCTATTTTCCTCGCGATGCCTACCTTTATGATGAAACTTTTACGGGTGGTCAGGCGCTTCTGGTACTGCTCTTCCCTTCCTATTACTGCTGAAATAACAGCTGCCGGATGGCTAAGGAGAGCTATGGCATCTCTAGAGCTTATCCTCCCTGCTTGCCAAGCATGCACAGCAACCCTTCACTTTCTCCTTTGCCTCGCTCTCCCTTGTTTTCTTTACTGCCTGTACTGCTGCCGAGGGTCTGACGGCAATAAAAAAGAGTTTGAAAAAAAAAGCTATACACTGCTTTCATACATGCAGCTTGTATACATGCATGAAAGATGTCTGTATCATGCGCAGAGCAGCCACGCTTAGCTGTTCTGCACATGATCGGGTGACCTGCTGGCTTCCCCCCTGCCAAGCTGCTCACTGTTTTTGCAAGCAGCATATTTGCATGCTGATTCTTTTGAGCATCACTCACTATTTCCAACTCAGTAATTTTTACAGAGGTGGAAATAGCAATTGGTGCTTTACCAGGACTTTGGTGCATCTGCCTGTGAGTGACTTATCCAGCATTACAGGGAGCCTCAGTGGGAACTGAACCCAGCTCCTCAGGTTCTTAGCCCAAAGCACTAACCATTAAGCTACTGCTCTGTATGGGTATACATATTCAGATCGTGTCTTTACTTTATCTGGTGCACACTCCATACCATTTGCTTTTCTCTGAACTCCATCATGGTTTTTTTTTTTATATCCTTAGCAAAATATGGCCTCCTGAACACAGTATTCCAAGTGAGGCCCTTCTTCTTTCTGCTGGTTATGTCCCTTTCTATGCAACCTAACAACCATGTGGCTTTGGCTACCACCTTATCACATTATTTCCAATACCTTAGGTTTCTCAGATACTATTACCCTGAGGTCTCTGTCCTGCTCTGTGTATATCAACTTCTCTCCTTCTATCTTGTATATCATCTCAGGATTTCTACACCCCAAAGGCATCCTTGCTTTTCTATCATAACACTCCCATTTCATGTTTGTTTATCTTTTACCAAGGCATCAAAGTGAATTACCACTTGTTTCCTTTTTGATTAGATTTATTATCAAATTTTTAAATCTTTCTCAACCACCTATACAACCAGATGCTGTTTTAAATAAATCCTCCCACTTCTCTACCTAAACAAAAATCTTTTCAGCATGTAATTATTATTATTATTTATTGCATTTGTATCCCACATTTTCCCACCTTTTTGCGGGCTCAGTGTGGCTTACAGTACATTATGATTGGTGGAAATACAATATGTTACGATTCAGGTTATGGATTACATTGAGGAATTAAACGTGGCAAAATCAAAATCAATAAGGAATAAATCAATTGAAAAGAACATTGGGACATTGGAAGGGAACAACAGGAAATTAAGGGCGTTTTCTGTGAGTAGAGGTGTGAGTGTGGTGAGATTAGGGGTTGAGGGTTATAAGTGGATATGTTGATATATTAATGAGCAGTAATGAATTTGGTATAGACAGAACCCACACTTTTTTTTAGCTTTTTGCAGGGCTTTATTGCTATATGATAGTCTTGCTTATAATAACCCTTTGAGAAACCTGCATATGGCTTAATCCTCTCATGACTTTGCTTAATCCTTGGTCCAGTATCCTAGCATAAATTTTACAGTCCACATTAATTAATGAGATGGTATTGTTTCATACATGGAAATGCCTTTAAAATTAACTCCTATATGTTTCATATTGGCAGGAAGGAGTGTGCCAAAGAGAAAAGCACTCGTGGTGCTTCTTTGGTGCCCAGGAGGGCCCAGAAGGAATAGGAATTTTGCTGGCATGGGAAAGATAAAGAATAAAGGAAAGTCAACAGAAATGCCTAAGTCTGGAAGTATCCAAGGCCATACAGACAGACACGCAATGCCTGTTGTGTCAGAAGTAAACCAGTTGAGTACTGTGATTGGGGTAGCTGCCTTATCATCTTCTAGGAGTTCCCTCAGTCCCAGGGTGAGAACTTCACCCATTTGCCCAACTCAACAAGGGGGCTTTGGGAGTGCATGATTATTATATAATTTCATTAGATCTTAGCCTTTCTTTTCTCAAATTGTTTCCTTAATTTCTACTTGCATCTTCAAAGCACTTCTCAGTACTACAAGGATTTTAACTTTGTTTTGTTGTATGGCATTCCTGCTTATAATCGAACGAGAAAAACGCCCAAGTTCCGACCTAAATCGGGAGATGGGCGTTTTTCTCACAAAAACAAATAAAGCGGTATAATCGAAAGCCGAACTTTGGACGCTTTCAACTGCACTCCGTCGCGGATGCGGACAAAGTTGACGGGGGCGTGTCGGAGGCGTGGTGAAGGCGGAACTGGGGCGTGGTTATCACCCGAACAGAGATGGGCGCCTTTCGCCGATAATGGATACGTTTGTAGCTAGAATTTAGGGCACTTTTCCTGGACCCTGTTTTTTCACGAATAAGGCCCCAAAAAGTGCCCTAAATGACCAGATGACCCCCAGAGGGAGTCGGGGATGACCTCCCCTGACTCCCCCAGTGGTCACTAACCCCCTCCCACCACAAAAAAATGATGTTTCACAACTTTTTACTTTCACCCTCAAATGTCATACCCTCCTCCCAAGCAGCAGTATGCAGGTCCCTGGAGCAGTTGTTAGGGGGTGCAGTGGACGTCAGGCAGGTGGACCCAGGCCCATCCCCCCCCCCCTACCTGTTACAATTGTGCTGCTTAATGCTTAGTCGTCCAACCCCCCCAAACCCACTGTACCCACATGTAGGTGCCCCCCTTCACCTCTTAGGGCTATAGTAATGGTGTAGACTTGTGGGCAGTGGGTTTTGAGGGGGATTTGGGGGGCTCAACACCCAAGGGAAGGGTGCTATGCACCTGGGAGCTCTTTGACCTTTTTTTTTGTTTTTGTAAAAGTGCCCCCTAGGGTGCCCGGTTGGTGTCCTGGCATGTGAGGGGGACCAGTGCACTATGAATCCTGGCCCCTCCCACGAACAAATGCCTTGGAGTTATTCGTTTTTGAGCTGGGCGATTTCATTTTCCATTATTGGTGAAAAGCAAAAACGCCCAGCTCACACCTTGGCGAATAAAACATGGGCGTCTATTTTTTTTGGAACATACGGTTCACTCCGCCCCTTCACGGACCCGTTCTCGGAGATAAACGCCCATGGAGATAGGCGTTTCTGTTCGATTATGCCCCTCATTGTGTCTTAGGGCAGCGAAGTCCTTTATTTTAAGTTATTTATTTGTTTATTGAAATAAAGTAAATTATAGAGTCAGAAAAAAACACACCTATCTTAATTTCTCTTGTTACAATAGGATTTTCTGTCATTACTGTGATTGTGGATTATAGGATTTTCATGATCACCTTCTAGAAGGTTTCAGTTGCAATACCAACAGCCACTTTCTTTGGTGCTGGAAGATCCCGTTTAGACCTTTGGCATCATGTATTACTGTGAAAGTCACTTCTAATTTGCAGAATTTAACAGTAGCCATGACAGTTATCTTTCAAGTTAATTTCTGAAAGAGACAATTTTTCTTGCAGGGGCTGCTTTTTTTTTTTTTTAACTCCTCAGAGAGCAAATTTCTCACATGTCAGTTCAAAGCAAGCTTTCTAGTGCCTTCAAAAGCTGCGATTTAACCAGACAGGTGTCATATGTGCTCTGTGATTGTTAAATGTCTCTTTAAAGGAGTCAAGAAACAATTTTGAAATGAGACATTTTCCAAACTCTTTCCTGGATGTTCTTTCTCGTAGATAGAGTGAAGTGAATAAGATCTACACTTTACCATGCATTTCCTTGAGAGAAAAAGAAAAAAAAAAACCATTGTTTTCTCACAGGAAATTTAATCTAATGTTAATTTAAATTGACATTTACAGCCTGTTTTTTCAGAGAAGAAATTATATAAGCATGAAAGAGAAGTCATTAATATATGCACTGAGCAGGGATTCATATTTTGAGCAGAAGGCTCAGGAAAGCAAATAAGAGTTGTATAGCTAGATGGCTTAAAATATTTTTAGTGAAGAAAGGGGGCCTTTTACTAAGCCGTGTAGGCATCTATGTGTGCCCAATGTGCGTCAATTTGAGTTACCACCCGGCTACCGCATGGTCCTTGAGGTAATTTCAATTTTTGATGTACGTCCGCTATGCACACTGGAAAATATTTTTATTTTCTGGCGTTTGGGCAGTAATCGAGCAGTAATCGGCATTTTATGCGCATAGACCATTACCACCCAGTTACTGCGTGAGACCTTACCGCTAAGTCAATGGCTGGTGGTAAGGTCTCAGACCCAAAATGGACAAGTGGTAATTTTCATTTTGCAAATCCAAGAAAACAGGAGGAGCCTCCATGGAGAATCAAAGCAAAACAGCAAAAGTAGAGGCTGAGAAATGTGCAAACCAATAGGGAGATAATATCAAGAAACAGTTTATTCAGAATATTCATATCAAGGACCCGACACGGTCCTTGTTTCAGCGCCAAGTGCCTGCCTCAGGGGTCACAAACAACTTTCTACAAAAAACAGGACAAATGTAAAAAAAATTTAAAAAGCATAAGATTACAGAGATATCAAATTATATATCTGCCTTTATGAAATATGTATATGGACATTCATAATAGTATTGCATATCTTGTAGATTTATAACGATAAATTATATCAAAAATTTTGGCGCCGAAACACGGACCGTGTCAGGTCCTTGATATGAATATTCTGAATAAACTGTTTCTTGATATTGTCTCCCTATTGGTTTGCACATTTGTCAGCCTCTAATTTTCATTTTGCCGCATGTCCATTTTCAGGAAAAATAAAAAGGGCATTTTTTACAGGTGCGCTGAAAAATGATTCTGTGCGCACCCAAAACACGCGTATACACTACCACAGGCCATTTTTCAGCACGCCTTAGTAAAAGGGCCCCAAAGAGTGCAAATACAGCTGGAAGCCTGTTAGTGGATAGTTTGGGAAGCATCCATATTCTATTTGCTTCAAATATCCCTACTATATCCCTACGGGTCCTACTAGATATCTTCGGAGCCCTTTTTACTAAGCTGTGGTATGTGCACGCACATGCTTACCATGGCTTAAAATGGCTCAGGTGTCCTGCAGTAATTTCCAAATCGGTGCACACTAACCGTGCACTAAAAAATATTTTAAAATTTTTGTTAGAGGAGACGTTTCAGGGGCCAGATCCCTTACCACCTACAAAATTGATGTTGGTAAGAGCTCATGTGGTAATTTGTTTTAATCGCCACGCACTTATGGCAACATTAGTGCATGACCATTAACTCACAAATTGAAAAATTGGACATTTTACGGCTGCAGTAAAAATGGCCGTAGTGCTCGGGAAAAACCCATGCAAGGGTGTCCTAAGGCCACTTTTTACAGCAGTTTAGTAAAAGGATCCCTTAGTGATTGAAAACTCAATAAATAGTAGCTGGATATCCTCTTGTAAAACAAAAATATTTAGGAAATTAATTTTTACCTAAAGGAAGGCCAAATGGTCAGGATGAAGTGAGCCCTAGGACATTAAACACAACAGGCAAGAATATGAATTATTTTGTACCGCATCCTTCAGATTTGGGTTTTGGTTTTGTTTGTTTTTTATTTGAACTTCAGTAACTATTCTTCCTTATACAAGTATACAAAAAAAAAGAGTAGTATATTGGTAATACAGTGTTTTAGTCCACAGCAAAAAATACCTCTTAGAAGAATAAAATAACTATAATGGCACCAATGTCTAACAGCCCTCAACAAGAAAAAAAAAGTAAACTAAGGGAAGAGGGACCCTGCTGATGAGATGCACTAAGACACATCCGGATTAAGTGGGACAACTTGTTGCATTGTGGTTGCTCCACACCTGTGTGACCTCATCAAGGCTCACTAAGAGGTATTTAAGAATACTACTGTGTTGGTGTGGCTGAGAAGAAGGACATTGATGATAAAATGAAGTAAGGACCTATTTTATCAAGCCACATTAGTGGTCCCTGGTGCGGCAATACCAGTGAAGCCTATTCACTTTGAATGGGCTATGTCGGCATTGCCATGCAGCTTGATAAAAGAGGCCCTAAAAGAGATTGGAGATAGATATGTTGTGTGTCATCAGATTTAATGAGGGAACTTGATGCACTATAATCTTTCTGATCCTGTGGTACATCATCAGGGCCCCCTGAGAGATATTAAAGAGTGCTATGGAAAGGGCACAAGACTACAATTGTGCATCCATAGGCATACTCCCAAAGGGGTGTGCCAAAGGGGAATGTACTTTTGGTGTTTCTTCAATGCCCTTTTTGCTGTCCTAATTTTATCTGGAGTGGAGGAGTAGCCTAGTGGTTAGTGCAGTGGACTTTCATTCTGGGGAACTCCTTGTGACTCTGGACAAATCACTTAATTCTCCATTGCCCTAGGTACAAATAAGTACCTGTATATACTGTGTAAATCACATTGAATGAAGTTGAAACAGAGAAAACTGGTTTATCAAGTCCTATTCCCTTTACTTAACCAGTTAGTGGACTGTATATAACTGCTAACCAGTTAATTGCTGGCTCTACCCAAGCTCCACCCTTGCACTACTAATGGTTTTCTAAGGAATATTCAGAAGTACTACCTGCTTAAGTGCCAATGAATTTTGCCAGATGGCCAGCTCAGCCTCTCCTGCCTAGTTTCAACCCTTTTAAATATCGAGCCTGTGGTTGTTAGCGTTTCCTAATGTAAGCTTGGGTATAAAAAAAGATTTTTTAAATTTACCTTGGGTTAGTTCTGGGGCCATTTCAGGGACCATGGAGATTCATTAGGGACCCATTCTGGGTTCAGATAGTGTTGTGATTCCAGTTATGAATGGGGGCTCTTGGGCTAGAGGCAACCATGAATATGGCCCGCTTTGGGCCTGGTCGCCGGAACTCCAGCATATGTGTATTTTTCTACACATACGATAGTACTTTGGAGCACTGGGTAGGCTTCAAATGGAGCTGGGGCATCAATGTTTGGGCTGCCTGGTGGAGTTCTACAGCAAATTGTTGCTTTTTGCCACTGCCATGGTGGGTCCTTCTGGGGGACATGGGGATCAGGTAAGAGGTCTCCTGGACCAGGGATTTAATTATTTTAATTTTAAATAATTATATGCAGTGATGCGGGGTTCGGCAGTGGGTTTTAAAAAATATTTTGTCTCTTGAGAAGTCCAGGGGTCTCCCTGAGATGGGTTGGAGTGGTAAGAATTTTTTAAAAAATGATTTTATTTGGTTTGTGGCTGTTTTAAAGGCGGGTAGGTTTTTGGGCTTTTGGATATGTTTCAAGCTCCTGTCGCTCATGCTGGTGGTTGAGATCATGTTTTAATTTTTAAGAGTGATGTTGGAGGAAAGAGATCTTGCTGAAGTATGTAATTAAGGTGGGATGTGAGGTCTTCTATGAAGCGGTCAGGGGCAGATTTCATTGATCCATGATATCGAGTTATGCTTACGTGAAGTTTGTATTCATAAGGGTGCTATTTCATATAGTATGCATTTGCATCTTTTATCCCATTCCACGAGGTAATATATGGAGTCTGTTTGTGCTGTCCATTCACTGTTGTATATCTGTTGCCAGAATGTTTTCATGTCTACTTGACCTCTTGTGCTGTAGGATGTGTGTTCTTGTATTTGGTGTAATCCCTTCTTCCACCAGTGTAGGGATAAATTTAATTTGTAGTGATCAGTCCAGCTCTAGTTATCTGGGCCCTGCTGCAGATAACTAGAGCTAACATTTAGTAAAAAAAAAAACCCAAAGCAAAATAAAGTAAAGTAAAATAAAGGCCGGTGCTGGGCTGGCTTGTACGGTCTGAGTCCCGCATATAGCAATCCTGTTTAGGATGGACTGGAGAGAACTTTGACGGAAACGCCAGTAATTTGGAATGTGAGGACAGTGCCATGCAGATTTTTATGGTCTGTGTCCCGGAAATGACAAGATGGACTCAGATAGGCTGGAGTGGGCTTTGACAGCAACTCCAGTAGTTGGAATGTAAGGACAGGGCTATGCGGACTTCTATGGTCTATGTCCAAGAAACAACAAATAAGGACCATGATCAAGTATATTATATCACATTCATTGTTGATTTAACCTTGAATTAATAATGAATGTGACTGTTGGATAGACTGGATGGTCATTCAGGTCTTTATCTACTGTCACTTACTATGTTACTTTGTTATTATGTGCCTCTTTTACCATACCACACTAGCAATTGTGAATGGGCTTTGTCGGCATTACCGCACTGGGAATCACTAGCAAGATTTGGTAAAAAAGGCCAAGTACCTCCCTTCATCCCTTCACTGCACTTAACTGATTCAATTTTTTCCAAGAATTGGTTCTTTGTACTTTTTTTTTTTTTTTTTAGGACTCCCTGTAATAGTCTAAGACCACAAACCTTATTTCTTCTTTTGTAAGTATAACTTCCAAAGTATTAACTTAGGTAAGTATATACTCCTATTAGCTATAAATACGTTTTTGGTTGATATCCCCTCCCTATGTATATAATGTTGGTGCTTGTAGTCACTTAACTGAAGGCCTTGCTTGATGCCAGACATTGGACTTTCTTGTGATGAGACCCAATGTGATCCAGCAATGCTGCCTGAATTAACCACAAAGGATTGAAAACCTTAACTCCTTTTCTATACCTCTGGAACAGGAGTATTATCTGTGTTCTTAAATTAAAACACTGTTATATCAGCTAAATAATCAAACAAAAAACAAAATCCATTACTAGGAAATCCTAAATTATAACTGGTCTGTCCCTGTACTATCTAGACTGTGATCAAGCCAACCGCAGCAACAGCCAAGCATGCTCACACAGGGCTTGTCCATTTACAGCTTCCACAGTTTTTCCAAGCAGAATAGTCTTTCACTCCACAAACTTTACCTAAACAATCCTTTGCAGTTAATCCTGTCAAAGCACTAGGCAAACATTAGCAGTCACATTAACACCCATCAGAGCCATAACAAAAAAAAAAAACAAAAACATGGATTAAACCCACATTCTTTCCAAGATTCTTTCTGTTCTGTTAAATATAACCACAGCTAAACTCCTTTCAGTCTCTCTAACACAATTTCTCCTCAACTTTTCCTTTTCTCAATGGAGACATTCTCACACATCTGACTCTCTTCAGTGCTTCAGCTCTTCTGCAGAACTGAAATCAAGCCATTTCTAGGGCAACAGTGACTCAGGTGCTGTCATCACTCCCACCTCTGTCCCTCTCCAAATCAGGATCATGCACTTGGGAAATTCTATCATTTTTTGCACTCATGGAATTCTGTTTTGAAGGAGAAATCTCCATTTTGAAATCTTTTCTTTCCATAGACTTTAATTGTAAATGATATTTTTTTTACTAAATTTACCACAGAAATTACTAAGACATTTTCTAAACACCACTCACAGTTCCATTTCAGACTGTCAATATTCTCATACTCCCCCTCCCCTCCTGATATTCAAAACCATTAAACTGGCCAGGAATGGCACCTGGCCTGTTAAATGCTACATAACTAACTATCTCCCATTAAATGTTGCCGATTAGAAGCTAGCGGCTAACTGTTTATATTGTGTGATATAGCCGGCTAGCCACTGATTTTTAGCATGGGTTTGGTGGCCATCTTTGGCCGCGTATATAGCTGGGTTATCTTTGGCCAGTTTGAACTTAACTGGTCAGTACCAAACACTGGAGTGGCTGGTTAATATCCAGCAGTGCTGACCAGGGGAGTTAGCCCCATAGTATTTTGCCACATAAAATAAATATACAGTAACACATTTTTACTTTTTTCCCAGTAAATTGACAAAACTTCCATTAAAACCTCTTGCCATCCACTTCAAAAATGAAATGAAAACCCCCTTTCACATACCCAAGCAGCAGGTCTCCTCAACAGGCATTTTAAAGCATGTTTTCCCAGACACAGATAAAAATCACTATTTTAACCAACAAAATGAGTTCAGGCTACCTCATTAGGACCACAACCCCCCCCCCCCCCCCCCTCAAACATGCACACACACAAAAAAATAAAGAACTACTTTTGGAGTCCAAGCTCCACAACACTAAAAATAGCATATAAAAATTAAAGTAAATGAAAAAGAAGCCCAGGAGACTTCTTACCTGTGTCCTCTGCTGTTTCTCAGGCTTTTCCATCCTTAAATTTAGTCCAGGTGAACCCCTCATGGTGCCAATGGCTACCCATGACCTCATGAGGAAGCTCACTGGATACACTTTAAAGCTTAGCCCCAGCTTCAGGTGCAGCCTACTGAAGCTCCAGGAGCATTATTGCTCATAGCCAAAAGCCGCACATGTGCTGGAGCTTTGGCAGACCAGGTCTTCCTCCCGGCTTCACCCCACTCATGAATGGCTTAGCTATATGGCAAGTTGTGCCTGCCACAACTCTAGCACCAGCTGCCCCTAAAAGTCCCTTGAACCCTAAATGGGTCCCAAACTGGTCATCAATGCCCAGGACTGACCAGAAATCAGCTCTAAACCAGCCCCACACTCCTCAGACCCTCCCAAGATTTTGTTTAATATCTTTAACTTAAACTATAGGATACACAATGTTAAACCTGCATAAAACTAGAGGGTAACAGTTCAACGTCTCCCTTTTCTTCACCCCTCCCTCCCATCCCCTTTAGTATAGCATCTATCCTCTGTCTTCTCTATCCCTCCCTCTCATATGGCCCGGTATCTACCTATTATTCTCTTCCTCCATTCCCTCTGAGTCCAGTAGTTTATTTGTAACCTTATTGCCTCCTACTTCCACTGCCTTTTACTGCCAATCCACAGCAGTGGCAACAATTAAACCCATGCAAACCCTGGAGTCTTCTCTGACCTCTGCTGCATCCCACTTCCTGCTGGAAGCAGGAAATTGTCAATGAGGGGCATTTTCGAAAGGGACGTCCAAGTTTTGATCAGGACATCCTCGCAAAATGTCCCGATCCAGGGGCGGGGAAACCTGTATTTTCAAAACAAGATGGACATCCATCTTTCGTTTTGATAATACGGTCAGGGACGTCCAAATCCTGAAATTTGGTCGTCCTTAGAGATGGTCATACCTAGACGTGGACGTTTCTGATTTTCGGCGATTTTCGAAGCCAAGGACCTCCATGTCAGAAACAACCAAATGCAATATAGTCCATATTCAGTCATGTTCAATTGGGTGGTGTGCACTGATTGGCTGAGGAAACCATAGCTCAAAACATCCTACCATAATTCCTATTTTGCAAGAAACACATGCATAACATCAAGACATTTAGAAGCCGATTGTAAAATGGCAATCATACACATTTAGGGCCAGATTCTATAAATGGCGCTCCAAATTAGGCTTTCTTTCTAATTACCTACTACCGGCTCCGGTTTTCGGAGTGCCAGTTCCGGGGTTGATCCCACCCGGGTTTGTGCAGCCGACAATGCAGTTTGGTGCCTCATAGGAGGCGTGGGTTCCTTGTATGTATCCTTCTGAGGAAGCATTTATTGCAAAACTCTGCATGAGTTAAGGAATAAAAGGATTCAAGAGCTGTATACATTTTCGTTTTTGGCACCAGTTTATCAACTTGGACTTCCTTTACAAAAAAAAAAGGAATTGCTTTTTTCATCATTGGAGAGTTATGGATGGAGAGAAATGAAGATTAAGTGTGTGATAATGCTGTCATTAAAAGATCACTAGCTCTCAATGGACTGAATAGAATTATTGCTCCAATGGTGGTTGGACAATTCATGGACATTTTTTGTGTATAGGTTATCTATATCTTTATCTACATTTCTATGCTGTTCATAGTCATATTATGAAGTATGTTTAATGTTGCTTGTATGCCCATGAAAAACAAACATCTTTATCCAATGAATGTATTTTATTAAGATTTGTGTAAACAAGATAAACAGCTGATTTGTGATTGCAATGTTCAACATTTCATCTGTACTAAAAATTGAGATACATTTATAATTCAATTAATATATTATTTAAAAATATCTATGTAGTGAGAATTTATATATTTCTGTATGTGCTAGTGTTGTGGTGCTCCAAATTAGGTGCCAGAAAAATTTGGTGCTAAGCAATTTTCTGTAAAGGGCACACACCTTTTATAGAATGGTGCTTGAGCTCAGATCTTGTACCTATCTTTGGGTGCCAGACTTACACCTGCTGAAACCTGGTGCAAAGGCTGACACCCAAATTAGGTGCACTCAGTGGTGTACTTACCTTAGTTGTTACCCAGGGAGGAGCATTCCCCCTAACCGGAGCACCACCCCCCTCCAGCAAGGTGGTGCACCGTGGAGGCACATGGCTGTTGGCCCTATCAGTCTCCTGTTCTCTCTGACATCAACTTACTATTTTGGAGCAAGGGACTGGCAGGGCCGACAGCTACATGCCTCCATGGTGCTCCCCCTTGCTGCCTGCACCCGGGGCAGATCGACCTGACTGCCCCATCCTTTTTATGTTAGAGGGCACACTTACCCACTATTCTTTAACTATGCACACAAATTTTCGAAACACCCCTGACATGCTCATGCTCCTCCCATGGCCATGCCCCCTTTTGAGATACGTGCTATAAGAGTTAGGCACACTGCCTTATAGAATAGGACACAGCCAGATTCGCATGCAAATATTAATGAGTGTCTGTTATCATCAATAATTGTAATGTAATTGAGCTAATTAAGCAATTAATTTGCACATGTAAATCTGGGTGCCATATAGAGAATCTAGGGGTTGGTTTCTTCAAACATTTACAGCTGCTGGCAATTTCAGAAGCATCCACATCTTGATAATCAACATTTTCAGCCTTACCAGTTCAATGTCTATATTATCACATATTTAAACATCCAGTATGCCATTTAACTATCTCTTTGAATTGTGGCATAGGGACTGTTAACATGTCTCCAAAGCAGCAGCTAATGTCCTGCAAGGGAAACTTTACCTCATAGGCGAGGGAGATGCTGGTCTGTGAGTTGCTGAAACACAGTAAAAATCTGTTTGATGTGGCAAGAGAATAGCTCAGCACTTATAGCAGACAGAAGGCATGGGCTAAGATCTACCACCAGCTGAATGCTGTGTTTTCATAACAACAGGTACGCGAAAGACATGAAGAGCAAGTGGAGGGTGCTCCACAGAAATGCAAAGGTAAAGACCAATAGCAGCTCACAACCAACCAGTGAAATACTGAATAACCTTCAACTACAGGTCCTCCAGACCCTTAATAAGGAGGCAGTGCAGGGTATATGTGACCCAGACACTTTTTGCATGCCAGATGCAAGTGAGTAAGTGTCACCAGACAAACTTAGCTGCACAACTATCCAGCCTCCCTGTCTTCTCAGCTCTGTCCACAATATACTTGGGACTGCTAGGTGCAGAGTGCCACACACACATGAGACCTCTTCCCTGTATCCCAGTGATTCTGTGTGATAGGGATGAGTATGTGGGCTGACAATGTCATCTAACAGGTAAAGGTACCACCATCACCCAATTGTGTTTCAGGCAGTGTCCTCATACCAGTATTTATTGAGAAGGACGGGGCTAGTGTGACTTCCTACAGATACTAGCCTATCAGTAATGTGCATGCGGAGAACTGCATGTGCGGACTCCTTATGTGCTACAGACTGAGCGAAAAATAGGCGCTGGCACCATTGGAAGTCCGTTTGGGGGAGCAGTCGCTCCCCTTGTGTCCCCTAGCCATGCCAATAATTGTTTATCATTATTATTAGAACATAAGAGCATAAGCATTGTCATACCGGGACAGACAAGATCCATCAAGCCCAGTATCCTGTTTCCAACAGTAGCCAATCCAGGTCACAAATACCTTTCAGAAACCCAATTAGTAGCAGAGGACTGAGAGTTGAGCTGTTGAGGGCAGATGGTACAGGTGGGACTGAGAGGTGTTGTAGATAGCAGACCTGGGTGGACAGAAATGCAATCATGCATCGACTCTCATATCGTCTAGTCAGAGCCAATACAAGCCAGTCTACTAAGAATGCTGGCCTCCTCATACATCCCAATGGCTTATTTTTGTGCGTTTTCCCCTTGGACAAGTGTTTTGTTCTCAAATGGTTACAAAGCAAAACGCACTGAGCACAAAACATCTAGGAAATGGCCAGTTTTGAAACAAAAAGACATTTTCTGGTTCGAAAATGACCATATTCACAACTTGATTTTTGGATGTTTTCAACAAAACGTCCAAAAATCATATTTATAGTAGATGTCATATCGAAAATGCCTTTACTACTACTACTTAACATTCCTAGAGCGCTACTAGGGTTACGCAGCGCTGTACAATTTAACAAAGAGAGACAGTCCCTGCTCAAAGAGCTTACAATCTATTAGACAAGTGAACGGTCGGTCCGATAGGGGCAGTCAAATTGGGGCAGTCTGGATTCACTGAACGGTAAGGGTTAGGTGCCGAACGCAGCATTGAAGAGGTGGGCTTTAAGCAAAGACTTGAAGATGGGCAGGGAGGGGGCTTGGCGTAAGGGCTCAGGAAGATTGTTCCAAGCATAGGGTGAGGCGAGGCAGAATGAGCGGAGCCTGGAGTTGGCGGTGGTGGAGAAGGGTACTGAGAGGAGGGATTTATCCTGTGAACGGAGGTTACGGGCGGGAACGTAAGGGGAGATGAGGGTAGAAAGATAGTGAGGGGCAGCAGACTGAGTGCATTTGTAGGTAAGAAGGAGAAGCTTGAATTGAATGTGGTATCTGATCAGAAGCCAGTGAAGTGACCTGAGGAGAGGGGTGATATGAGTATATCGGTTCTGGTGGAATATGAGACGTGCAGCAGAGTTCAGAACAGATTGAAGGGGGGATAGATGGCTAAGTGGGAGGCCGGTGAGGAGTAAGTTACAGTAGTCCAGGCGAGAGGTAATGAGAGCGTGGACGAGAGTTCGGGTGGTGTGTTCAGAGAGGAAAGGGCAAATTTTCCTGATGTTAAAGAGGAAGAAGCGACAGGTCTTGGCTATCTGCTGGATATGCGCAGAGAAGGAGAGAGAGGAGTCAAAGATGACTCCGAGGTTGCGGGCAGATGAGACGGGGAGGATGAGGGTGTTATCAACTGAGATAGAAAGTGGAGGAAGAGGAGAAGTGGGTTTTGGTGGAAATATTTATAGTAGATGTCATATCGAAAATGCCTTTCCATATGTCCAGCCTTATACATATGCCCCTCATTCTATAACAGAGTGCCTACATGTACGCACCGATTGCATGCATAAATTTATAGAATACTGCCATCCTTATGGGCAAGTTTGCACTTTCGTGTGTACATGGCAGTATAGCACCTAAGTGCTATTCCATAATTTTGTGCTACACTACCATAGCACATAATTGTCAGAGAGGCGACACATGGGCAGGCCATAGGCAAGGTGCCCACTTCCTCATGTGGAGGAGTGGTTAGGGTGGTGGACTTTGGTCCTGGGGAACTGAGGAACTGAGTTTGATTCCCACTTCAGGCACAGGCAACTCCTTGTGACTCTGGGCAAGTCACTTAATCCTCCATTGCCCCATGTAAGCCACATTGAGCCTGCCATGAGTGGGAAAGCACAGGGTACAAATGTAACAAAAAAAAACAAAAAAAATTAACAGGTGCTACATTTACACCAGCTATCGACCTACAAATAGACACCAATGTCAACCTGTGCTAGCATTCTACAAGAACACTTACAAATATAAGCATTCTTATAGGCTAGGCACACTGCCTGCAGAAATAAAGCACCTAAATTGTGTCCCCTAGTTATACAATTGTCCCCATAGGGAGTAATTATATAAAATAGTCACTAACATTTAATAGTATGTTCAGAATACTATCATATATACACATAGGTGTTGACATAAGTGCATACATGCAGGATATGCACCTATGCACTATTCTTTAAATATACACATCTGAAATAGTATGTCTGTTACAGGTGGGCATGCACATAAATGGACTCTAGGCAGGATGTAGGTGGTGCACTGAGGCATCAGGCTAGGAGGACAAGAACTGAACTCCAAAACCAAAACAGAGAGATCCATGGAGCTGCTGTTTCCAGTCTGTAGTGGTCTTTATTTCCTCTTAATTTTTCATTCAGAGTGAAATCTAAATTAGGCTTCTAGATGGCAGTATCCCAGATAAAACAAATAAGTGTATTATTATATGCTCAATTCACATTTGGTTTGGAGTCCCTTTGGGCTGAAAAGTTTCCAAGTAGGGAAACAAAAACATGTGACTTTGAGACAAACTTCAGCAGCTGAGTCTCTGTTCCTCTCCACTCCAAAGGTTACTGCAAATACCTCTATGTTTTGAAATACAAGCAAACATTGTTTAAAAAAAATAATACCATCACATCTTCAGGTCAGGTAATGTTCCTTAAAAGTTCAAAATCCTCCACAAAACTTATTGAGGCACTCTTGACTTCACTCTTTTCCTCAGTGCTTACGCTGGCTAGCTCAAACAAACATTAACTGCTTGAAATAACACAGTCTTTAAACAAACCCTTCACACAGGATAGTTTTAGTTCAACAAATAAACACTATCCTCCACCCCTTGGGCTATTGGTGCATTGGAAAATAATAGGAAAAGATTCACCTGCTTTCCTGTTCAGCTCCTTCAAGCAGAGATTTGTCACAGCTCCAAGTCTGAAATTGTAGAGGAGTTCCACCTTTTTTCCACCTACTACTACTACTACTACTATAAATCACTTCTATAGCGCTACCAGTCGTACGCAGCGCTTTACAATTGAACATGAAGAAAGACAGTCCCTGCTCAAAAGAGCTTACAATCTAAATCAGGACAAACATACAGGATCAATAAGGATAAGGGAAGGACAGACAGAAGGACACAAGGATAAGATAAAAGTGACAAGTCAGGAGTTGAAAGCAGCATCAAACAGGTAGGCCTTTAGCCCGGATTTGAAGGCAACCAGGGATGGAGCTAGACGTAATGGCTCAGGAAGCCTATTCCAGGCATAAGGTGCGGCGAGATAGAAGGAGCGGAGTCTGGAGTTAGTGATGGAGGAGAAGGGTGCAACTAGGAGAGATTTGCCTAGTGAACGGAGTTCTAGGGAAGGAGTGCAGGGAGAGATGAGGGTGGAGAGGTAGTGAGGGGCTGCAGAGTGAATGCACTTATAGGTCAATAAGAGGAGCTTGAATTGTATACGGAAACGGATAGGGAGCCAGTGAAGCAATTTCAGTGAAGCGATTTCCACCTCCATAGGTTGCTCAGGACTAGCTTCAACAGTAAACCTCTACTACTACTAATAATCATTTCTATAACACTACTAGACATATGCAGTGCTGTACACATTATGTTGGGCATTGAACAATGTTGCATTATCGCATCAGATCTATAGGGATAGTAGTCCTGTTAATGCCTATTTTGTCAAAATTACCACAGTTTTATGAACAGTATGCA
The DNA here is from genome assembly GCF_901765095.1 of Microcaecilia unicolor. Lineage (NCBI taxonomy): Eukaryota > Metazoa > Chordata > Amphibia > Gymnophiona > Siphonopidae > Microcaecilia > Microcaecilia unicolor. Next base: position 186,717,705 of record NC_044032.1, on the reverse strand, counting down.
TTTTCCTAGAATTATTTTCAGGCATAGTTTCTTGTTAACTTTGAAGCAATTGTGATGCAAATTCCTAAACCTCCTCCTCATCATCTATGATTATTGCATGTTTCATGTTGTAATGTATGTTCTGGACAGGCTAAACATTAGGTTATAGCTATTTTTTTATTGTTATACAGCAACGAACCTATACAAATATCTTTACTGAATTAATCCTTTTCAACTAGCCAATGATCCTTGCTGGTGTGTATAAAGGACTTCTTTGTTCAAGTGGTCATGTTTAGTGAACCATATTTTTTCCTCTGTTTACAGCTGCCCTTTCTCTTGCAGACGGGTTAGCCACAGAAACCAGATCAGCTAAGCGGCAGACTCAATAACAGCAAATGAAGTGCTGTAAGCTTACATCAAAATAATTAGTCTCGGGGATAAAAAAAAAAAAGGAAAACTTTTTAGGTGCTTTGTCAAAGGAGGTTTGCTTAATTAAGCCAGCCACTAATTGTTAAATATTTTTCAAGCATTAACAGAGCTACTTGGAGCGTAATTAAATTTTGATTTTAACGGTATTTGCAGGGATTAAAGGCACAATCTGCTGAGGCACTGGGGTTAGTTAATATTCACTTCACTGCCACAGCTGTCCTCCATTATATTACAAAGGACAGGAAAAGAGACAGCAGAATAGGGTGAAGTAATGAGAAAGCTATTCATTCATCTGACCTGGCTCCGCACTGTACAGCCCTGTACAAATGATACTGATCTGCCTGACATGCAAGTAAGCATTTAAACCTCTTTCCCACGTGACACTATGAGGAAAAGACAAAGCTGTTGTGCATTTAGCTGTGTTATTGGCAGTATTCATACATTTTTATTCAAAGTTTCAACAGCAGAAAATTGCAGTCCACTTACAAAATACAAATAAAGAAATTTCAAAATATATAGGGGTCCTTTTACTAAGGTGCACTAATGGATTTAGGGCCCTGCTTACTAAGGCACACTAGCAGTTTTAGCGTGTGCTAAATTTTAGCATGCGCTAATGCTAGAGACACCCATATATGGGTGTTAATTTTTAGAGTGATTAGATTTTTATATTTATACTTAAATTGTCAATTTTATCTGTATGTAATGCATTTGGTTTTTTTTCAATTTGTTCTTTGTTGTTGTATGTTATATTACAAAAGTACATAAGTAATGCTACACTGGGAAAAGATCAAGGGTCCATCGAGCCCAGCATTATGTCCACGACAGCGGCCAATCCAGGCCGAGGGCACCTGGCGAGCTTCCCAAACGTCCAAACATTCTATATATGTTATTCCTGGAATTGTGGATTTTTCTCAAGTCCATTTAGTAGTGGTTTATGGACTTGTCCTTTAGGAAACCGTCTAACCCCTTTTTAAACTCTGCCAAGCTAACCGCCTTCACCACATTCTTCGGCAACGAATTCCAGAGTTTAATTATGCGTTGGGTGAAGAAATTTTTCTCCGATTTGTTTTAAATTTACTACACTGTAGTTTCATCACATGCCCCCTAGTCCTAGTGTTTTGGGAAAGCGTGAACAGACGCTTCACATCCACCTGTTCCACTCCACTCATTATTTTATATACCTCTATCATGTCTCCCCTCAGCCGTCTCTTCTCCAAGCTGAAAAACCCTAGCCTCCTTAGTCTTTCTTCATAGGGAAGTCGTCCCATCCCCGATATCATTTTAGTCGCCCTTCGCTGCACTTTTTCCAATTCTACTATATCTTTCTTAAGATGCGGCGACCAGAATTGAACACAATACTCAAGGTGCGGTCGCACCATGGAGCGATACAACGGCATTATAACATCCTCACACCTGTTTTCCATACCTTTCCTAATAACACCCAACATTATATTCGCTTTTCTAGCCGCAGCACTAGTTTAAATTTTGGTTTAAATTAAGTTGGTTTAAATTTTCTTGAAAACTCAATAATAATGATTTTGTTAAAAAATGTTAGCATGCCTACAGCACAGCTTACTAAACAGGGCCTTACCTCATGCTAATGAATTAGTGTGCGCTAAATGCCATGCAGCCCATAGGTGTACAATGGGCTGCGCTGCATTTAGTATGCGCTAATCATTAGTGCACATTACATCCGTTAGCACACCTTAGTAAAAGGACACCATAAGTAATAGAGATGGAATGTCAGTGACATATTCCATGTCATTATGGGGCCCTTTTACTATGGTGTGCTGAAAAATGGCCTGCAGTTGTGTAGAAGTGTGTTTTGGGTGCACATAGAATCATTTTTCAGTGCACCTGTAAAAAATACCTTCTTAAAATATTTTGCAGAAAATGGACGTGCAGCAAAATGAAAATTGCTGCGCGTCCATTTTGGGTCTGAGACCTTACCACCAGCCATTGACCTAGCAGTAAGGTCTCATGTGGTAACCGGGTGGTAATGGTGTACGTGCACAAAATGCCAATTACCGCTTGATTACCACCCGCTCACCAGAAAATAAACATATTTTCTGGAGCGCGTAGTGGGCGTGCGTAAAAAATGAAATTACCGCACGGGCCACACGGTTGCTGGGTGGTAACTCAGAATTGCTGCACATTGGGTGCGCGTAGGCGCTTACATAGTTTAGTAAAAGGGCCCCTATATGTTGTTAACAAATGAAGATGATCGGAAGAAAACAGGACATTTTCTGTTTTTTTTCTTGTGCCGATAATAGTGCACACACTGAGAGTGGGAGAGAACTTCACTGGTAAGTATTTGCTGGGAAATTGCTTTTAAACTTGAGGAAAGGTAGGCTTAAAGTTCAATAGGCAACCTCAGTGACTTTATTTTAAGTTACTCTGCTCACTTAGCACAGGCAGTTTAAGGAATAGTTTTTTGAGGGTTTTTTTAACAGTATCTGTTACAGTTCCATAAGATAGCATTTAAAGGGACTATTTTAAAGGTACACTGAGGGGCATAATTGAAAGGGACGCCCAAGATTTGTTGAGGACGTCCTCGCAAAACGTCCCGATGGAGGGGTGGGGAAACCCGTATTATCGAAACAAGATGGACATCCATCTTTCATTTCGATAATACGGTCAGGGAAGTCCAAATCTTGAAATTTAGGTCATCCTTAGAGATGGTCGTCCCTAGACTTGGCCATTTCTGATTTTCAGCGATGGAGGGGTGGGGAAACCCGTATTATTGAAACAAGATGGACATCCATCTTTCATTTTGATAATACGGTCAGGGAAGTCCAAATTTTGAAATTTAGGTCATCCTTAGAGATGGTCGTCCCTAGACTTGGTCATTTCTGATTTTCAGCGATTTTCGAAACCAAAGATTTCAACCTAATGATGACACCATTAGCCAAACTCCTAGCCAAGCAAAACCTGAACCCCTATATATATGCTGATGACGTCACGATATATATCCCGTTCAAATGTGATCTAAAGGAAATAACTAACGAGATCAACCAGAGCTTCCAAATCATGCACTCCTGGGCGGACTCTTTCCAGTTAAAACTGAACACAGAAAAAACTCAATGTCTAGTTCTCACTTCCCAATATAACACGAATAACTATCCTACCATAACTACACCTTACTGCACACTTCCAATCTCAGAAAATCTGAAAATTCTCGGAGTCACTATTGATCGAAACCTTACATTAGACACCCATGTGAAGAATACAACGAAAAAAATGTTCAACTCGATGTGGAAACTCAAAAGAATAAAACCATTTTTTCCAAGAAACATCTTCCACACCCTAGTACAGTCATTAGTGTTAAGTCATCTGGATTATTGTAACGCTCTATACGCAGGCTGCCAAGAACAGACCATCAAAAAACTCCAAACAGCTCAGAATACCGCAGCCAGACTTATCTTTGGAAAACCTAAATATGAAAGTGCAAAGCCCCTAAGAGAGAAACTACACTGGCTCCCGCTCAAGGAACGAATCGAGTTCAAGATCTGCACAACTGTACACAAAATCATTCATGCAGAGGCACCTCTATATATGCTAAACCTAGTGGACTTACCGCCCAGAAACGCCAAAAGATCAGCCCGCAAATTCCTCAATCTGAACTTCCCCAGCTGCAAAGGAATGAAATACAAACAGGCCTATGCTACTACCTTTGCGTACAAAAGCACACAGTTATGGAACACACTACCTATGGCCCTGAAATCCATGGTCAACCTACCCAGCTTTCGCAAATCCTTGAAGACACATCTCTTCAATAAAGCTTACAAATAAAACCCTTCAGGATCTAAATCATTCCCTACTCAAATATATCAAAAACACATCCCATATGACACTAACTTACACATCTCCACCTAAAACACCTCATACCTCAGCTTGTTAGTGACAGTATATAAGATCATGTAATGTACATAAGAACATGTAATGACTGATTCATAACACCACTCTGTAAGCCACATTGAGCCTGCAAAAAGGTGGGATAATGTGGAGTACAAATACAATAAATAAATAAATAAATAAATAAATATGTCAGAAACGACCAAATGCAAGCCATTTGGTTGTGGGAGAAGCCAGCATTTGTAGTGCACTGGTCCCCCTGACATGCCAGGACACCAACCGGGCACCCTAGGGGGCACTGCAGTGGACTTCAGAAATTGCTCCCAGGAACATAGCTCCCTTACCTTGTGTGCTGAGCCCCTCAAACCCCCTCAAAACCCACTCCCCACAACTGTACACCACTACCATAGCCCTTATGGGTGAAGGGGGGCACCTAGATGTGGGTACAGTGGGTTTCTGGTGGGTTTTGGAGGGCTCACATTTACCACCACAAGTGTAACAGGTAGGGGGGATGGGCCTGGGTCCACCTGCCTGAAGTGCACTGCACCCACTAAACAGGGCCGTGCCTAGGGTCTCTGGCGCCCCCCTGCAGACTATCAGTTGGCAGCGGCGGCGGCGCCCCCCCCCCCCCCCCCGCCTGTGAAAATTATCGCTCACCACTTGCCACACTGACAGGAATTGTCAGCAATATTCTTAGAAAGAAATTGCTATACATTGCAAAATAAGATAGCAGATGTAAATTCTCAAAGTGGACATATTCCAAACACTAAAATGAAAATAAAATGATTTTTTTTTCTACCTTTGTTGTATGGTGACTTTCTTTTTCTGATCATGCTGGCCCAGTATCTGATTCTGCTGCTATCTGTCCTCTTAACTCCGTTTCCAGGGCTTCCTTTCCATTTATTTCTTTCCTTTCCTCCTTTCTTCTTCATTTCTGGTCCTCAGCTTCTGCCTATTTTCTTCATCCATGTGCAGTTTTTCTCCTCTCTTCCTTTTCCTTCATTTCATCTCCTTCATCTCTCTTCCCTCCCCTCTATGTCCAGCAATTCCCCCTCTCTCCCTGAGCCCTGCCCTGCAATCCATATCCATCCATGCCCATCTGTCCCCTCCATTCATCCCTATCCAGCAATTCCCCTCTCCCTGAGCCCTGCCCTCCCAATCCATGCCCATCCATGCTCCTCTGTCCCCTGCCCCCTCCATTCATCCCTTTCCAGCAATTCCCCTCTCTCCCTGAGCCCTGCCCTCCCAATCCATGCCCATCCATGCTCCTCTGTCCCCTGCCCCCTCCATTCATCCTTTTCCAGCAATTCCCCTCTCTCCCTGAGCCCTGCCCTCCCAATCCATGCCCATCCATGCTCCTCTGTCCCCTGCCCCCTTCATTCATCCCTTTCCAGCAATTCCCCTCTCTCCCTGAGCCCTGCCCTCCCAATCCATGCCCATCCATGCTCCTCTGTCCTCTGCCCCCTCCATTCATCCTTTTCCAGCAATTCCCCTCTCTCCCTTCCATGACCCCCCCTCGCATCCATGCTCCTCTCTCTCCCATGCCCCAACCTGGCCCGCCCTCTTCTCCCCCCCCCCCCTTCGCATCCATGCTGTCGTTTCTCCCCTGCCCTCCCGCTCCCATTGTTCAACTGCCCACCCTCTTTTCTCCCCCCAACATCCCTTTTCTTTTTTTTTTTCTTTTTAAATTTACCTCCGTGGCGGTTCCGGCAGTGCAGCGTCAGGGAAGGAGGCGGCGCTCCCGACGTCTAGCCTTCCCTTCGCTGTGTTCCGCCTTCTTCTGACGTCATCCTTGATGTCAGAAGAAGGCAGAACACAGCGAAGGGAAGGCTAGAGACATCGGGAGCGCCGCCTCCTTCCCTGACGCAGCGCTGCCGGAACCGCCACCACGGAGGTAAATTTAAAAAGAAAAAAAAAGAAAAGGGATGTTGCGGGAGGGCGAGCGAGGTGAGCATGGTGCGGCGGCGCTCCCCAGAGGGAAGAGCCCCCCTGCCATGCTTACCTCGCTTACCGGGTTAGCACGGCCCTGCCACTAAACCTGCTCCAGGGACCTGCATATTGCTGTCATGGACCTGAGTATGACATCTGAGGCTGGCACAAAATATTTTGAAATTTATTTTTTGAGGGTGGGAGGGTGTTAGTGACCACCGGGGGAGTAAGGGGGGATCATCCCCGATTCCCTCCAGTGGTCATCGAGCACCTTATTGTGGCTTGGTCATAAGAAAAACAGGACCAGGTAAAGTTGTCCAAGTGCTCATCAGGGACGCCCCTTTTTTCCCCATTATGGGTGAAGGACGTCCAAGTGTTAGGCACGCCCAAGTTCCACCTTTGCTATGCCTCTGACATGGCTCCATGAGCTTTGGCCATCCCTGCGACGGAAAGCAGTTGGGAACATCCAAAATCGGCTTTCAATTATTCATCTTCTGTTTTGTGTTGAAAGATGGGCGTCCTTCTCTTTCGAAAATAAGCCTGTTAGTATCCAAATAGCACATTAAATTTAATGTAGAAAAATGCAAGGTGATGCACATTGTAAAGAATAATCTGTATCATAGTCTTCATTGTGGGAGTAAAGGGAGGGGTCACTCCAAATTCCTCCAGTGGTCATCTGCTAATTTTGGGCACCTTTTTATGCCTTATTTATTCTAAAAACAGGTCTAGATCAAAACGTCAAAGTTTTAGCTCTAGACATTTTTTTGTTTTGTTAGGAACGCCCTAAGCCCACCCTAATCCAGCCCCCAAAACACCCCTGACATGCCCCCTTGTTAGTTGGATGCACTATAGATGAATCATATAGATAAATGTCTGCAAAAATAGGTTTCAAAAATACCTATTCGGATGTTTTGAGAAGAAATTCATCCAAATGCTGCTTCTTGACACTTTTTGAATGTTTTTCTTTTTCGAAAACAAGCCTCTAGTTGTCTTTAAATACAGAGCAGACAGATTTTAAAGATTGCAAATTATTACTGTCAACTGCTGAGCAAGTTGTAAATAGGAATAACAAATGTTTGAAATGTATATATGCAAATGCCAGAAGCCTAAGAAATAAGATGGGAGAGTTAGAATATATTGCACTAAATGAAAAGATAGATATAGTAGGCATCTCTTAGACCTGGTGGAAGGAAGATCAACAATGGGATGCTGTCATACCAGGGTACAAATTGCATCACAGTAATAGGGTGGAGGGGTAGCATTATCCCACAAATTCTATATAGTGTGACTTAAGTTGCGTGCGCAAAATTGGTCATATTCCATTTTGTGTGCACAACTTAATTGGCTTAGCTAGCCAATCAGCAATGATAATTGCCACTTAAACAATTATTGCCACTAATTGGCTTTAATTGGAATGTACATGCAAAACTTTATAAGCGTATTATATAAAATGATGCGTGTAAATTCCAAGATGCAGATCAGAAAAGTGGATGTGTCCATGGGAGGGGCATGGGTGGGTCATGGGCATTCCTAGAATTTACACACAGTGTTCTAGAATATGCCCATTCCGCGTTTAACTTAGGTGTCAGCATTTACATCAGGTTTTAGTTGGCATAAATGGCTGCAACTAAATATAGTACCCTGTTTCCCCGAAAGTAAGACATCCCCCGAAAATAAGACCTAGTAGAGGTTTTCCTGAATTGGTAGATATAAGGCCTCCTCCAAAAGTAAGACCTAGCAAATTTTTGTTTGAAAGCAGGGCCGCCGAGAGCCGGACAAGGCCACCCCCGGGCTGCCCCCCCCCACCCGAAGTCGCCGGGCCCCCCCTCCACCCACCCTCCGTCGCTCCCGGAACTAACCTTAAATGCCTCCTTTCACCTTCACAGCAAGCAGCAGCAGGGCAGACCTCTCCTTCCTTCCGTGCCCCGCCCTTGCAGACGTTACGTCAGGCGAGGGCGGGACACGGAAGGAAGGAGTGGCCTGCCCTGCTGCTGCTTGCTGCAAAGATGAAAGGAAGCATTTAAGGTTAGTTCCGGGAGCGACGGAGGGCGGGCGGGCCAACCCCAATCCAACCCCAATGTTTCCCCGAAAAATAAGACAGCCCCTGAAAATAAGACCTAGCGCATTTTGGGTGGCAAAAATTAATATAAGACAGTGTCTTATTTTCGGGGAAACACGGTAATAGGAAACGGGTACTGGGTGTACTGTATTCTATAAACTACACCTAAATTTAGGCATATTCTATAAACCACACCTAACTTTAGGTATAGTTTATAGAATACACTTAGGCATATTTTTTCAGCACTGATTTTTTAGATGTCATAAATAGAATCTAGCCCTATACGTTAAAGAGGGCCTTGAATCAAATCAACTAAAAATTCTGTATGACACAAAACACACCTTGAAATCCCAATGGATAGAAATTCCATGTGTGAAGGAGAAAAAGATAGTGATAGGAGTGTACTACCGTCCAGGACGAACAGACAGATGCAGACAAGTTATCAGAAATTAGGGAGGCTAACAAACTGGGTAACACAATAACAATGGGTGATTTTAATCACCCCAATATTGATTGGATAAATGTTATATCAGGGCAGGCAAGGGAGGTAAAGTTCCTTGATGAAATCAAGGACTGCTTTATGGAGCAGCTGGTTCAGGAACCAACAAGGAGAACAATTTTAGACCTAGACCTTAGTGGAGCATATGATCTGGGGCAGAGGGTAATGGTTCTGGGGCCACTTGTTAACAGTGATAATAACATGATCAATTTTGATATAATCTCTGGAGTAAGTACACACAGGAAATCCAATACGTTAGCACTTAACTTTCAAAAAGGAGACTGTGATAAAATGAGGGGAATTGTCAAAAAAGAAAAACTTAGAGAAGCAGCTGCAAAGGTCATAAATTTACATCAGGCATGGATGTTGATCAAAAATAACTATCCTGAAAGCCCAGACCAGATTTATTCCACATATTTAAAAAGGTAGAAGAAGGTCAAACAACAGCACTAAGGTGAAGGAAGCTATTAGAACAAAAAAAGCATCCTTCAGAAAATGGAAGAAGGCTCCAACTGATGATAATAGAAAACAGCATAAAGAATGGCACATCAAATGCAAGGCGCTGATAAGGAAGGCAAAGAGAGGCTTTGAAAAGAAGATTGCATTGGAGGAGGCAAAAATATATATTAAAAACTTTTTTAGGAACTTTAGAAGCAAGAAGCCACTAAAAGAATCAGTTGGACTGCTAGATGACCAAGGCATAAAAGCAGCACTCAGGGAAGACAAGGCCATAGCGGAGTGGCTAAATGAGTTCTTTGCTTCAGTCTTCAATGAGGAAGATGTGGGGGAAACACCAGAGCCAGAAATGGTATTCATTGCAGATGACTCAGAGAAACTGAATCAAATCTCTGTAAACCTGGAAGATGTAATAGGGCAGTTTGATAAATTAAAGAGTAGCACATCACCTGGACTGGATGGTATACATCCCAGAGTACTGACAGAATTGAAAAATGAACTTGCAGAGCTATTGTTAGTAATATCTAATGTATCTTTAAAATCAAGCATGGTACCGGAAGATTGGAGTGTGGTCAATATAACGCCAATTTTTTAAAATAGTTCCAGAGGTGATCTGGGAAATTATAGATCAGTGAGCCTGACATTGGTGCTGGGCAAAATGGTAGATACTATTAAACAGAACAAAATTACTGAATATATACATAGGAATGGATTAATGAGACAAAGTCAAGGAACATTTTACCTCACCAATCTACTACATTTCTTTGAAGAGGTGAACCAACATGTGGATAAAGGTGAACCAGTCAATGTTGTGTATCTGGATTTTCAAAAGGCATTTGGAAAAAATGCCTCATGAATGACTCCTGAGGAGCTTAGAAAGTCATGGGATAGGAGGTAGTGTTCTTTGGTGGATTAAGAAATGGTTACAAGATAGAAAACAGAGACTAGGATTAAATGGTCAGTATTCTCAATGGAGAAGGATTGATAGTGGGGTTCCTCAGGGGTCTGTGCTGGGACCGCTGCTTTTTAACATCTTCATAAATTATCTAGAGATGGGAATAACTAGTGAGGTAATTAAATTTGCTGAAGACACCAAGTTATTCAACATTGTTAATTCACAAGAGGATTGTGAAAAATTGCAAGAGGGACCTTACATGACTGGGAAATTTTTATCATTCCCACCTTAGTAATCCCAATTATCCCTTATTGTCCTGTTTGTTTGTCCTGATTAGATTGTAAGCTCTTTTGAGCAGGGACTGTCTCTTCATGTTCAATTTTACAGCGCTGCATATGTCTAGTAGTGGTACAGAAATGATAAGTAGTAGTAGTAGAAATTGGGCATCCAAATGGCAGATGACATTTAATGGGAGCAAATGCAAATTGATGCATGTAGGAAAGATGAACCCAAACTATAGCTATGTGATGTAAGGTTCCACACTAGGAGTCACCGCCCAGGAAAAAGACCTAGGTGTCATCATTGATAGCACCTGGAAACTCTCTGCTGAATGTGCAACAGCGGCTAAGAAAGCAAATAGAATGTTAGGAATTATTAGGAAAGGAATGGAAAACAAAACTGAGAATATTATAATGCAGTGGATCACAACCAGTGTGTCCCCAAGAGGATGAAGGTGTGTCACAAAAAAATGTGGTCATAGACAGCAAGCCTGTGCTTTCCTTAACACCATCTGTGTCTGTAAACTGGGGAGAGCAGAGATCCTGAATCCTTTATTTCTGCTTCCTGACTACCCTCAATAATTGGAAATGTTGCAAGTCTGCTGTCTAAAGGTTCTGTTTGCTACATAGAGTCTTTACTGTGTATTTGTAGGGTTTTGTATTGCTTCACAGTATCTATCAGTAGACTGATGTGTTACATACAATGTTTTAATATGGGATTAAATGGTAGGCAAATTCACATTAAATTTACTGTCAACAGTGAAATATTTAGGAGAATGGTTTTGTTCAGTGTGCCACATACATGAATATTGCCCATCAGGTGTGTCACAACAGAAAAAGGATGTGAACCACTGCTATAATGCCTTTGTATTTCTCCATGGTGCAACCACACCTCAAATACTGTATGCAATTCTGGACACCACATCTTAAAAAAGAAATAGTGGAATTAGAAAAGGTACAGAAGAGGGCGACAAAAATAATAAAGGAGATGGGATGACTTCCCTACAAGGAAAGGCTGAAGCAGCTAGGGCTGTTCAGCTTGGAGAAGAGACAACTGAGGGGAGATATGATAGAGATCTATAAAATACTGAGTGGAGTGGAACAGTAGACGTGAATTGCTTATTTACTCTTCCAAAAATACAAGGACTGTGGGCCATACAATGAAGCCACAAAGTAGTAAATTTAAAACAAATCAGAGAAAATATTTTTTCACTCAACATGCACTCAAACTCTGGAATTTGTTGCCAGAGACTGTGGTAAAAGCAGTTAGATTAGCAGGGGTTAAAAAGGGTTTGGATAATTTCCTAAAAGAAACATCTATAAGCCATTATTAAGATGGACTTGGAAAAATCCACTGCTTATTTCTAGGATAAGCAGCATAAAATCTGTTTTACTGTTTTAGGATCTTGCCAGGTACTTCTGACCTAGATTGACTGCTGTTGGAAACAGGATACTGGGCTTCATAGGAGCCGACTCTGTGGGTGCTTGAGCACACCCAATATAGAGAATATTCATTGAATGTGTCCAGGGAGGGGTTATTTCCACTGGGCTTAGCACCCCCAATAATTTTGAAACGTTGGCTCCTATGCTGGGGTTGATGGACCTTTGGTCAGTCCAGTATGACAGCGCTTATGTTCCTATGTTCATATGAAAAGAGTGTGCATGATTTCCAAAGAGTGCTCCCTCTTTGCAAAGCATGCACACTATTTGCAAAGAGGGTGCACTTTTTCGAAAGAGTATGCATTCTTTCCAAATAGTTTGTTCATGTGTGAACTATTGTGCATGCGTGAACTATCGTATATGCATGAATTTGCCTGCACTATCCAGAACGAGTGCTCACTCTTTGAAAATAGTGCTTGCTCTTTGCAAAGAGGGCACAATCTAAATTACATTGTTCCAGTAATGATAAAATGACCAAAATTCATAGGATAAAGGAAATGACATGAAATGAAAATCGTCCAGGTGTCCATCCCTCACAAGCACATATGCGGCCGATTAACAGGTCTTCAATCATAATTCATGAAAACAAAATCATATTGCTAAAGCATTGGAAAATATAAAATAACTGCCTAGAGTTCTGAAAAAAAAAAATGACTGATTAAATGAGGGGGTAAGCAAACATGTGGACAATGGGGAGCCGGTTGATATTGTATATCTGGATTTTCAGAAGGCGTTTGACAAAGTGCCGCACGAAAGACTCCTGAAGAAATTGCAGAGTCATGGAATCGGAGGTAGGGTATTATTATGGATTAAGAACTGGTTGAAAGATAGGAAGCAGAGAGTAGGATTGCGTGGCCAGTATTCTCAGTGGAGGAGGGTAGTTAGTGGGGTCCCGCAGGGGTCTGTGCTGGGTCCGTTGCTTTTTAATGTATTTATAAATGACCTAGAGATGGGAATAACTAGTGAGGTAATTAAATTCGCCGATGACACAAAATTATTCAGGGTCGTCAAGTCGCAGGAGGAATGTGAACGATTACAGGAGGACCTTGCGAGACTGGGAGAATGGGCGTGCAAGTGGCAGATGAAGTTCAATGTTGACAAGTGCAAAGTGATGCATGTGGGTAAGAGGAACCCGAATTATAGCTACGTCTTGCAAGGTTCCGCGTTAGGAGTTACGGATCAAGAAAGGGATCTGGGTATCGTCGTCGATGATACGCTGAAACCTTCTGCTCAGTGTGCTGCTGCGGCTAGGAAAGCGAATAGAATGTTGGGTGTTATTAGGAAGGGTATGGAGTCCAGGTGTGCGGATGTTATAATGCCGTTGTATCGCTCCATGGTGCGACCGCACCTGGAGTATTGTGTTCAGTACTGGTCTCCGTATCTCAAAAAAGATATAGTAGAATTGGAAAAGGTACAGCGAAGGGCGACGAAAATGATAGTGGGGATGGGACGACTTTCCTATAAAGAGAGGCTGAGAAGGCTAGGGCTTTTCAGCTTGGAGAAGAGACGGCTGAGGGGAGATATGATAGAAGTGTATAAAATAATGAGTGGAATGGATCGGGTGGATGTGAAGCGACTGTTCACGCTATCCAAAATACTAGGACTAGAGGGCATGAGTTGAAGCTACAGTGTGGTAAATTTAAAACGAATCGGAGAAAATTTTTCTTCACCCAACGTGTAATTAGACTCTGGAATTCGTTGCCGGAGAACGTGGTACGGGCGGTTAGCTTGACGGAGTTTAAAAAGGGGTTAGATAGATTCCTAAAGGACAAGTCCATAGACCGCTATTAAATGGACTTGGAAAAATTCCGCATTTTTAGGTATAACTTGTCTGGAATGTTTTTACGTTTGGGGAGCGTGCCAGGTGCCCTTGACCTGGATTGGCCACTGTCGGTGACAGGATGCTGGGCTAGATGGACCTTTGGTCTTTCCCAGTATGGCACTACTTATGTACTTATGTACTTATTATCATTTTATAGAAATGAAATTGCTCCTTTTCTCAGTCATGCCCAGCTCATTTTTATATATGCTGGTCATTAAATTCCACCATGATTCAGTGATTTCCAAACCATCCTTTCATTCTTAAAGCCATAGCAAATCCAGCAGTCTTTGTTTAGATATCAGAATAGTCTGTTCCACAAAAACAAATCCAAGATTACTATTTAGAAAGAAGACAAACTGTTTCTATAATCACTGAAGTACTTCTTTATACAACAGCTCAATACCAGTGTATAAGAAAACAATTGTACAGCATACGGGGAAGGGTTCTTAATACCTCTGTTACGGAGCTATTTGTTTTATTTTTATATTTAAGCACTCTGCTTTGTATCAATAGAACCATATGATTCCTTTAAAGTGGTATTTCTAGACTTATTAACTCTACAGGAATCCATAAGGGTTGCAAGCTGAGTCCTGCTGAGTTCTTATTTGTCCCATGTGTTCATGAATGAAAAACCCTTCACATCTGTGGGTTGTGACCTGAATCTTTAATAACTTTTAGCTAGTATTGTATTATTAGTTTAGCTGTGGAAAAGTTGGATTAATGGGGTCAAATGTACAGAGGGGTCAACAATAGTTAACCTCTTGTGTGCTGAGGTACACCAGTGAAAGAATGCTCACATTGCTGTTTTAAATGCGCTGACCTATCAAATGATTAGTATGAATTTCGTTTAAAGTCTATTAGCATTAAGATAAGTTTTTTGCTTTATGTAATCAAGGTACCTTTATAACAACAGTGATACACGCTATGGAGTCATGTACTAATAGTTAGCACAGATGACCTGCTACAGGGCCCATTGGATAAAAATTGGCCTTGTGTCAGACAGCATGCATTTACTCTTGAGAGATGACCCCCCAAACAGTTTTTGATAAGACTCACCCTTTTATATTAACCTAAATTATGAATTTCAACCATTGGAATCTGTAATGCAAAACATACACAATAAGGAAGCCTCAATTTGCATTTACATATGTAAGTAGTGGCATGTATGTGTATAGATTGCATGTGCATCTAAATGGTTATTTCAGTACACTAGTATTTATATGTGTAAATCAGTAATTCCCAAGCCTGTGTTAGGGGAACCCCAGCCAGTCAGGTTTTCAGGATGTCCACAATGAATATTTATGAGCTCGACTTACATATACCCCCCTCCTTGGTATGCAAACCTATCTCATACATATTCATTGTGGATATCCTGAAAACCTGATTGGCTGGGGATCCCCTAAGACAGGTTTGGGAACTGTTGGTATAGATGCTACGGGATGCACAGATTCAAAGGTGGCATGGTTTTTTGCATGCTGTAAGTGGTTCTAAAAATGAATTTCTCATTGGCATTTGCATCTCCTCCAAGACATGTGTGAGTTTCAACAAAATGGTCATTTTGGCCCAGCTTGAAACCAAGTGATTGAGGGGGCAATCTGATTAGCCTTCTGGTAATGTCTATCACCTTAAAAATGCAATAATTTCCCTTTCGGTCCTTTTCTCCTTTATTGGCTGCACTTGTGTAATTGTCTAAAATATGTCTATTATAATTGTCTGCACTTACATGTGAGGGCAGTGAAAATTGAGGTTTCAGCCCGTAATCATCAGCACTTACATGCAGAAGCTGCTGAGTGATGTTGCTCATTTTCTAAATGTGCAGCTTTGAGAAGCGATTGCTCCTGCTATACATGCCAGCAAATGCATGTGTTATTTCCTGGCATCGTTAGAAAAGGATTCATAGTCAGCTGAGGTTTTGTAAAATATTGGGGGGATTGTGAACATCCCAATTCCTACCTAAGGACTTCTTTTACAAAGCCACACTAGCAAATCCTGCGCAGCAAATGAGAGGAAACCCATTCAGTTCCTACCAGCTTCCTCTCACCAGACATCACTACGGAGACCCAGGCAAAGGTATCGGCCTGCTTATCCGACATTGCTGCCTGGATGTCCAACCGCCACCTGAAACTGAACATGTCCAAGACTGAGCTCATCGTTTTTCCACCAAAACCCACTTCTCCTCTTCCTCTACTTTCTATCTCAGTTGATAACACCCTCATCCTCCCCGTCTCATCTGCCCACAACCTCGGAGTCATCTTCGACTCCTCCCTCTCCTTCTCTGCGCATATCCAGCAGATAGCCAAGACCTGTCGCTTCTTCCTCTTTAACATCAGCAAAATTCGCCCTTTCCTCTCTGAGCACACCACCCAAACTCTCGTCCACGCTCTCATTACCTCTCGCCTTGACTACTGCAACTTACTCCTCACCGGCCTCCCACTTAGCCATCTATCCCCCTTCAATCTGTTCAGAACTCTGCTGCACGTCTTATATTCCGCCAGAACCGATATACTCATATCACCCCTCTCCTCAGGTCACTTCACTGGCTTCCGATCAGATACTGTATTCAGTTCAAGCTTCTCCTTCTTACCTACAAATGCACTCAGTCTGCTGCCCCTCACTACCTCTCTACCCTCATCTCCCCTTACGTTCCCGCCCGAAACCTCCATTCACAGGACAAATCCCTCCTCTCAGTACCCTTCTCCACCACCGCCAACTCCAGGCTCCGCTCATTCTGCCTCGCCTCACCCTATGCTTGGAACAAACTTCCTGAGCCCTTACGCCAAGCCCCCTCCCTGCCCATCTTCAAGTCTTTGCTTAAAGCCCACCTCTTCAATGCTGCTTTCGGCACCTAACTCTTACCTTTCAGGAAATCTAGACTGCCCCAATTTGACTGCCCCTATTGGACTGACTGTTCACTTGTCCTTTAGATTGTAAGCTCTTTGAGCAGGGACTGTCCTTCTATGTTAAATTGTACAGCGCTGTGTAACCCTAGTAGCGCTTTAGAAATGTTAAGTAGTAGTAAGTAGTAGTAGTAGTATTTCCTGTGTGGGAATCACTAGTGCAGCTTTGTAAAAGAAGCCCTAAATGTTCCATGCAAAATGGGCTTTGCATGTTAGAAAATGCATTTTGAATAAATAAATAAATAATTGTGTTACATAGCATCAATTTGCAAAAATTACAATTAAATAGCTTAAAGTTAGCTGAACTTGCTGAATTCAAAATTATGTTTTCCTTCAACTAAAAATAGCAGTGTACATATTCAGATATTTACTAGAGCTCTGAATCTGTGGCAAAAAAAAAAAGAAAAGAAAACAGTATTAAAATATAACTGAAGACTGAACAGAGCTTGTTAAAACAACATTTAGTTGAAGACTCTTTAATGGTTCAGCAGTGTGCATTAATGGCACACAAGTATCTGTTTCTGTAAAAAAAAAATCATTTAAAATCTCATACTTTGGTGATTTTCAAATGTTCAGAATATGAAAATAGCTCACTATTATTTTTTTTTTATTTACTTTCATTTGATCCTTGATTTGGCAGGAATGGCCTGCCCCTCAGTTATTTCCTGTTAATGTTAGGTGGGTTAAAAGTTGGAGACCTTCTTGATAGGGCAGTAGGAAATGCACACCCCAAGGGCTATTAATAATCATTCTTTGTTTTAATATCAGTTTGGCAGGAAGTTAATGTTTTTAGTATCTTGATTCCTAAAATTTAAACAAGCAGTTTCTTTTCATCCGGAGCTGCTTTCTGTCAGCAGTACTGGGAAGTCCTAGTCAGTCTTTATTCATATGGTTGTGCTGGGGTCTGAAATAGTAAATTCAACTTTTTTTTGCTCCAAATTATAAATGTAAAGACTGTTTTCAAGAGCAAGTTCTGCAAAAATGGAATTAAGGGTTCAAAGAACTAAGAAGTCGATCTTCAACGTGAGCCCTTACCACCTTCTAAATAAGTGAAAGTAAGGACTCAGGCAGTAAATAGCTGTGTGCTAATTTTAATATTTAAAAAGGCCTTTTTCCTGCTGTGGTAAAAAATGGCCCAATGTGTGCCAATTTCATGTGCCAAAACAAGTGCAGGCCACTTTTTACTGTGGTTTAATAAAAAGACCCCTAAGTGACTGTGGGATTACTTACCATTTCCTATTTAGTAGGTGCTAAACGCTCCCATCTTAAAGTCAATGCCTACTAGCACCTCACCTTTGCTCCCTTATCTTGTCCCCTGAGCCCTCCAAAACCCACCCAAAACACGGGTGAAGAGGGCACCTATATGTGGGTACAGTAGGGTTTTTGGTGATTTTGGGAGGGGTCACAGTTTCCACCTAAGTGTAACAGGCAGAGGGGCCTTTTACTAAGGTGCGGTCGGCCTAATGCGGACCTACCGTGTGGTAAAAGGGCACTATCGCGGGATGCACTGAGGCATCCCACAGTAGTTTGGGCAACAGCAAGTGCTACTCCCATGGTAAAATGTTTTATATTTTTTTACCAAGGAAGGTGTGTCTGGGGGCAGGGAGTAGGCGTGCCTGCGCTAATTGGGCAGCACAGACATATTACTACACACTGCCTGATTAGTGCAGGAATAGCATGGGAGCCCTTACCACCTCCTAAATAGGGAAATTAGTGTGTGACCTTTTAAAAAAGCCGACTGCAGCCATTTTTTGCTGCACTAAAAAGTGGCTGGAACACGCAGCGCCGGCCACTTTCTTGCATTCCTTAGTTAAAGGACCCTTAAATGTTGTACTTACTTTTGGGCTTGTTTTTAAATATATCTTTTGGTAAACTGTAAGGTTTTCATATTTGTGTTGCCTCTATATTATTAATGATTTCATTTTTATACCACATTTCTCATTTTTGTTTTTTATATTATTACATATATTACATTAGTTGACATTGAGGGGTATAATCGAACAGCGCTGGCAAAATCTATGGCCGGCCATCTTCAGGATTGGTGCCGTAAGCGGGCAGAGCCAAGCGTATTTTCGATTTGTGTTGGAAGATCGCCGGCGATCCCTTTTGAAAATAAGCCTGATTATGATTTATGTGCCTCCTAATATTTATGTTAAGATACATATGTATTTAATTGTTATTTTATTATTTTTTGACTTGTTGCATCCTGAAAAGCATGTAGTGGATTGGACTCCTGATGCAGGCAGTTTTATCGAAACACAGCCTGTGTCAAGTCATATTTCCAGTTGCATTACATCAGTGTTGTTTTTGAAATAAAATACATTCATTTCTAAGGACTGGTATCCTTGCACATTTGTTTATACCTCACTTGTTTGCTTGCTCTTTTACACCCGTGAGAGACCATATTCTCCTTTTCTGCGTTTGCTATAAAATATTTTGAGTTCATCCAATAAAAAAAGGCATCTGTAGCTTGTTTGGTGCTCTTTCTTTGATGGAACCAACATGGTAATCTTTTTGCCAATAACTGCTTCTGTTTAGAAATAACAACATGCTTTTATCTTAAACATGAAAGCAAAAAAAGAAAAATGAAATAAAATAAGGAAATGATCTCAAGTAAATTCTTTTTATTATGATTTACAAAGACATTGCACAGCAGAATGGACTAAAGTGTATAGTAAGGAAGGAAATCCATTCCCTTGGCAAAGGAAGAATTACAGATACTATTCTTTCCAGAGTATATCTAATACACAAAGCATTGTAGGAATGTTCTTTTCCCTGATACTTTGGTCTTCCTGTCCATAAGACACAGGTCATACTTCTGTTTAGTCTTTGGCAATTAATACAGCACAAGGCAAAAACTATGTAATTTAATATTATATTTCATAATACCATAATAACGTTACTAAATTCAGCTATTTTATTTTTTGATTAAGTGTCCCACTCAAAACTAGTGTCCCTGCAACAGAAATGAAGTGGTCCATGCTAAAGGCATGCTTGATAAAGACCAACATGGAAAATATAAACTAGGGTGCAATCATTTATATGACAAGCTATTCCTTTGCTTCAGGATAGCACTATAGACCTCCCTGGAAAAAGAAGGAAGAAACACAGTCTGATTGACATGAAAAGGAGATACAATCTTCAGCAAAATGGATGGAACTGTCTGTATAGGAACCCCCGAGAAAGCTTGAAGCTCTGAAACTCTCCGTGCTGACTAAATGCTGCCTTTAAAATAAGATTTCTGATACTTGCCTTCAAAGGGGGCCGACTGAAGAACCTTAAGAACCACTTGAAAACTCCACTAAGGACAAATGTTGCGGAGAGGGGGATGCAGATGAGTGATTTCCTTGAAGAATCACACTATATTAGGGTAAGCAACCAATGAGTTATTCTGTATCTTGCCTCTATGACATGCCAATGCTACCACCTGAACCTTGAGCAAATTGAGAGCCAAGCCTTTTTTTAATCCCTCCTGAAGGAAGGATAAAATTTGAGACAAGGAAGCACGAAATAGAGAAACACCATTCTGTGCAGACCAGCTCTCAAACGTTCTCCACACTCTAGCATAAGAAGTGGATCGCTTTTGGGCTTGTAGCAAGGTACTAATAACATCATCTGCATAACCCTTCTTCCTTAATCATGTCCTCTGGTCATAAGACCAAAGTGGGAGGGATCCTCCATAAGTACTGGATCTTAGTGCAATAAGTCCATCTGTGGAGGAAGAGTCAACTAAGGAACGATTTGAAGATGGATGGGGTTCGCATACCAAGGATATCTGGGCCAGTCCAGAGCTGTAAGAATGGCCTCTCCGGGATGAAGTACAATCCTTTGCAACATCTTTCCCATGAGAAGCCATGGAGGAAGCATGCAAAAGAGGTCGTCCAACGGCCAAGGCTTCACGAATGCATCCATTCCTAGGAAGTTTTTCTTCCTGAAGTGGCTGTAGAATCTGTGTACCTGAATGTTGAGACTGGATGCTACGAGGTCCAATTGAGTGGAAATGAGGCAAAATGCAGTCTTTGACAGTTGCCATTCCCCTGGTCCAGAGACACTCTGCTGAGGAAATCTACTTGCGAGTTCAGTGAACCCATTTGTCTGGACTAATCCTTTGAATCTAAAGGAAAGAAAATTATCAGGTAATTAACTAGTTTTTCCTTCTTCTCTCACTCACTCACTAGCTCTCCTAATCCCCATCTTACTCCTTCTCAGCCCTCCATTCCTTTTGATCTTTAGTCTACTCCCCATTACTATATTTCTACCCTCTTTAATCACTATCATCTCATTTATTTCCTTATCACCCCTTTTCTTCCCCCCCCCCTGGCCTCTCCCACATGGTTCCATCATATCCAGCATTTTCCACCCTCTATTCTTCTAGCCCAGCATCTGTTCCCTCTTTATCCCCTCCCCACTCTTGTAGCCTGACATCTCCCTGTATTTTCTCCCTTCCATCCCCCATGGGCCAACATTTCTCCCTCTCTCTTCCCTCACTCTGACTATCTGGCCTCTCTCCATCACTCCCTTCTGGCCCTGGATCCAACATCTCCTTTTTTCTTCCCTCTCCACCTCCTGTGTACCTCTCCGTCCTACTCATCCACCCCCAGGTCCAACAGCTCTCCCTCTTTCCCATTGTTTACCATCTCTCTCTCTCCCTTGAGCCACAAGTCTAACATTTTTATCCCATCCCTCATGCAGCGTTCTCTCCCTTCCTCCCTTCCACTACCATGTCAAACATTTCTGCCTCTCTCCCACTGTCCACCATCAGGCTCATTTTCGAAAGAGAAGGACGCCCATCTTTTGACACAAATCGGAAGATGGACGTCCTTCTCACAGGGTCGTCCAAATCAGTATAATCAAAAGCCGATTTTGGACGTCCCCAAACATTTTCCGTCACAGGGATGGCCAAACTTCAAGGGGACGTATCGGAGGCGTAGCAAAGGTGGGACTTGGGCATGCCTAACACATGGACGTCCTCGACCCATAATGGAAAAAAAAAGGGCGTCCCTGACGAGCACTTGGACAACTTTACCTGGTCCTGTTTTTCTTATGACCAAGGCACAAAAAGGTGGCCTAAATGACCAGATGACTACCAGAGAGAATCGGGGATGACCTCCCTTTACTTCCCCAGTGGTCACTAACCCCCTCCCACCCTCAAAAAAACAACTTTCAAAATATTTTTTTCAGCCTCTAGGCCAGCCTCAGATGTCATACTCAGGTCCAAGACAGCAGTATGCAGGTCCCTGGAGCAGTTTTAGAGGGTGCAGTGCACTTCAGGCAGGCAGACCCAGGCCCACCCCACTCCCTACCTGTTACGTTTGTGGAGGAAACAGCGAGCCCTACAAAACCCACCAGAAACCCACTGTACCCACATTTAGGTGCCCCCTTCACCCATAAGGGCTATGGTAGTGGTGTACAATTGTGGGTAGTGGGTTTTGTGGGGGGTTGGAGGGCTCAGTAGACAAGGTAAGGGAGCTATGTTCCTGGGAGCATTTTATGAAGTCCACTGCAGTGCCCCCTAGGGTGCCCGGTTGGTGTCCTGGCATGTCAGGGGGACCAGTGCACTACAAATGCTGGCTCCTCCCACGACTAAAGGGCTTGCATTTGGTCATTTCTGAAATGGGCGTCCTTGGTTTCCATTATCGCCGAAAATCAGAAACGACCAAGTCTAGGGACAACCATCTCTAAGGATGACCTAAATTTCAAGATTTGGGCTTTCCCACCCGTATTATCGAAATGAAAGATGGACGTCCATCTTGTTTCGATAATACGGGTTTTCCCGCCCTGCCATCGGGACATTTTGCGAGGACATCCTCAACAAAACTTGGGCGTCCCTTTCGATTATGCCCCTCCACGTCTCTCTCTCCCTCCTTTGTGCCCTCTCCAATATTTCTCACTTCCCCTTCACCATTATATCCAACATTTTACCATCTCTCCCAACCCACCACCCACATGTCTAACATTTCTCTCTCTCTCCCTTCCTTCTCCCCTATTCCCACTCCATGCAGCATCTCTCCCACTCCTCCACCCCCATATGCAAGATTTTTCCCTTTCTTGCCCCTCCACCCCTTTACTGCATCTATCCCTTTCTCCTCCTCCACTCCATGTCCAACCGTTCTCCATCTCTCGCCCTCTACCCCCTCGTGCCCCCTATGCAGCATCTCTCTTTCAAAAAGAGATCCCCCCCCCACCCCAACTCTCCCTCTCACTTCAATGGGTCAGAAACAGTGATCCCTACATGCTGCCTGCTGCTAACCCAAAAGCCTCCCCTCTGCAGTGTCCTGCCCTGGCAGAAACTGAAAGATGCAACATAGGAGGTGGGATGCGGCAGAAGGGAGACTTCTGGGTTAGCAGTAGGCAGCGTGTGGGAATCGGTCAAGGAGGCTGAAGAAAATAGGAGATTGGGTGTTCCTATCTAGTCCATTATACGGGCTGAAGCCAGTAGGTGGAACTTGCTGGCAGTAGGCGGAGCTTTAGTTCACCCAAAACAATAGCAAATGCTATTAAAAACAATAGCAACAGATTATTAAAAATAAACGTGGTGCATCGGTAAAAAGTCTAAAGCTATTTCAATTGGATAGGCAGTGCCTTAAAAGGTGGAGGACAAAAGATTTTGTTTGTTTTTTATTTATTTGACAGCTTTTTAATTTATTTGAAAGCTTCCCATATCTAGATATAAATATCATGAAATAAAAATTGAATATCACTAAAACAGCTTAAAAATTATTATAGCTGGTAGAAACAGCAGTTATAATCTCTGTATTTTGTGCTCATTTTTCTACACTGTTCTGTACAATACAGATGATGAGCTTTCAGTGGGGATATCCTGTTTCTTGATGGGTTCATCTTAACTGTTGTAATCTGCCTTGGGAAGCCTGGTGTTATAAAGATGGAATATATTGAAATTAAATGGAAGTTCAATTAAAGTCTCCTTTCATTGAGGCACATGGAATGACATCTGCATCTGTTTTGTAGAAGTTTACATTTTAGATACATAAATGGTTTATTCTGTTTTTAGGCATGTTTCAAGTACTAGTGGTTTTATAAGTCAAAATAAAAAAAATATTTTGTTTCATGTAGATTAAACATAACTAAATGGGCTAAAAGCCCCTAATGCAGTCCATTGGTTTTCTTATATTTTGTTCTTGTGATGGCTTATACTGTGCCAAAACTGAATTCTCTTTTATCTCTTCTGTCTGGTCAATAATAAAATGAGGTCATTGTGAACACTATCCACTCTAAAAGGTTGTTTCTGGCTGTACATGAGGAATTGTGATATTGAAAACATAAGTGTATGTTTGTGTCCCTAGTCGTGTATTCAAAGGTTATATAATACTTTCAAGATATCCAGTTATACATTTAACTTATTAGTGGAACATAACCACAGAGGAATGGTATGGTCGCATTTTCAATGTGGTAATACTAGGGACCCACTAAGGAACAGGTTATTTTGAGTTAGTCTTTACTGGATCAAACTTGTTTTCATTGTGCCATCTCCATCCCAGCTGGATTGGCAGTGTCTTAAAAGGTGGAGGATAAATAAATAAAGAGAGAGAGAGAGAGAAATGTAAAATATCTATCTATCTATATCTCTCTATATAGATAGATAGATAGATAGATAGATAGATAGATAGATAGATTAGATATTTTTTTTTTACATTTATATCTCACATTATCCCAAGCAAACTTGGGTTCAATGTGGCTTACATTTGAAAATACAGTGAGACAGAATAATAGAACTCAGTTATATCATAACAGCAAGTACATGGATATGTCTGAAACATTTAACAAAGATGAGATTACCATATATACCCAGCTGGGCATTTAAAAGTCTGTCCTTTAATCATGCCACATGTTCAGACATCACAGTCATAAATATAGACAGTTATTCAAATATTATTATTATTATTATTATTACATTTGTACCCCGCGCTTTCCCACATAATGCAGGCTCAATGCGACTTACATAGTAATTTGAAATACAAAGTTAATAGAATTTTAATAAAACAGTAGTAAAACAATGTAAAATTGGGCTTAGTAGTGTATGATAAGTTGAGCTAGATAAAATATGACTAGGATAAAAGAGGGTAGACAGGATAGGATAGTGTAATTTGGGAGAAAGGGTAAGGAGGGATAAAATTAAGGAGAGATGGAAAGAGAAGGATGGGAGGTTGGTATGTAAGTCATAACCAGTGGTGTGCTGGAGCAGGCTCTCACAGGCTCTCGAGAGCCGTTTGTTAAGTTTTTAAGAATTTTGGGAGCCGGTTCTCCATGGCTACTTTAACAAATGGATCCCAAAATGTGGGCTTGGGCCCCTCCTGAATTCTCTTTTACTTTGCTGGCGAGAGAGAGCCCCCTGTTAACAATTTACCAGCACACTCACTCATAACAGAATTGGGGGTGGAAGTTATCACATGCATACACCAGAACAGGCATTTATTTTATTTATTTTATGCATTGCATTTGTATCCCACATTTTCCCACCTCTTTGCAGGCTCAATGTGGCTTACAATACATCATGAATAGTGGAAATACATTGTAAAATAGGTATTTAGTGTTATAGAAGAATCTTGGGTAACATGACAATGAAAAGAAGAAGAAAAAAACCTGATAGTAATATAGCAAGCAGGTGTCGTTCACATTTGTTGATCTTTGTGGTACGCCTTATCAAAGAGATGAGTCTTCAGTAGTTTGCGGAAGTTGGTTAAATCGTGAATCATCCTTAAGTTGCGCGGTAGTGCATTCCAGTACTGTGTGCTCAGGTAGGTAAAGTTTGACGCATGCGTTAATTTGTATTTCAGACCTTTGCAGTTAGGGAAGTGTAAATTAAGGAATGTGCGGGATGATCTTTTGGCATTCCTGGATGGTAAGTCGATCAGGTCTGACATGTAGGCTGGTGCATCTCCGTGAATGATTTTGTGAACTAGGGAGCAAATTTTGAACATGATGCGTTCTTTAAGTGGGAGCCAGTGTAGTTTTTCTCGTAGAGGTTTAGCATTCTTATATTTTGTTTTACCGAATATGAGTCTAGCTGCAGTGTTCTGGGCTGTCTGAAGATTCTTGATTATTTGCTCTTTACAGCCTCATACATACACTGCAAACGTAAGCAACAACTTCTGAAGAGTATATCAAAATCTAATTTTTATTTTCTCATTTCCATCTTCCAAAATTCCAGACAGCAGAAGTAAGGACAGCAGGACCCAAAGCAGTTCAAAACAAGTAAAGTAAAACAACAACAAAACACAGTTTATACCTAATTGTTCAACCACCCTTAGGATTCACCTTTGGTATTAAAAACCAAACCTATGTGCATGTAAGGACTGGATAAACAAATTAAAGCAAAGTTTACAGCAAATGCCCTTAATATGTAATATTTAGTATCAATAATGAAACAGTGATGGAATAGTCACTTGGTAAGCAGCCTGAGCCAACAGATTTATTGTCCATTGAGAATAATTAAATTTGTATAAACTTGGCAGTTAATAGTGTGCTGAACTGGACAATGTTGGCACATTTAGACTGCCTCTGGACAGAACTTCTGCATGAAGGATGTCCCTACCTCATTATTCAATACATATCTGTAAAATAATAGTAATAAAAAAAGCAAGTGCATTTTTATAATATACCACTGCATTCCACAAAACAAAAAGGAGCAAAATCCCACATGCCATCTTTTTGTTTTGATGTAGGCACAGGAAAAAAAAAGATGTTAAATGCTCCCAGCTTCAACCTAATTAATGGTTTTTTTTTTTTGGTAAATTGTACTTATAATTAGTAAGTCTGATTGTTAAGTACCTGATTCTCATAACATGATGTCTGTTTTGGTGGCCCTTTGCTAGGTGAAAAAAATATCTGCATTAATATAGGGGGTGCCTTTAGCCAGCCCTTCCAAATGACACAATGATTTAAAATGTAGAACAAATTAGTACTCTAACCGATGAAAATAATACTTCCTCTGTGTATATCCATATGCTGCACAATCCAGCATATTTGAAAATATGAGATTATATAAAAATGCTACCAACAATAAAGAACGACAATGAGGATGCTGCAGCTCATAGATTTGCTTGCTTTGTTTTTAGTGTACTAAATGACGGCTGCACTGGGAAGAGGAAACAAAGGCTAACCTAAGTGGCTTTAACTTTTTGACGTCATCCTGTCTCCTGTTTTCTTCAGCCTCCTTGGAATCACTGCCGCTACCACTGAGAGAAGGAGGAAGGGAGGTGCAGGATCATGGGAGCCCAGCCTGCTCTCTACGACACTGACACTGTTAAGGGTTCTCCGCTGCTAGGTGGACCTGAGCCCAAAATTAAATCCATAAGCCATTATTAAGATGGATTTTGGAAACTCCACTGCTTGTTTCTGGGATAAGCAGCATGAAATCTGTTTTACTGTTCTGGGATCTTGCCAGGTACTTTTGACCTGGTTTGGTCACTGTTGGAAAAAGAATACTGGACTTGATGGACTTTTGGTCTGTCCTAATATGGCAACACTTATGTTCTTATTCTATAAAGGAAACTCGATGTCTATGTTCCTTTATAGAAGAGGCTCCTACCAGGTGCCAGGTGCCCAGTTATAGAATTGCCTCCTACGTGTCTACTGTTCTTATTTGTTTTTAAATATGAATCCTACAGCATCTAAATTCCTGTAAAGGAACATCATGTTTCTGACTATGATCATTGCATAAATATTTATACACGTTAAACATGCATATGGAGGAAGAGTAAAGAGGCATTAGCAAACATGCAGTTGGGTAACCTGAATTTGCATGAATAATTTGATGAAGATGATTTGAAAGTACTGGGTTTTGCATACATTGTTCAGCATAGTAGGGGTCATATTTAATTGTGAGTACATGATTATAATTGCAAAGCAGCAAAGTATGGGCTTCAAGACAAGAAGGAAATGTAAGAAGAAGGAAGAACGTTTCTGTTTTTGTCTAAATACAGGTTGCTGTTCAAAAACCTATTCCAGGATTATTTTTGAAAGAAATTATGTTCATTTTTGAAAGAGAAAAATGCTTAAAAAGTGTCATAAAGCAGCATTTGGATGAAGATCTTCTCAAAACATCCAAATCAGTATTTTCAAAATCTGTTTTTCAAACATCTATCTATGCAATTTGTCTGCACTGTGTCCAAATCACAAGGGTCATGTTGGGGGTGTTTCGAAGGCAAGATTAGGGCGGACTTAGGACTTGCCTACTACTTGGCCATAAAAGGTGACTAAGAAAGTTGCACATGAGATCAGATAGATGATTAAATGTTACCTCAGAGAGGGTAGGAGTGGATAAACATGTCCTGCTCCAGTATGTGCAGCCTGTGTCACTCCTTGTCTGTGTGTGAGGCTAAGCAGTAACTAACTTCTTCCATTAAAAGCCTGATTGAAGAGCCAAAGAGTTATCTTTAAAGAAACCATTTCACTTTAACCTTATGCTTCAGATAACCTCGTGCTCAATTTTTCTCAAACCACTTTTCTGGTTTCACACTTCTGTTAAAGCTCTCAAGCCACAGACACAGGCATACGTGCTTCCTGCTTCGCTGACATCCATGGCTTCTCTGACAACACTACTACTACTACTACTTAACATTTCTAAAGCGCTACTAGGGTTACGCAGCGCTGTACAGTTTAACAAAGAAGGACAGTCCCTGCTCAAAGGAGCTTACAATTTAAAGGACAACATGTGCAGTCAGCTTACAATCTAATGGACAACATGTGCAGACAGTCAATTGGGGCAGTCTAGATTTCCTGGATAGAGGTAAAATGATTAGGTGCCGAAGATGACATTGAAGAGATGAGCTTTGAGTAAGGATTTGAAGATGGGCAGGGACGGGGCTCTGCATATGGGCTCAGGGAGTTTCTTCCAAGCTTAGGGAGAGGCTAGGCAGAAAGGGCGGAGCCTGGAGTTGGCGGTGGTGGAGAAGGGTACTGAAAGGAGGGATTTGTCCTGTGACCGGAGGTTTCGGGTAGGAGTGTAAGGGGAGATAAGGGTAGAGAGGTAGTGAGGGGCTGTAGATTGAGTGCATTTGTAGGTTAGTAGGAGAAGTTTGAACTGTATGCGGTACCTGATTGGAAGCCAGTGAAGTGACGAAGAGAGGAGTGATATGAGCATATCGGTCCAGGCGGAAGATAAGACGTGCAGCAGAGTTCTGAACGGATTGAAGGGGGGATAGGTGGCTAAGTGGGAGGCCAGTGAAGAGTAGGTTGCAATAGTCAAGGCGAGAGTTCGGGTGGTGTGCTCAGAGAGGAAAGGGCGAATTTTGCTGATGTAGAGAAAGAAGCAACAGGTCTTGGCTATCTGCTGGATATGCGCGGAGAAGGAGAGGGAGGAGTCAAAGATGACTCCAAGGTTGCGGGCAGATGAGACGGGGAGGATGAGAGTGCCATTGACTGAGATAGAGAGTGGGGGGGAGAGGAGATGTGGGTTTGGGTGGAAAGATAATAAGCTCTGTCTTGGACATGTTCAGTTTCAGGTGGCGGTTGGACATCCAGGCAGCAATGTCCGATAAGCAGGTTGATACTTTGGCCTGGGTTTCCGCAGTGATGTCTGGTGTGGAGAGATAAAGCTGGGTGTCGTCGGCATAGAGAACAGGGGAAATTGTTGTTTCCCAGGCAAGTATTCTTCGGCTTGAGTCACCCAACCCTCTGTAGCCAATCAGGCACATGAACAAGAAATGTTTTTTTTTACTGCTTGGAATGTAGTGGAAATCTCCATTTTGAAACTCATTTTTCCCATTGACTTTAATGGGAAAAATAATTTTCTTTACAAAACATAGTCCAAACTATATCACATTTTAATTAAAAAAAAAAAAAACATACCATTGTCCAAGCCATTTTGAGCACAATCCAGTCCATGTTTTAAAATTTGGAATCCATTTTCCAGAACCAAAGTACAAAATTTTATCTCAAGATCACCACTAAAATTCAACAAACATTCACCAAATTTCCTGCACAGGTTAAAATAAATTTATGCTTGCAGGCACTACCATCGGATTCCAAACTTCTGCGTCCTATCTATCTATCTATCTATCTATCTATCTATCTATCTATCTATCTATCTATCTATCTATATACATACTAGCCGTTAAGCCCGTAAAAATGGGTGAGATTTCCAGCTACCCTCCTCACCGCCGTTCCCTCCCCCCTCCATGCCGGGCCCCCTGCACTGACCTGACAGCGCCTCTCACCTCCGTGTGAAAGCACTGCAGGCAGCAGCAGATCGCTCTGCTGCTGCCTGCAGCGCTTCCACACGGAGGTGAGAGGCGCTGTCAGGTCAGTGCAGGGGGCCTGATGCGGAGGAGGGTGGGAGCGGCTGCGGGGATGGGGGGGAGGGGGAGGTTGGTGTGTGCAATGTTCGTTTCCAGGCGGCAGCGTCCAACAGTGACTCTGACTCTGTTTCCCTCTCTGTTCCGCCCTCTGACGTCATCATGTCTTGACACGAGGGCGGGACAGAGAGGGAAGTCTCTACTGCGCATTTGCAGGTGAGTCGGTCACTTGCCGTTTATATGTTTGATATATGTATATATATATATATATATATATATATATATATATATATATATATATATATATTGTAAGGAATATGCCGAAAGGAAGAGGGACCCCAGCTACCCACCGGAGAAAAGAGAGCCGGAGGGTAGGAGGGAAGACCCTAGGGATGCTCAGGTTTTGCCCAAAAGGGACATAAAAATGGGAAACTACAACTCCCAGAAGGCCACAGGAGAGCTCCGGGGGAGGAGAAGTAGGGTGCAGAACCAAGGAGCTCCAGAAGAGGGCCGCCAGGGAAAAGGAAAAGCTGATTCTCCCACCTGGTGGAGGAGGTGGTGGAACCGGTGGCAGGAGAAGGAAAAGCAGCCTAGTAGAGTTAATGAAGAAAAGTGTAATCAGCTGGAAAAGGGGTGGGGGGAGGAGAAAATGGACTGGGCTCCTGAAGGAGAGAGGGAGAAGGAACCAGAGGCGATGGAGCAAGAGGAGGCTGAGCTGGTCTTAGACGAACCCATGGAGCTCTTGGCTATGGCTCAGCCAGCACTGGAGGTATAGGAGGGAAGGCCTGGGTCAAAGCGGGAGGAGGTCAGGAGAATAGAGACTGACCCAGAGGGTGGGACCCAAGGCTTTGAGCCCGTGCAAAGCCTAGCTCTATTGAACTGTGCTGAGAGAAGCCTGGCTGTAATTGGACTGTGTTAGAAACAGCCTGGCTTTATTGAGCTGTGCTGAGAGAAGCCTGGCTGTACTTGGACTGTGTTTGAAACAGCCTAGCTCTATTGAACTGTGCTGAGAGAGGCCGGGCTGTAATTGGACTGTGTTAGAAACAGCCTGACTTTATTGAGCTGTGCTGAGAGAAGCCTGGCTGTACTTGGACTGTGTTTGAAACAGCCTAGCTCTATTGAACTATGCTGAGAGAAGCCTGGCTGTAATTGGACTGTGTTAGAAACAGCCTGACTTTATTGAGCTGTGCTGAGAGAAGCCTGGCTGTACTTGGACTGTGTTTGAAACAGCCTGACTTTATTGAGCTGTGCTGAGAGAAGCCTGGCTGTACTTGGACTGTGTTTGAAACAGCCTAGACATTGAACTGTGCTGAGAGAAGCCTGGCTGTAATTGGACTGTGTTTGAAACAGCCTAGCTCTATTGAACTGTGCTGAGAGAGGCCGGGCTGTAATTGGACTGTGTTAGAAACAGCCTGACTTTATTGAGCTGTGCTGAGAGAAGCCTGGCTGTACTTGGACTGTGTTTGAAACAGCCTAGCTCCATTGAACTGTGCTGAGAGAAGCCTGGCTGTAATTGGACTGTGTTAGAAACAGCCTGGCTTTATTGAGCTGTGCTGAGAGAAGCCTGGCTGTACTTGGACTGTGTTTGAAACAGCCTAGCTCTATTGAACTGTGCTGAGAGAAGCCTGGCTGTAATTGGACTGTGTTAGAAACAGCCTGACTTTATTGAGCTGTGCTGAGAGAAGCCTGGCTGTACTTGGACTGTGTTTGAAACAGCCTAGACATTGAACTGTGCTGAGAGAAGCCTGGCTGTAATTGGACTGTGTTTAAAACAGCCGAGGAGCTGTTGAAGAAAAGGGGGTTGGGTTGCAAATCCCAAAAACAGGCCCAAGAAAGAAGAAGAAACACATAAAGAGGAAAACAGAGAGCTCGGTGCTGGTGGTGAGGAGGCTTCACGGACTTAGCCAGTAGGAGCCTTGTTTACAAGTGGTGTCAGAAGTGGGACTTTGCTGCAGGACCTGTCGCTAGAGGAGGCCGTGACCCGACTGGACGAGAAGCCCCACGAGAGGGCCAACGCTGAGAAAGGCGCAGACCCATCTTGGGTTCCGGTAAGCGGGCCTAACTGGGGGAGCGGGGGGAGGTGTTAGAGGGATCAGAGAAAGAGTCCAACTTAAGTGAGGTAATCGCACTTGGAGGTGGTTCTCTGTTGTTTTGTCCCTCCCCCAGGTGGCAGTGCCAGTGCCGTGATGGATCCCAAGGAGATCTTCGGGTGGATGACTCTCCAGTTCCAAAAACAGCAGGAGCTGACGGCCAAGATAGTCGAGGACTCTCTGATGGCGGCCCGGGATCAGCAGCAACCAGTACTCAACATGCTACAAGACTTTTTCCAGAGAGGGGCTAATGTTCCCCGTGAGGGGGAAACCGGAGCAAATGGACACGGGCCCGGAGGAAGCGGTGCGGTAGGACATGTCTCCATGAATTCACTTAACTGGGGGAAGTTGTCTGAGCAGGATAATGTGGACGATTTTTTGACAGCATTTGAGAGGGTGGCTGGGGCGGCTGGGTGGCCACAAGAGCAGTGGGCCATGAGATTGGTGCCTTCTCTATCAGGGGAGGCTTTGGCAGCCTTTAGGGATTTGTCTCCGGAAGAGGCTGCCAACTATGGGAGATTGAAAGAAGCTATTAAGGACAGATATGGACTCAGTACACAAGCTTACAGACGTAAGTTTAGAGCCACCAAATGGGAAAAGGGGACCCCCCCTAAAGCGGTAGCAAATAAGCTAATGGATTTAGTGAAAAAATGGTTGGAGCCCGAGCGACACAACCTGCACGAGGTACTGCAAGAATTAGTAGTGGAGCAATTCCTCCAGGGTCTGCCCGACGAAATTAGGGCCGAATTAATAAAGAGGGGATGTAAGACGGTAGAGGGGGTGACATCGGGTTTGGAATGTTACCTGGAAGCCCAGCAGTGGGGGGGACCAGAGCGGGAGGGAGGCAGGTCTCGGGCGTTAGAAAAAGGGGGCCCGAAAGTTTCCCTAATTAAGCCGGAGACCCCCGCAGGGAGTAAAAAGACCGAGTTAGACGCCGGCCCGAGTAGAAAGGCTATTCCTTTTGGGAGCAAGGGGTGTTTTAAGTGTGGTAAGGTAGGCCATTTCAAAAAGGATTGCCAGTGGCGGGAGGGGTGGATCTCTCAAGTAGAAAAAGGAGTTAGGCCCAGGTACCTAACTCAAGTTAAGGTGGAGGGAGTACCCATCACCGCCATGTTAGACTCTGGGGCCGACCAATCCATGATCTCCCGGAGGCTGTGGCAACAGATAAGAAAGAGGAGGGCCCCGGGTAGGGAGACCTATGATGGAGGGGTGTCTATCCAATGTATTCATGGGGCCAGGACCCGTTATGCACTCCAGCGGGTCAACTTACAGGGGCCCACCGGAGAGCTAGAGCTGGCCATGGCCGTTTTACCCAGATTGCCGCATGAGATGATTTTAGGGAGGGATTGGCCACCATTTATAGAGTGTATGGGGGAGAGAAAAGTGTTGGTCACTACCAGGGCCCAGGCTCACCGCGGGGTAGACGAAGAAACAGAGGGAATAGGGGGGGTTTTTCCTTTTCAGGGGGAGGTATTGGGCGAACCGGGCCGAGAAAAAAAAAGGAAAGCCGTGAAAAAAAAGGAGCAGAAGGGTAGAAGGGAGGCTCTTCAGCGGGCACAGAGGGAGAGTTACCTGCCGGTGGCCCCGGAAGAATTGAGGGAGCAGTTTCCCCAATTTCATAGGGAGCAGGCCACGGACCCTACCTTAGAGTATGCCTGGGAAAGGGCGCGCCAGGGAGAAGGCCAGGTAGCTCCGGGGTTCCTGATAGAAGGGAACATCCTATATAGAAGGGTGCCAAATTGGGAGCACTCGGGCGGAGGGAAACAGCTGGTGGTACCCCGAGCTTTTCGTCCGCTGGTGGTAAGGCTGGCCCACGACCATCCGCTGAGCGGACATAAGGGCTCCCAGGCCACCCTGACCCAAATATTGGCGAGGTTTTATTGGCCGGGCATATATGGGGAGGTAGAAAAATACTGCAAGTCCTGTCCCAGATGTCAGAAGGTATCAGACAGATTCCCTCCTAAAGCCCCATTAAAGCCGCTGCCTCGGGTAGAACAACCGGTGAGGAGAATAGCCATGGATATTGTGGGGCCAGTAACAAGGTCACAGAGAGGGTATCTCTATGTGTTAGTAGTTATGGACATGGCCACCAGGTATCCATGGGCCCTGCCCTTAAGGAACATTTCGGCCAAGGGTATTGCCTGGGAACTCATAAAAATTTTTTGTGAGGTAGGTTTTCCCCAAGAAGTTTTGACAGACCGGGGTTCCAACTTTATGTCCCATACCTTAAGACAAGTATGGGAGGCCTTTGGGATAAAACATGTACGTACGGCAGCTTACCATCCCCAAACCAATGGGATGGTGGAACGCTTTAACAGGACCTTAAAGGGGATGCTAAAAAAAGCCTTGGGGGAGGATAGGACGGGTGGGACCAACTTTTACCCTTTGTGCTCTATGCTTACCGGGAGAAGGTGCAAGACTCCTTAGGAGTTTCACCGTATGAGTTAATGTTTGGCAGAAGACCCAGGGGTATATTAGATATCGTACAGGAACACTGGGTGCCTCCGGAACCCAGCGAGCAGTCCGTAGGCGAATATTTGCAGGATCTAAAGGGCAGATTGGGTAGGATGCAGGAGTATGCCCAGGACCGTCTAGAACAGAGCCAAGAACAACAAAAGGGATATTACGATAGAGGGACTCGGGCCAGGGAGTTTGCCGCCGGGGATAGGGTCCTCATCTTAATCTCAGAAGATCCCCATAGGTTCGCCTCTAGATGGAAAGGACCCTGGGTGGTGAAGAGGAGACTCGGTCCCCTCACGTATGAGGTGGCGAATGAGAGGGGTCGGGTCCAGACGTTTCACGTTAATCTTATGAAACCTTGGGTAGCGAGGGTAGGGTTTCAAACGCGGGGGGACGAAAAGGAAGGAGAGGAGTTAGGGCCTCAAATAAGAGAGATATTCAAGCCCTGCGAGCCCGGAGTTAACCCCCGGTTACCCCAGGGGCAGCAAAAAGAGATAGGAAGGCTCTTAGAGCGCTTTAAAGATGTTTTGACAGCATGCCCGGGGAGTACCCACCTAGTAGTGCATGACATTGTAACCGAACGGGGTAAGATAGTAAGGCAAAGGCCCTATAGACTCTCACCAATGAAAAGGAGGGAAGTCATTAAACAAGTGCAGGAAATGTTGGACTTTGGGGTAATTGAGGAATCCCATAGTCCCTGGTCCAGCCCGGTGGTGTTAGTACCAAAACCTGAAGGGGAGTGGAGATTTTGTATTGATTTCCGTCAGCTTAACACTATCTCTCAAGCTGATGCCTATCCTATGCCTTATATTGAAGAGTTGGTAGACAGGTTGGGGTCAGCCCAGTATCTTACCACTTTAGATTTAACAAAAGGGTACTGGCAGATTCCCCTTTCCCCCGGAGCCCAAGCAAAGACAGCTTTTAGTACCCCTATAGGCTTGTACCAATTCAAAAGGCTGCCCTTTGGCCTAAATTCAGCGGCGGCGAGCTGCCAACGATTGCTGGACCAAGTCCTCAGACCACATCAGACATATGCCGCGGCCTATATGGATGATGTGGTAGTACACAGTGAGGACTGGAACAATCATTTGAAACAGGTAGGGGCAGTGCTGCAATCGTTTAGGGAGGCTGGACTTACCCTTAACCCGAAGAAATGTTACTTTGCCCAGTATAGGGTGAAGTATTTGGGGTATAATGTAGGCCGGGGGGAGGTGCGACCCTTACTGAATAAAGTTAAACGCATCCAAGACTTTCCCCGACCCAATCGAAAAAAACAATTGCGTAGGTTCCTGGGTATGGTGGGGTATTACAGGAGATTCATCCCTCACTTTTCTGTAATGGCTACTCCCTTAACGGACATGTTGAGGGGTAAGAGCCCGGACCAGCTGAGGTGGGGGGAGGCGGAGTTGCGAGCGTTAGAGCAGATGCAGCAGGCCCTGTGCCATGAACCGGTGTTGAAGGCCGTAGATTTCGAAAAACCCTTTATCCTACAAACGGATGCGTCGGGGAGGGGGCTAGGGGCCGTGCTGTCTCAGGAACATGAAGGGGCAGAACATCCCGTGCTGTATCTAAGCCGTAAACTCCTACCTCATGAGAACCATTACTCCACCATAGAGAAGGAGTGTTTAGCTATTAGGTGGGCAATACAAGAGTGTACGGTCTATCTCGAAGGGAGGCAATTTAAGCTAGTAACGGACCATGCCCCACTGAAGTGGCTAAATTTAATGAAAAATAACAACGGAAGGCTAATGCGGTGGTATTTAGCACTGCAACCCTTCCAATACACAGTGGAGCATCGTCCGGGGAGATGTTTGGGAAATGTGGATGCCCTATCCCGGGTAGGCGAGGATAAGGAAGAAAAGGGGGAAGAATTGGGGAGTAAAAGCTTGAGGGAGGGGGTATGTAAGGAATATGCCGAAAGGAAGAGGGACCCCAGCTACCCACCGGAGAAAAGAGAGCCGGAGGGTAGGAGGGAAGACCCTAGGGATGCTCAGGTTTTGCCCAAAAGGGACATAAAAATGGGAAACTACAACTCCCAGAAGGCCACAGGAGAGCTCCGGGGGAGGAGAAGTAGGGTGCAGAACCAAGGAGCTCCAGAAGAGGGCTGCCAGGGAAAAGGAAAAGCTGATTCTCCCACCTGGTGGAGGAGGTGGTGGAACCGGTGGCAGGAGAAGGAAAAGCAGCCTAGCAGAGTTAATGAAGAAAAGTGTAATCAGCTGGAAAAGGGGTGGGGGGAGGAGAAAATGGACTGGGCTCCTGAAGGAGAGAGGGAGAAGGAACCAGAGGCGATGGAGCAAGAGGAGGCTGAGCTGGTCTTAGACGAACCCATGGAGCTCTTGGCTATGGCTCAGCCAGCACTGGAGGTATAGGAGGGAAGGCCTGGGTCAAAGCGGGAGGAGGTCAGGAGAATAGAGACTGACCCAGAGGGTGGGACCCAAGGCTTTGAGCCCGTGCAAAGCCTAGCTCTATTGAACTGTGCTGAGAGAAGCCTGGCTGTAATTGGACTGTGTTAGAAACAGCCTGGCTTTATTGAGCTGTGCTGAGAGAAGCCTGGCTGTACTTGGACTGTGTTTGAAACAGCCTAGCTCTATTGAACTGTGCTGAGAGAGGCCGGGCTGTAATTGGACTGTGTTTGAAACAGCCTGACTTTATTGAGCTGTGCTGAGAGAAGCCTGGCTGTACTTGGACTGTGTTTGAAACAGCCTAGCTCCATTGAACTGTGCTGAGAGAAGCCTGGCTGTAATTGGACTGTGTTAGAAACAGCCTGACTTTATTGAGCTGTGCTGAGAGAAGCCTGGCTGTACTTGGACTGTGTTTGAAACAGCCTAGCTCCATTGAACTGTGCTGAGAGAAGCCTGGCTGTACTTGGACTGTGTTTGAAACAGCCTGACTTTATTGAGCTGTGCTGAGAGAAGCCTGGCTGTACTTGGACTGTGTTTGAAACAGCCTAGACATTGAACTGTGCTGAGAGAAGCCTGGCTGTAATTGGACTGTGTTTAAAACAGCCGAGGAGCTGTTGAAGAAAAGGGGGTTGGGTTGCAAATCCCAAAAACAGGCCCAAGAAAGAAGAAGAAACACATAAAGAGGAAAACAGAGAGCTCGGTGCTGGTGGTGAGGAGGCTTCACGGACTTAGCCAGTAGGAGCCTTGTTTACAATATATATAGTAACATAGTAGATGATGGCAGATAAAAATCTGTATGGTCCATCCAGTCTGCCCAACAAGATGAATTCATACTTATAAAGTATGATGCAACACTACATATGCATACTTGATCTTGATTGGAAACAGACCATACAATTCTGTCTGATATTGGCCTTGATTTCCAACTTCCTAAGCTGTCATTGAAGCCCCACTCCAGCCCATTCAAATCTTTTGAGCCACAAGCAGAGCACAGACTGTAAATGTCTGCTCTGTACTGGCTTTGCTTCCCAATTACTGGAGTCACCATTTAATCACAACTAAGTTTGTTTGGTTCCATTCTCTTTCCATGCTGGATTTGTTTGTGTTTATCACATGCATTTTTGAATTCTGTTACTGTTTTCAACTCCACCATTTCCTGTGGGAGGGCATTCCAGGTATCTACCACCCTCTCCATAAAAAAGTACTTACTGACATTATTCCTGAGTTGGTCCCCCTGCAACCTAAATTCATGTCTTCTAGTTCTACCACCTTCCCTTCTCTGAAAAAAGGTTTGTTTGTATATTAATACTTTTCAAATATTTGAATATCTGCATCATATTACCCCTGTCTCTCCTTTCTTCCATGGTATACATCTTCAGGACATCAAGTCTTTCCTCATACATCTTGTGGCACAAACCTTATATCATTTTTATTGCTTTTCTCTGAACCGCTTCAAGTCTTAGCAAGATATGGCCTCCAAAACTGAACACAATATTCCAAGTGGGGCCTTACCAATGGCTTGTACAGGGACAAAAACACTTCC
Organism: Microcaecilia unicolor; assembly: GCF_901765095.1. Classification (NCBI taxonomy): domain Eukaryota; kingdom Metazoa; phylum Chordata; class Amphibia; order Gymnophiona; family Siphonopidae; genus Microcaecilia; species Microcaecilia unicolor. The sequence goes on along the minus strand of NC_044032.1, from coordinate 186,679,416 downwards.
TTTCTACTGCTGGTTAAGTTTCTCTATTTACAGTCTAGCATCCTTCTTGCCATGACTACTGCCTTGTTACATTGTTTTGATACCTTGAGATCCTCAGACTCCATCTCTCCAAGATCCCTTTCTTGGGTTCTGCTCATCAATCTCTTGTCTCGTATCTCATACATCTCCTTTGTATTTCTGCACCCCATGTGCACTTCTTTGCATTAAATTTTAACTGCCAGAGCTTTGACCATTCTTCTAATGTTTGGAGATTTCTTTGCATGGTTTCCACTTCTTACGAGGTATCCACTCTATTGTCTCTCTTTGTGACATCCACGAAAAGGCAAACTTTTTCTTCTAACCCTTCAGCAATCTCTCTCACAAATATATTAAACAGAATCGACCACAGTACTAACCCCTTTCCTCCAAGCAATTTCCATTCACCATCATCCTCTGTCACCTGTTGGTCAACCAGTTTCCAATCCAGTTCACCACTTTGGGTCCTAAATGCAGCCTTCTCAGATTATTCAGAAGTCTTCTGTGAGGAACTATATCAAAAGCGTTCCTGACATCCAAGTAGATTATATCTAATGTAATATATATAGTGGATTCTGATTAATTGCCCCAATTAAGCGACTGCCCCGAAAAAAAATGAATTTGACATGTTATCATTGAAAGAAAGAGTAAGTACAAGTGGCAGATAAAAGTCAAATCAATTATTTATTGTCCAAACACTAAAGTGGAAGAATAAAAACAGTACAGTATGGTTTAATTTCAAATTTTACATTTGTTTGGTAACACAAAAGTTGAAATAAAGGAAAATAAAACATTTAAATGTGCATAAATTAAAATAAAAATTTCTCATTCAAAACAGCATTAGCATTGGAGGAATCGATCAAGCATACCTTGAAGAGCTCTCTGCATTAATTGTAGCTGGATAAAATCGACACAAGTCTCTAGAGCAGAAACCGGACTGCCTTCATTATCTTCCTGCATGAAAAAAAGCTTTAATCCAGAAATAAATCTTCTGGCATTTATCACTTGTTCACGCTCAGTTGTGTCATCCTCTTCAGTTTCCTGATTTTCTGAGGTAAAGTCTTCATATGTTTGGCTAAAATTTGCTCATTGGTTTCATCCTCACACCCTTCATTTTCACTGTAGCATTGAAGATTGTTGCCAGTGGATGAAAACTCTTCATAGTTTTCCACCCAGTGTGCTTCCATAACATCATTTTCATTATCCATAATATTTTCATTTTCAGTCATATCTTGTGTTTCCCTTCCAAGGTGTTTAAACCCACAGTGAGCAAAACAATGCTGAATAATTGTGCTGCTAACATTTCGCCAGCTATCAACAATAAACTACACTGCTTGTAAAAGATCAATTTTTGCACTGACTTCTTTTGCCATTGAAGATGATGTGAGCAAATTTTGTTCTATAGCTTCAAGAATATAAGTTACCAGTTTGGCATGGAATAAGGTCTTCAAATTTTTATGATTCCCATGTCCACTGGTTGCACCAAAGATGTGGTGGGACACAGAAATTCCACCTTGATATTTTACAAACAGTCAATGTGTTAGTGCACTACACAGTTATCAAGGACAAGCACAATCCTCCTAGACCTCCTCTGTAATTCAATGTCCCAGCTCAGTTCTTAAAAGTTTACGATGTCATCCATGCATTTTTGGTAGCATGATACAGAACAGGTACACTTTCCATACTGATCCCTTTAAAACACTGTGGCTTTGCACTTTTTCCTACAACCAGCAGCTTACGTTTATTGGTTCCTGACATGTTGGAACAGCATCGCACTGTTACAGGATCCATAACTTTCTTTGAGCCTGACAGCATTGTGTGTTTATAGGTCAGGGATCCATCAGGTGTGGCATGGTAGAATAGCCCTTTTTCGTCAGAGTCATAGATGTCATCAGCACAAAATTTACAAAGCAATCATGGAATTTTTGTGGGTTTTCTACTGTTCATCACTTATAGAGCCAGCACTTTCCTTCTCACCATGTACCCTCATAAACTTTATCCTGAACTTGCATTTCCATCATGACAACCAGCCATCTGTTGCTTTAAATCACTGTGACAAGAGTTTTCTAGTTAACTCCTCTGACTTGCTTTTTAATATTGGGCCACTCACACAAATATACCTCTTTCTGTTACAGTTGAAAACCACTGATTCAGGGCCTCTTCTACATCGGGATCCGTACCGTCATGCTTCCGTTTTCGGAAACGCCCTGCTGCCTCTCAGTTAAAGTCCACTCGTTTATCAATTTCTCTTGTTGTACAACACGTGTTATTGTAGATTTTAGTGCTCCTGTAATCTCTGCCAGTTGGCGCTGACTGGTGTTTGGTGGTTGTTTTTTCAGTTCTTCTAGCAAGGCAGTTTTGTCTGCGAGTGTTAGATCTTTCCTTGGCAATTTTTCAGCATACGCCACACATGGAACATGACACATCCCGCAACAGCACATGTATGCAAATGCAGCAGACGACAAGGTAAAAAAGAAGGAATGTTATTTTCTGTTTATGGATTAGAATATGTAAGTTTTTGGAATGTACATCTGCCAGAGATGGTTTTTGACATAGCTTGGGTCCCATGAGAAAAACTTCACTCATTGACTTCAATAAGCCGCGTAGCGGTGGTAATTCTCCAGCTTTGGGTTGAGCCACCATTGGCATCTCTGCTAGATGGTAACCTTGCAGAATTTGTGGTAGTATTTTATATAGATCTTTTTAAAATAGGAAAAGAAAGGCACCTTTCTGCCCTATTAACCAAGGCACCTTGTTATTTTCCAGTACTCATTAAGGTGTTAGTTACTAAGCTGTGGTAAGTACTAATGCATGCTTACAGCAGGTTAAAATGTACTATGCAATAGTTTTTATTTTTAATGTTGGGGTGGGTCTGGGGGGTGGAGAATAGGCATTTTCTTAATCGGTTACTGCAGCTACATTGTCGTATGCCGTATGCTAACCGATTAGCATGTGGTTAGCATGTGAGCCCTTACCACCTACAAAATAGGTGTCGGTAAGTGTTCATGTGTTAATGGCCACATGCTAATAGGAAAATTAGCAAATAGGAAAATTGGCCATTTCCCAGCAGTGCTAAAAGTGGCTTTAACGTGCGAGAAAGACCCATGCTGGGGATAGCGCAGGGCATTTCTTAGCACTGCTTAGTAAAAGGGCCCCTAAAATTTTCTCCACAATGAATTTGAAAACAGTTCTAAGGCTATTTGTTGCTTAAACAATTTATATTCAGTTTATTTGGACTCTGTAAACTTACGTGAATCTGCTTTGATGAAGTTGCATGATAAATGGAATTTTATGCCAGCCCTGCTTTTCTGAGACATAGGGGATGGGAATCAAGTCAAGGTATCCTGCCTGGTCCTGAATTGTCTTTTTAAATGATTATTAAAAGCACATCAATCTGCTTGTGTAGCCATAGGGGTTGATGATGTCTCTTCAGAATTAGTTTCTACCCCCTGGAGAAATCCCTATGACTATTCATGGTATTAGAATTCATTGTAGTTGTTACACAATCAATCATACAATGCACTGATCAGTGTGGGGAGCATAAGGGAAATACATAGGAGGAGAAATGTATGTGCAGGGTGAAAGGGAAGGGAGGTGGAAACAATGAAGTGGGAAAGCCTTAATATTGCCAAATGCTCTCTTTAACCTCGACTTATATATATGTGTGTGTGTGTGTGTGTGTGTGTGTGTGTGTGTGAGTGTGTCTCTGTGTTACAAAAAATGCCTTTATTTTTTTGCTGCCAAAGTTCATTTTGTTTCTTTATGTGACAAAATAAATTAGAATCAATGTTCAAAGTAAATATATTAGCTGCAAATGTCCAGGCTTTGAGTCATTTTACTCATTAGGAAGGATAGATAGATAGATAGATAGATAGATAGATAGATAGATAGATAGACAGACACTGTGTTTAAAAAAAAAACTATACAAAGCTTGTTTTCTACCTAACTGTCAAAACTTGACCAATTTCAATAAAATTCAGGATATATCATCCTGAATAAATTTGCATTTAGCCTATACCCATGCAGGCCACCTCAACTAAACAATGTCGTCATCATCACCTAGCAACTATCATCATGATATGCACGGACACCATTTTGCTTTAAACATAAACAGTCAACATGGCTTTCAGTTAGAAGGACCTGATCCTTATTAAAAATTTGTATCTAGAGAAAGGTTACAGTTCTCATAGACTGTAAGAATTTCCAGAAAAGAGATAGAAGAGGGTAAGCGTAGAATAAGCTTTGATGAAATTGCTAGAAACAGGCTCAACTGATTGCCAGTCAGGAAATAACAGGGCCCGATCAATTTGTGCTGAAGAAAATATCGCGACAGTTGATGTTTCTCTAGTGATGTGATGTTGCTTTGGACAGGTGGCAAGCATGAATGTAGGCTTATTGCAAATTAATTCAGGGTGATATATCCCAAATTTTATTTAAATTGGTCAAGTTTTGACAGACTTATTCAGAAAACAAGCTTTGTACAATTTTTTTGAAACACACAACATATAGATAGATATATTACTTATTATTCTATTTGTCATTTTTGACATAGAGGAACCTTTTTTTCCCATTTGTGGAAGAACTTTATTGAAGCATCAAAAACAAGTGCACTGTGAACACCAGAACCCTGTGAATAGCAGAACAGAGACATTAAGACCATGGTACATCATCTTAAATACTATAAGCCCTTTGGCAGCCCAATTCATTTAGGCACAAGAAACTCACGAATAGGAGAAAAAGAGAGAGAGAGGGAAAAGTAAGAAGCTGACCTAGCTGCTTAGGGGGTCACATGCACAAATTGGCAGCAGCCCCAGGGACAGCTAGGTAAAGGGTGGGTTTGGGGGGGGGGGGGGGGAATAAGTAAGTAAGCAAGCAGTTCCAAGCAATAACAATGATAGAAACAGAATGTAGGACATAGCAGGTAGGGGTAGTTATAATAAAAAAAGGAGGGGGGAGCCTAAGAGGCAGGTTAAGGGCATGGTTGTCAGGAACATGTGGAGGGGCATAATCAAAAGGTGCACCCAAGTTTTCCTGAGAACGTCCTCGCAGGACGTCCCAGTGAAGGGGCAGGGAAACCTGTATTATCGAAACAAGATGGGCGGCCATCTTTCGTTTCGATAATTTGATCGGGGACGCCCAAATCGCATCAATTGGGTTGACCTTAGAGATGGTCGTCCTTAGAGATGGTCATCCCTGATTTTCGACGATAATGGAAAATGTGGACGCCCTTCTCGGAAACGACCAAATCCAAATCATTTGGTCATGGGAGGAGCCAGCATTCATAGTGCACTGGCCCCCCTGACATGCCAGGACACCAACTGGGCACCCTAGGGGGCACTGCAGTGGACTTCAGAAATTACTCCTAGGTGCATAGCACCCTTCCCTTGGGTGCTGAGCCCCCCCACCCCCCCTCAAAACCCACTCCCCACAACTGTACACCACTACCATACTCTAAGGGGTGAAGGGGTCACCGACATGTGGGTACAGTGGGTTTCTGGTGGGTTTTGAAGGGCTCACATTTACCACCACAAGTGTAACAGTTAGGGGGGGATGGGCCTGGGTCCGCCTGCCTGAAGTGCACTGCACCCACTAGGACTACTCCAGGGACCTGCATACTGCTGTCATGGAGCTGGGTATGGCATAGAGACTGGCAAAACTATTTAAAAAGGTTTTTTTAGGGTGGGAGGTGCAAATTCACTGCTGGGGGGAGGGGGACCAGTTGGGTTCAATCTTCCTGAGCGGTACTAACTTCAAATCAGAGGTAGTCAGAGGATCCAAGTGTTGAGCTCCACAGAGTTTGCATAGTGTTATGACTGACTGTTACGGTATTTTAAACATTTCAGTGAACTATAAACATAATGTAATTCTATTAATGTCCTCGGCCATGAATAATGCACTAATAAAAACCTCAATAAGGTGGCATGACTAAAACCATAACAAATTAACTTCAGTTGTTGCAAAAATAGAATAGAAAATGAATTTTACAGCAATGTTCAATAGTTAAAGTCCACTCTACTGACAGAATGGATAAATGCAGTGGAAAAATAGTCACTTTCTTGCAAATATAAATCATTATATTAGCAGATCAGAAGCAGCAGCTTGCTGCATTACCAGTCTAAGTTGAACAATTTGCATCCCTTTTTTCTTATCATTTTTTTCTGCCGGTAACTCCAGTTCTTTGCATCTCACCACTGTCTTGTTTCCGTTTCTAGCTTCCTCAGTTTCATCAGGTATGATCACAACAGATTCTTTCTCCAGATTAGTGTACAGTATACCTGTACCTCAGTCTCTCTTACATAGTTCTCACAGTTATTTGCATTAGATCTTGAGACATTCTTGACTGTTCCTTAAGCTTCCTCAAATCACTCCTTATCTAGGGCCGGTTTCAGGGGAGGAGCAAGAAAGGTAAGGGTCCCAGTACCACAGGTGGCCCTCTTGGATAAGCTGAGTGATGTAACTGAGGCAAAGCTTCGGGGCACATGGCTATGACTAGGGTCAGTCTTTCTGCCCAGGGCCTCCGTAGGTCTAATGCCTGCCCTATTCTAACTTTTTCTGTTCCTTCTATTGCAGATCTAAATATCATCACCAAAAAGACATGCTTTTGGTAATGGGTTCTCTGTAATATCACTTTGGAATAGTGAACAGAATGAGCGACAGCACTGATGTTTGAATAGAACCTACTCCAACAGCTGTGGTTCCATGCATGCAGTGACTACTGATGATAGCAAACGTGTGGCAGTTTATCCCCCTCAAATTTCACCTGCTTAAAGGGTCAGATGCTCATCTGGTGGCAATTTCAATGCTTCCTGGCCTGTGAGCTCCTGCACCTTTAATGGGAAGAATTTGTCTTGCCTCCTGCACTGCATTGCACCAGCCAGCACTGCTACCACTGGGATACATGGTCTGCTGACCCATCATTCTTCAAGGGGGGCACGATCCTATGAAAAGTCAGTCTGTTTCAGATGATCCAATGTGACCCGATCACCCTCTTTGTTTATTGTAAACTTCATTTTACATTAGACTTTCTCAGTCATCACTCAATCAGGTTCTAACCAACAGTATCACCTTAGGACCCATTCCCAAACTGCTCAGTTTTTTTTATTTATTTATTCTAAGCTGTATCCTTTCAAAATCAAAAGGAGGAAAGCAAAAAACCTCACGTAATCATGAGCAACAAAACAAAAAAGTGAGTTGGATTCCAAAAGGATGTCAAAGAATTTAGGGATCTTTATTGTAGCAATCATAGAAAATGACCCGACATGGTCGTGTTTCGGTGCAAAGGCCTGCCTCAGGGGTCAGACAAGCCTGTTGGATTGAAGTGAATGAAAAAGCTGTATCCTTTCTGCAGATAGGTCTGTTTTACTGTAAAAAATCAGTGATGCACAAAAAAAAATATCTAACCTGGGAGTGAATCTCACAGGAATGTTGTTATTGAGCACCTGCTGAACCAGCTGAAACACTAGTTTTCATCATTAGAAAAAAAATGCATGCTCCGAATAATTCATCCAGTTATGCAGAGCAGGAACTTAGCAAAACAGTATATTTTTGTTACATTTGTACCCCACACTTTCCCACTCATGGCAGGCTCAATGCAGCAGGCAATGGAGGGTTAAGTGACTTGCCCAGAGTCACAAGGAGCTGCCTGTGTCAGTTCGCCAGGACCAAAGTCCACCACCCTAACCACTAGGCCACTCCTCCACTATTAATGTGGTTAATAGTATAGGAATTCAAGAATGAATGGGATAAGCAAAGAGGATCCTTATACTGGAATCAAATTAAAACAAAACTTAAATGACCTCATACCTAGACTGAATTCAGAAGGCAACTCTAGAAGTAAGACCAATGTCAGGTAGACTTCTATGGTCTGGGTCCCATAAATGGCAAAAAAAAAAAAAAAATAATAAAATCAGGATAAAGGCTGGAGTGGGCTTCGGCTGCAACTCCAGTAGTTGGGAAATTGGACCAGTGCCGGGCAGACTTCTACGAACTGTACCCCAAAATTGGCAGGGAGAGATAAAGTATGCATATGATTGCAGGTGCTGCATATCTCTATAGGCTGAATGGGTAGAATCATAAATTTGATATTAGCAAATAAATTATGCTAATTTGCAGTAGGGGAGGGAAAGATATTCTTAGCGTTGAAAGCAATGATATCATGGTATAATTGCATCATATAACTGCCCATAGGAGGTTGACAGTACAAGCTACTGACTGGGTACCTTGTTGGTCAGACTGGATGGACCTTATATGATTGAACACTGACAGAAAACTATGACCTAAAACGCCTTGCCCATATAAAGAGGATAGTGGGGGGAGTATCAGTATCAGAGTATGAAATTGGAACTCTTGCTGTGAATTCTTCATTTGTCCAGTTTAGACTTGATGGTGGCTACATCGAGCAGCAACATTCGAAAAGCTCAAAGCTGTATTTGTCTACAGTTTTTTTTTTCTCGTTTTTTTTTTTCTGTCAAAGCATCTGTGTGAGGAAAGGTTAGTCGGGTTTCTACAAAGACATACTGTAGGAAGCTTTTAGCTGCTTGGTCTGGCTGCAAGATGAATGTATTCTTGCAGTACAGAACACTTCTCTGTTCATTACAGAACATCCCAGAGGGATGTTGGCTTTAACTTCCACCTCTCTGTTTCTCAATCTCTTCCCCTCCCCCTCATCTCATACAGCTCTGAATATATCTGTCAAATGTAGTATGGTTCATTTCAATTTCTTTCAATTAAAACAAGGCCAGTTTAGTTGAAATGTGTTGCTTGTCTTTAAAGATGGAAAGAAATAAACTTGATTCTGAATTCCTGAGTTTGGTGTGTAGCAAGGTTCAGAGTTATTAAACCTGTTTTATGTGTCAGACTCTCATGTACTTCCCTGTGGTGTTTTATTGTAGACCAACACTGGCCAAGCATCAAAGAGAATAAAGCCAGATGGGGCAATGTATATGACAGCATGCTACGGTATATAAAAAGTGGTTGTTCCTCTTGCAATTGCACAAAATCAAAATATTGTCAGCTATCATGAAAACCCCTGTGGTAAAGCAAACATCATAGACAGATTTTACTTGAAGGATCTGCCACGATAATGAAAGAAAAAGCATGCCTGTGCCTTTTCTGTGATTTATTGTCAATACTTTTGCCCATAAAGGCTAGGAACAATTTTCAAAAAGGGCCTCTTTGCAGGTAAATACCTGGTTACTCTCAGAGGTTCCTCTTGAAGATTGCCCCCCATCCCCCAATAGCATACAAACCCATTAAAGCACTCAACACTTAGACACAGGAATAATCACAGAAAAATTATGTTTTCTTTTTGTCTGGCACAAATTTGCATCTGCTTATTGTGTGGCAACTGTTTCAAGGCAACAGCATACACATAGTTTGCATTATTTAAAATCGACTGCCTGTTTTGCCCGCACTCTGGAAACATCATTAGAAGCCTGTGGGTAAAATCGCATGCATTGTGGAACAATGTTCATAGTTACCCTTAGACAGGGTAGGCAATAATCGGAGACCATTTCTGCAGGCAAAGGGGCAAGTTATGTGTGGAAAGGAACCTTGCTACTGCCTTCTGAAGTGGTAAATAGTAGAACTCGGTATTAAATTTTTCCAGACCGGCATATTTCTCTACTTGAAATTCACTTTAATCTATTGCAGTACTCAAACATTGGTAAACAAAAACAAAAATTATTTTTTTTTCTCAATAGTATACTAGAACAAAGGTCATTTTTTTTTTTTTGTGGAATGGCATTTTAGAAAAGATGTCCAACTCAGAATAAGGATTTCCATGTCAGTATGTCACTGGTGGTGCTACTATTTTAGAACAGGATCTGTTGACGTACTTGAGAAATGGATGTCATGTGCTGGTGATTTCCAGCATGAACATTCATTTTACAATCTGAAATGTCCAAATTATAAATGGGGCAAAACAAAGGGATGCGGGCATCATTGTGGCAGCATAGTAACACCCAAATTATAAAATGGCCATATCAGCATCTAGGGAGGAGTAGCCTAATGGCTAGAGCAGGGGGCTGTGAAGCAGGGGTTCCTGGTTCAAATACCACCTCTACTCTTTGTTATACTTTAAATTATGAGCCCTGGAGGGACTAAAAAATAACTATTGCACTTTAAATGCACATGCTTCAATAATCTTTGGGTTTGCAGGTGATTATATAAAGTTGCTAGCTGTAGAGTAATCCAAAAGACAAACTGATGAGTCCTTTTAGCTGCAGTTGAGCTACTATGGAGTTGTCACACACCAAATCAGGACTACAGCTGGGCTACCACATGAGTAGGGTGGTAGTTCCCACCCCCAGCATGCGCCATTTCCGGCATGACACAAATATTTTTTATTTGTAGTGCTGGGGCTTACCCGGCGGTAATTGTGCAGCCGCTGGGTTAGCACAGGAGCCCTTATTATCATCTAAATAAGTAGTGGTAAGGGATCCCCCAGAAATGGCCATGCACCAATCCCTGTCATTAGCGTAGGGTCATTTCTTTCTTTCTTTTTTTTTTTTTGGCCGTAAACAACCTTTTACCCACTGCAGTAAAAGGGGGCCTCGGTGTAATGCAAATCTATTCACCAACACCACCTCAGCCCCCCTTTTACCACAGCTTGGTAAAAGGGGCACTAAATCCCCTGATATTTAACAATGCATTTGTAAGGATACCTCAATATAAATGAGGCTAAAATGTGGCCTCATCTACAAAAGGTTTCTCCTTCTTGGGCATGTACCACCACAGCATGAATGCTGCCAGAGAGGCTCTTTTAACTTCACTAGTTGGAGTCACATCTGTGACATGCATGATGGGGACAGAGTAAGCTGAATCGGGTGGGAAGGATGGAAGCCTCCAAGACTAAGGCCCAAACTGGGGTTGCATCCATGTGTGCATTGGGGGCAGAATCGGATGGGGAGGGATGCAAGCTGCCAGGCTTTGCTGACAATCTTGATGGAATACCATAGAGACTGGGCTTCAAATGGTGACTCTCTGATTAGAATTCCTTTGATTTGCTAGAATCTATAGACTCTCCTGGAATCTTCACACTTGTGCTCCTGGGAGATACAGGATAATATGAACAGGTAGAGACAATAGGGAAGGAGCAGGAGGAGATAGAGCAAATCTTGTCCCATTTAATATCAAAAAATACTCAATACATTGCTCCCTCCCCCATATGTTTTTAATTATTTCATCCTCCTTATCCCATGCAGCCCCGGGGTCCCCACTTTATCAGAATTGATCCCATCTAATATCAAAAATTGTCCCATCTAATATAAAAAAATCCTCAACACATTGCTGTTTCTCCATATGCTTTTACTTAGCCCAACCTCCTTATTCCATGCAGCCCCAGGGTTCCCAATTTATCAGACTTGATCCCTAGACACTTCTGGCCCACCAAAGTCAATATCCAAAATGGAACCAGCTGACATATCTCTCATTGACCTCTTTAGGGTTCCTGATGGAAGGATCAGAGAATATTGACACACACAAACTTATCAGTTTTCTTGAGAGGAAAGTTAACTAAAAACCTTGAGGTGTAGTTAACTTTCCCAATTCTTTCACAGATTATCATTCTCCTCATTTAGCCTTTTTAATATTAATAAGCTGCTTTACATGCATTTGCATAAGTTGATGGTTATATGTTGAACAATCCTTTTAGTACTATTGGTAACACAATTGTTACCAATTACTTGTGATTACATGCTTTTAAGGTGCATTGAGCTGCTTTTAGCAGTTAATGCTGCTTAGCAAATGGACCTCAAAGTGTCATCAGTATACACAGCCCCAAGCAAGACAATTCACATGGTTAAAAAGTACCTGCTCACAGGCAGTTACAGGGAAAATTAATTTTGAGTACAGGAAAGTTACGAGCCATGAAGTTACTCGGTGAGTAATGAAAAGAAGAATTGAACCAATTTTGCAGCTCTGTGCTCCAGTCAGTGATTATATCATCACACCATACAGTGCTAAACATACATATAATAGGATGTTTTATTCAATATCTTATGAAAGAGGGATGTTTGCTGTTCATCAATCAGTTTAACTATGGCCACTTTTCCATAACTGAGTACATTTTTTCTCTATGCATTTTCTAATATCTCCAACATTTCTATAACTATTTGCAAAAATAATAGCCTCATTTATTAAGTTGTGTTAAAGTATGTTGATGCAAAACAAGGTACATTATTCTTAGTAGAGTCTACCTAGTACAGTATGGGCCTTATTCTATAAAGGTTATAATCCTATCAGTGCCGTAGCAAGGGCGGGTGACACCCAGGGCGGGTCACCGCTGCGCACCCCCCCGGGTGCAGCACGGCGCCCCCCCTCAGCACCCCCCCTCCGGAGCGCACCCCCCCCGGACCACATTCTTAATTGATGAAGAAGCGAGGGACGGGCGGGAGGGCTGATCCGCCCTCAAGTCCACGTCGCTGGGAGCTGCGTCAGCTCCGTTGGTTCCTTGCTCTCTCTGCCCCGGAACAGGAAGTAAGCAAGGAACCAATGGAGCCGACACCCCCCAGCGGCGTGCACCTGGGGCGGACCGCCCCACCGCCCCCCTTCCTACGCTACCTATATTTAGGAGCATAAATTTAGGAGCATAACCTTTATCAAATACTGCCCTTGCTTTACTAGTATTAATACATGCTAATGCACATTAAGTTGTATTAATTTATTAATGTGTCTTACTTCGTGCGCTCTAAGTTGGTTAATTAGTCAGAAAGATCTCCAAAGCAGTAAAAGCTATAAACCCATAATTTTGATTTTATTATATATTTAAAATATCCCACCCATCTGTTTGCTCTGATCAAGTTACAATTCAACGTCTGAAATAGCTGGGATTGGTTATATCTCAATGTCAGTTCCCCACATATCTCCAGTTGGGCCCACTGACAAAACAAACCTAAGAACATAAACATTACCATACTGGGATCAGACCGAAGTTTCCTAAGTCCCAGTATCCTGTTTCCAACAGTGGCCAATCCAAGTCACAAATACTTGGAAAGATGCACAAAGAGTGAAAACAGATTTTATACTGCTTTATCCCAGCAATAAGCAGTGGATTTTCCCATGTCCATCTTAACAATGGCTTATGGACTTTTCTTGTAGGAACTTGTCCAAACCTTTTTTTTAAGGTCTGCTAAGCTAACTGCTTTTACCACATTCTCTGGCAACAAATTCCAGAGGTTAATTACACACTGAGTGAAGAAATATTTTTTTCTGATTTGTTTTAAATTTAGTAACTAGTGACTTCATTACGTGTCCCCTGGTCCTTGTATTTTTGGAAAGAATAAACAAGTGATTCATGTCTACTTGTTCCATTCAACTCAGTATTTTATAGACCTCTATCATATCTCCTGCTGTCTCTTCTCCAAGCTGAAAAGCCCAGTCTTTTTAGCCTTTCTTCATAGGGAAGTTGTTCTAACCTCTATTATTTTTGTCACCCTCTGAACCTTTTCTAATTCTGCTATATCTTTTTTTTTTTTTTTGAGATGTGGTGACCAAAATTGCACACAATGGGAGTCTTTTGCTAAGGCGCGCTCATGTTTTTATCGTGCGCTAAAAATAGGCATGCGCTAAACGTTAGAGACGCCCATAGGAATACATTGGCATCTCTAATGTTTAGCGTGTGCCTATTTTTAGCGTGTGCTAAAAATGTGAGCACACCTTAGTAAAAAAAACCCCAATATTTCAGGTGCAGGCGCACATACATATCTCAAATGTTGGAAACTCACAATACCCCCTCCCCCGAATATAGCCAAATACATTCTCAACGTACACAAGGAAAATAGCTTAGTTTTGTTGTTGTTGTTGTTGTTGCTGTTGTTGTTGTTGTTGGTTTTGTGTTTGCTTTTTGGAACTGAACAACATTTTAGGTTATAGTGAGCCTTTTCTGAAAAGATGAGCTCCACCTTCATCCGGGTGGAACTGGTACACTGTCACTAATCTTTAAGGAGATAGAGCAAATTTTAAACTAGGTCATGGAGGAAAGCTGGCAGTCTTTCTAGAGCACATGGTCCAGAATATAATATCTGTAAAAGATACTGCCAACATTCTGGTCAGTTTAATCCAATACAGAGATTTTGGTAAACACTGAATAGCCCAGGTGTATTTAAATAGGTAATGCCTCCAGTCATATTTTATATAGATTGTTGTAGTCCACTCAGCCAGGTTATTACTAACATTATATCCAGTGTTCTCACTCTCTTTTGATTATATTTGCCTTTATAATTAATATGTATTTCTTTATATGCAGTACAGTTATATTTTTATATTTATATCCATATTTTTGATTGTATATATTTTATTATCCTTTATGGCTTATGTGATCCATTTTTTTTATTGTTCATACAGTACTAATGTATATTGTACATGTTTTTATGCAGTGCAATCTTTGACCCCTGAGACAGGCAGGTCCTTCTCGCCGAAACACAGCCCCATGTTGTGTCTTTGTTTGGTGCTAAAAAAAGGTGTTCTGTTCAACACTCCCTGTGGTGAAGCTCATGTTGCATTCTCTACTTTTTTATTTGCTGTGCATTTAAATAAATAACAGATAGAGATAAATGATTCCAAATTACCTTATGAACTGTGGCTACAAAGGTTGTGAATACAAATGAAAAACATATGTTAAACTGTCTATATGCAAATGTTAGTAGTTTAAAAACTAAGATTTGAGAGTTAGAATATATAGCACTAAATGAAGATATTAATACAGGAACCAATATTTAACTGATATGAAATCCAGATTAAGTTAATTGCATGCTGAAGCATATAACTTATGTAAACTGTTGGGTTAATAAAAAATGAATTACTTATTTAATTAAAATTACCTTGCCTGGGGTCATAGGCTGGAGCTGGGCCAAGGTAGAATTGGATCTTGTTCAGTATTGGAATGTTTCTGGGCAGGTCTGGGCATCAAAGAGTTAAGTGGGGATCCCATTTGAGTCTGAAGTTGTTCTGGGAACATCCAGCATAATTGCTGTGGTAGGGTGTATGAATTAATGCTGCCATGTGAATGTGGTATACCAGGATGGTGGTGGCAGGCAAATGGCAGGCTTCTGGGCCTGGACTGCCAGCGCTCCATGGCATGCACCATTTTTCATACATGCATGATGGGGCATCCTGAGCTCCGGTAGTCCCAAAATGAAGCTGAGGCCTACATTTTTTAGTGTATCCAGCAAACTGCTGCGAGTGGTTGTAGGCAGCCGCTGACAATGGAGGAGGTTGGTCTGGGCCAGTTCAGCAGTGGGGACAGCCAGAGGAACCATATGGAAGCCAGGTAAGGGGTTAACTGAGCTTCCTATTTGTTTTTGTTTTAATTTTATAGGCCATTTTTGAGGTTGTGCTGGTTGGGCTCCAAAACTGCTCTTAATTAATTTTGGTAGGCGGAGGTGAAGAGGACCTAGGGAGATAGATAGACTGAGGCACATTTTAGATGTTAAAATTGTAATTTTGTGAGGAATTTGAAAATTAAGCTAAGAGACCTGCAGGGTGGTGGCATGAAAGAGGTTTTATTTAAAATTTTTGGAGTGCATGTCAGGGGATTAGGCAATTTTGTATGAAAAAAGTAAGAACGCAGCCTAAAATATTTTAAAGTATAGGTAAAAATATTGTTTGAATAATTTTGGTCTGATATGGACTTAAAAATGGTTTGGGATGAAATATTCATCATTTTCTGTGGAGAAGATGTAAAGATTCTTATTTGTAATGTAAGCCTTTGGGAAACAGGCAGTTCAAAATAAAGATTTTGACTTGTTTACATAATGTACAGTTTATGTGCATGGATACAATTGCCTAAGAGGGGCTGTGGTGGGAAAGGTGACATCATAAGAATCACCATCTCCTTGGTTACAGTTTGGTTGGTAGTTTTTTTTTAGAAGGGCTAAATTATATGTTTAGTGTGCTCCTGTGAGAGAATAGAATTTTGGGTCAAAAGTGTTTGCTTAAAGGCTGGAAATAAAAGTTGATAATGGGAAAATGCATGGATGATGCTGGGACTGAATTGTTTTTCTGTATGGCTGGAACTACTGTGTGAACTGATGACTGAAACTGTTTATACTTAGGTAAATCCTGGGTGATTTTGCATTGCTTTGTATGAGAAATAAGAGTATCAATGCTTTTTCCCCAGTTCTGGGAACTGGTACCTGAAAGCTTGACTGACCTTGGATGAGTGAGTGGGTTTAGAGTCTTAAAGCTTAGGGGTTTACAAAGGCTGGCAGAGGGAGTGTACTGAAGTGCTCTGGTGTGGCCAGATTTTAATAGGCTGAGTTTTGATTGAATACATCTGTATGGGCAAAGACAGAGTGTTTTTATAACCACTTCTGGGTGCCTGCTTGTGTGTATATTGAAAATCTGTCTGCAGAAGTGCAGCACAGAAGAGTGCCCTTTAACAGTGCAGGGAAATAGTTAAAGAATATGGTCAACTTAAATAGGGAATCCAATTATTTGGTTATTTTTCAGGCTAGAAAGACCTTAAAAATCTCCATGTTCCCAGACAGTGCAAGAAAATGTCTTGCTTTTAAAGACTAGGATAGTAGGTACAGCTCCCAATCCAATATAGAACCAGGGCCCCAACAGTACCAAGCAAGGTGAAGAAAAAAATTCAAGAGAGGCCAAAGTTCAGCAGATAAGTGATCTTCACACCTAAAGAAAGAGAAAGAAATACTCTAAAACACTAGGGCAGTGGTTCACAAATCTGGTCCTGGAGGCACCTCAGCCAGTCAGGTTTTCAGGATTCCCACAATGAAAATTCATGAGAGAGACTGCCTCTACTGCAGGCAAATCTGACAAATATTCATTGTAGATATACTAAAAACCTTACTGGCTGGGGTGCCTCCAGAACCAGGTTTGGGAAGCACTGCACTAGGGGTTTTCAGAAACATAATAAATACAAATAGTACTTACCTGTTGTCCGAGGTACTCCTGGGTCTGGTACTCGAAAGAAAAAAGTTTAACATGAAAATTCAGTTCTTAAAATGTAAAACAGGGTTATATAAGTTTTTAAAAAAGAGATAAAAAGAGCTGATATATTGAGTTACTATTTGACAATCTCAGGCCTCTCAAGATTTCTGGTACAGAAGACTATGTTAAGAAATACTATATTTCTTCATTTTAGAGAAGAAAAAAAAAACAAGTTAAATGAAAATCCTAAGTACAGCTTTAAAAGGGGGCTTCAGACTGAGACTCTTTACATTGTTTTGAAAGCTGATTCTGAAGATATTCTTGTTTTTGAACTTTTGATTTACAAATATGTTTACACTTTTAAGTTATCATCTGAAAAATAAAATCAACTTTTTTGAATGATACCTGTAACATCTGCTTGGTTCTTGGCTAACAAAATCCTTTATAGATTTCTTTTCCTTCCCATTATCTTGGATGATGAGAACAAGGATAGTGAATTATACTCCACCGTTCAATTAAGGGGTGAGCTCCTTGGTGAAAATTCTAGGGGTGAACTCATATTTTATTTTTGACTTTGGTTCTCATTATTTTGGGGACTTTTGTTCATTTTGTTTCTTCCAGTATTTTCTGTTCATTTGCTCCACCTGTGGTGGCCTTTCTGCAAACTATTCCAGTAATCCTTCAATACTGCCCACCCAAGAACCCACACTTATCAATCACAGGTACATTACTTAGTTCATTGTGGCCCTTCTCTCTCCTCTATAGCTGATCAGCAAAGCTATTCTTTGTGGCTGTTGAACTGCTGTTCCCTTCAGTTAATACCTGCTCTAATTTATGACTTGATAATTGATTCCTGTTTTGACATCCTATGTCTTACAGAGACATAGCTTAGAAATGGTGATGAACCATGTATCAGTGTCTTCCTGCTGGTTTCCAAGTTTTTCATGCACTCCATCCATCTGGGCGAGGTGGAGAGATTTGAATGATCTTATCCTTTGCCTTCTGGGTCCTCAAGATACTGACATCTGCTTATCTCTACACAGAACTTCTGGGTTTATACATTACTGCACCTATCTGTTTCTATTAACTTGTTTTCAACCAACCGCTGTTACAGATTGCAGATTCTTAGGATTTGATGCTACAAACAATTGTCAATGCTTCATTAAAATTCTCTAATTTGCTTCTCTTGGGTGACTTTAACATTCACTTTGATGATTCTTCCCATGCTAAATCTTCATATTTTATTTCTTTTTTTGTGCAAGTTAGGTTTTCAACAATATATCTACCATCCTATGCATGTAGCTAGACATCCTCTTGACCTGGTCTTTTTCAAGTTTTCTACTGCTTCAAACCTAATCTTCTTTATCATGGACCAATTACCTCTTAATCTATTTCTGTTTAAGTTTCTATTCACCAAGCATTCAACTCTTGCTAAATGTTTAGTTGTGGATGTTAGTTATCAATCCCGTCAACTACATCATTTTAGCCCAGATTCTTGCCCACCATTTGCTAAGTTCCTCCTAGATGATCCATCCTCCTCGACTCTAGAAGAGCAGGCATCATACTAGAAAAGTTACATTTCAGCTGGACTAAACTCTTTCACACCACTGCACACTCTGTCCTGTCATAAATCAATCACCTCCTTGGTTAATCAGTATCTCCAGTTGGTCAAACATAAGAGTTCACCATGCAGAGCAACTCTGGCACAGATATAAACACCAAGATATCATCTTTGCTGTAAAGTGGAATTTCATTATTATACTTATTATACGACTCAGATCAATGCTGCTATGCATAGCTCCAGACATCTCTTTCACGTGGAGGGGCATAATTGAACGAAAACGTCTATCTCCATGGGCGTTTATCTCCGAGAACGGGTCCGTGAAGGGGTAGACCGAACCGTATTTTCGAAAAAAATAGACGTCCATGTTTTATTCGACAATTTGTGAGCTGGGCGTTTTTGTTTTTCAGTGATAATGGAAAATGAAAGTGCCCAGCTCAAAAACAAATAAATCCAAGGCATTTGTTCGTGGGAGGGGCCAGGAGTCGTAGTGCACTGGTCCCCCTCACATGCCAGGACACCAACCGGGCACCCTAGGGGGCACTTTTACAAAAACAAAAAAAAGGTAAAAGAGCCTGAAGTCCACTGCACCCCCTAACAACTGCTCCAGGGACCTGCATACTGCTGCCAGGGAGGTGGGTATGACATTTGAGGGTGAAAATAAAAAGTTGTGAAACATCATTTTTTGTGGTGGGAGGGGGTTAGTGACCACTGGGGGAGTCAGGGGAGGTCATCCCCGATTCCCTCTGGTGGTAATCTGGTCATTTAGGGCACTTTTTGGGGCCTTATTCGTGAAAAAACAGGGTCCAGGAAAAGTGCCCTAAATTCTAGCTACAAAGGCATACTTTTTTTCCATTATCGGCGAAAGGCACCCATCTCTCCTCAGCCGATAACCACGCCCCAGTTCCACCTTCGCCACGCCTCTGACACACCCCCATCAACTTTGTACGCTTCCGCGATGGAGTGCAGTTGAAAACGTCCAAAATCGGCTTTCCATTATACCGATTTATTCGTTTTTGTGAGATAAACGTCTATCTCCCGATTTGGGTCGAAATCTAGGCATTTTTCTCTTTCGATTATAAGGTGGATAGTTTAATAACTGTGTCATTCAAAACCTGAGTTCTCTAATGCTGATCCATCTCCAGAAATTCTAGCACAACACTTTCTGAAAAAGATTCAAATACAGCATGATACTATTTCTCAATCTTCAGTGCTTTCTATGTCAGAATTTCTATATCCTGGCTCTTCACATACCTGCAAATCTTTCACTCTAGTAACTCTTGAGTCACTCAACCAAACTGTCTATCCACCTTATAATCGAAAGAAAAAAACGCCCATATTCCGACCTAAATCGGGAGATGGACGTCTTTCTCTCATGGGCGCCCAAATCGGTATAATTGAAAGCCGATTTTGGGCGTCTTCAACTGCACTCTGTCGCAGGAACGACTAAAGTTGACGAGGGTGTGTCAGAGGCGTGGCGAAGGCGGGACTAGGGCATGGTTATCAGCCGAGGAGAGATGGGCGTCTTTAGCTGATAATCGAAAAAAAAAAAAAGGCATTTTTACCGCGATTTTGGGTCACTTTTTTTGGACCCCTTTTTTCACGAACAAGTCCCCAAAAAGTGCCCCAACTGACCAGATGACCACTGGAGGGAATTGGGGATCACCTGCTCTGACTCCCCCAGTGGTCACTAACCCCCTCCCACCAAAAAAAAAAACCCACTTTACAAACTTTTTTTCCCAGCCTGTATGCCAGCCTCAAATTCCGTACCCACCTCCATGACAGCAGAATGTATTCAATCCTCTGACAGCCTTTCCCTGGTTTTGATGTGAGTCTCGGGTGAGTGTGACACTTTTTCTGTTAAGGGCACTGCAGAGTCACATCAGCAATGCATTGTGGTGGGTGTAGGGTATTGGGCTCCGTGATTCCACTAGCTTGTGTTAAATGCTCACGATGTTGGTAGTTGGTAGGCTCTACTCCCATGGTGCTTTTCCCTCTGCTTACTGGGTCAGAGTGTGCCCTGTTTTGTTTCCGGTAGTCCATGAGGTAGTGGCCATTTTCGTAAGCCAGTTTTAGATCCTGTTCATGTGTTAGCCATGTTATAGCACTTAGTTCTTACCTTGAATGTTGCTAACAGAGTTCATTGTACACCATTCTGCCAGCTCAGACCTACTGCTAATCTCAGTACCAGCGAGACTCATTGCCAGTGGGGCACAACCTCTGATCTGCAGTTAACTGTGAGTAAACATACTTATTTAAATAAAGGACATTTTCAGCGAGATTAGTCTTCAGGTGTGAACTGCTGTGCCAAGGTTATACAGCAGCAACAAGTCCTGTCCCTGGAGCACTTTTAGTGGGTACTGCAGTGCACTTCAGGCAGGCAGACCCAGGCCCATCCCCCCCCCCATCTGTAACACTTGTGGTAGTAAATGGGAGGCCTCTGAAACCCACTGTACCCACATGTAGTTGCCCCCTTCACCCCTAAGAGCTATGGCAGTGTTGTACATTTGTCCCTCCCACGACCAAATGGCTTGGATTAGGACATTTCTGAGCTGGATGTTTTTATTTTCCATTATCACAAAAAAAAAAAAAAAAGCCCAACTCAGAAGGGACCAAATCCATGGCATTTGGTCCGTCCAAACTGTATTTTCGAAACAAAAGATGGACGCCCATTTTTTCCGAAAATACGGTCTGTCCCGCTTCTTCGCGTACCCGGTTTCTGACATAGACGCCCATGGAGATGGGCGTTTGCGTTCCATTATGCCCCTCCACATGGATTACTACTACTGATCCTCTTCCTTCACCCTGAATGAAATTTTATAATACTGGTTCATGCTATTGTTAACCTCAGTCTCACAATGGGTACTGTTCTATCTGGTTAGAAAATGTTCACCCCCTTTTGAAGAAACCTTCATTAGATTCTACATCACCTTCCAACTACTGTCCTTATGAAACTTACAGAAAATATCAATCTTTTTTCTCAACTGCTTTCTCATATCAAACAGTCTTCAATCCTCCACCTTAGACAAGCAGTATTTAGACAATTTAACAGCATTGAAACTGTGGTAACTTTTGTCTTAGCAACTTACACTCTGTTTTGGATAGGGGTGGTATCTGTTGAGTGATTTTCCTTGACCTTTCTGCGGCTTTTGACTTAGTGGATCACTCTCTTCTCTTACACCATTTGGCTTCTATTGGTTTGATTGGCTTAGTTCGCTCCTGGTTTTCCCAATTTCTACAGGGTTGTTTGTTCAGTTCACACATCCTCTAGTATTTCTGCTTCCTACCCTATCTCCTGTGGAGTTCCACAGAGTTTGATTCCACCTCCTTTATTTAGTATTTATCTTAGCCCCATTGAAACACTTACTTAAATTTTTGGCATTAGATTCTATTTTTATGCTGACGATATCCTATTTCTCTTAACATTGATGTCCTTCACTTGCAGGGCTGTTTAACGTTGCTTGTCAATTGGATAATGAATTATACACTTGTTCTATTATTTGATATTCTTATTATGGTCTCCCCATCACTTTGGTACTTGGGGTCATATTTGACTCCCATTTGCCCTTCCATGAGCAGATTTCAGATATCATAAAAAAGGGTTTTGTTTCAATTCATCAAACCAGTTATTTGCATAACATTCTAGATTTTTCATTGTTGCAAATTTTACCCATGCATTGCTTTTTTCAAGACTGGATTATTGTAACCCCATCTGTGGGCCTGCCTACGTCTCAGCACAAAAGACTGCAGATGCAGGGGAAACTCTGCAGCAAAACTACTTTCGAAGGCATAGAAGCTTTTAAATTTTGAAAGGACAACTATGACAAAATGAGGAAAATGGATAAAAAGAAGCTGAAAGCATTGGCTGCAAAAATTAGGACTTTAAATCAGGCATGGATGTTGTTTAAAAATACCATCATGGAAGCCCAGACTAGATGTATTCCATAAGTACATAAGTACATACATAAGTAATGCCATACTGAGAAAAGACCAAGGGTCCATCAAGCCCAGCATCCTGTCCACGACAGCGGCCAACCCAGGCCAAGGGCACCTGGCAAGCTTCCCAAACGTACAAACATGTATTAACAAAGGTGGGAAAAAAAGACCAAACGACAAGGCATGGTTAAAAGGTGAAGTGAAAGAGGCTATTAGAACCAAAATAACTTCCATCAAAAGTCCATAATCTGTTATTGAGATGGACATGGGGGAAGCTACTGCTTGTCCTGGAATTGGTAGCATAGCATGGTGCTTCTAATTGGGTTTCTGCCAGGTACTTGTGACCTGGATTATCCACTGGTGGAAGCAGGATACTAGGCTAGATGGATCATTGGTCTTACCCAGCATGGCTATTCTTATGTTCTTACGAAGTTTCGCCATGTCAAACCTCTCCTGATACAATTACAGTGACTTATGGAACACTTCATGATATTCTTGAAAGTACTATACATAACACCATCTTCCTTAGCTCCTTTGATTTCTTTATACTCTTACCCATTCTTTAAGTCAGTTGATTCACATTGATTGGCCCTCCCTAGTTCAAAGCAGGCACATCTCAAATCTACTCATTATTCAGCCTTCTTTTTTTCTGACCCCGAGGTTGTGGAATGATCTTCTACCCTCTATACATTTTTTTCCTTTCCACTTTCGATGGGCTGGTGGTACACTGAGCCTGTGGTGGGTCACCAGACATCCAATTTGCACTATTTGTATTTCTTTTAACTAGAATTGAGTCTGGCTTTCCTTTTTTTTTTTTAAATGGAATTCCTTTCTTATTTCATTTCAATTAGTCTATGTAGACTGTTGTGGTCTACCTTATAACCTAGACAGTATATCAAGGTTTTTAATAAACATAAATATAAAGGCTCCTGGTATGAGGTTTTAGCAGTTGACTACAATTATTTTAGGTAACTAAGATCTTCAGCCAATGCTTGAAACAGTGGTGAAAAGTAGAGTTACTCGTAATCCACATTTTCAGCACCACTGACTGTGTGGGTAGCAGCACTAAACATACCAATAGTGTGGATACCATGACAACACTATCCATTTAGTTTAGGCCTGCTATTTATTGACATTGTTCACGTGCTAACTGATTAGTGCAGAATTAACGTGTGAGCCCTTACCACTTACAAAATAGGTATCAGTGAGGGCTCACGCAAAAATTTTTGTTAATGGCCACATGCTAATGGCAATATTAGTGCCTGGCCATTTATTCTGAAAATGGAAAATTAGCCATTTTCTGGCTGTGGTGGAGATGGCCTTGGTGTGTGGGGAAAGACTCGCATAATGGCATGCTAAGTCCACTTTCTACTGCAACTTTGTAAAAGGACCTCTAAGAGTATCATTTCAACTTTGTGATTACCTTGATCAAAACCTCAAAAATATTGTTGTACATTTCAGCTACAGGCCATCCTCAGAGGCTTAATTTACTCTGCACAAGTCAGCATGACTCAGTGAAGCAAACGCATTCATCCTGGTGCTCAAGTAAATGCTTTTTCTTTCCTTTCTCCTGCAGTGACTAGTGCTAGATTCTGGACCTTTGCTCTCCTTAGATTTTTATTTATTTATTTATTTTGTGTGTGTGCTTTGTTCTTCATTTGAAATGAGTATTTCCTTTCTTTTAAGCTGTTGCTGCTTTGATGCCCTTTTTTTCTGGGCTTGCTTCCAAATGTCTTGTTAGTGTGGTGCCATCCATTAGTGAGCATATAGCAATTTGGAAATCCAGTCTTCTATTGTGCTCTTTTAAAAATCATCTAGATAAACTGTTCAAGACTTCACACTGATAATAAATATTTAATACCAAGGCTTTTGATTTTAGAGTGTGTGGTAGTTTTATTTTTTATTAAAACTGAGCTTGTAGTTTTTCTGTATCGGTTCACATGATCTTAGAGGCCTTTTTACTAAAGTGCATTAATGGAATGGGGAGACAAACAGTGAAAATAGGCTAGATTATAAGGGGATTCCAGAGAAATAAAATCTCCCCTAAAAATGCCCAGGGGGTTCCAGAGAAATAAAATCTTCCCTAAAAATGCCCGGTAAGGAAATACTTCTTTCAACTCAACTGTACCTTCTTCTCCATAAACACAGGGGTTTCGTTTACTAAGCTGTGATAAGAATTGGCCTTAGCTTGCCCTTATTTGGGTCTTTCCCATGTACCAAGGCCATTTATATTGCATCCATAAAGAAACGCTTATTTTCTATTCATTTGATTTATGGCCACGTGTTAATGTTACAATTAGTGCCTGGCCACTTAAGTACCATGGTAGCACTTATCGCCACCTATTCAGAGGCTGGTAAGTGCTCCGATGTTAGCCAAGCACTAGCCAATTAGCATGCAGTAATGTAGATGTACTAACTGGTTAGTGCAGAAATGTTCACTCTCCCTGCCCCCTCAAAAATAAAAATACAAATACTTAGCCTGCACAAACTGAGCATTAACCCTCGGATTCTGTATAGCGTGACTTTAAGTTGTACACACAAATCCAGTCATATTCTGGATTTGCACATGCAACTTATCAAGCTAATCAGCACCAATAATTGCCACTTAACAAGCATTTATTGGCGCTATTTGACACTAATTAGAATTTATGCACAGAACTGTCTAAGTATATTCTATAAGGTGATGCACATAAATTTTAAGTCACATGGAGGGGCATAATCGAATGGGGCCGGCCATCTATATGGCCGGCCCCGTAAAGCGGCGTCCCGACCGTATTATCGAAACAAGATAGCCAGCTATCTTTTGTATTGATAATACGATCGGAGCCAGCCAAATCTCAACATTTGGGCCGGCTTTAGAGATGGCCAGCATTGGTTTTCAGCGATAATGGAAACTAATGGTGGCGATCTCAAACCCCAGCCAAATCCAAGGTATTTGGTTGTGAGAGGAGCCAGCATTTGTAGTGCACTGGCCCCCCTCACATGCCAGGACACCAACCGGGCACCCTAGGGGGCAATGCAGTGGACTTCACAAATAGCTCCCAGGTGCATACTTCCCTTACCTTGTGTGCTGAGCCCCCCAAATCCCCCCAAAACCCACTCCCCACAACTGTACACCACTACCATAACCCTTAGGGATGAAGGGGGGCACATACATGTGGGTACAGTAGGTTTTGGGGGGGTTGGAGGGCTCCCAATTACCACCACAAGTGTAACAGGTAGGGGGGGATGGGCCTGCATCCACCTGCCTGAAGTGCACTGCACCCACTAAAAACTGCTCCAGGGACCTGCATACTGCTGTCATGGAGCTGGGTATGACATTTGAGGCTGGCATAGAGGCTGGCAAAAAAATTATTTTTAATTTTGTTTTGGGTGTGAGGGGGTTGGTGACCACTGGGGGAGTAAGGGGAGGTGATCCCCGATTCCCTCCCGTGGTCCTCTGGTCAGTTGGGGCACTTTTTGGAGGCTTGGTCCTAAAAATAAATGGACCAAGTGAAGCTGGCCAAATGCTCGTTAGAGCCGACCTTCTTTTTTCCATTATCGGCTGAAGCCAGCCATGTCTTAACCACTCCCCCGTCCCACCTTCCATACCCTGCTGACACACCCCCTTAAACTTTGGGCAGCCCTGCGACAGAAAGCAGTTGAAGCCGGCCAAAATCATCTTTCGATTATACCGATTTGGCTGGGTTTAGGAGATGGCCGGCCATCTCCCGATTTGTGTCGGAAGATGGCCGGCCTTTTCGTTCGAAAATAAGCAGGATAGTGAAAAGTGGTTTGGTCATGGGAGAGGAATGGGCGGATCATGAGCATTTCTCAAATCTATGCATGTTATAGAATACATCTGGTCTGTGCCTAATTTAGGCATTGACATTTACACCAAGTTTTACTTGGCATAACTACCCGTGATTAAATTTAGTCATGCGGATGGGCGCTCAGTGTATTCTCTAAACTGTGCAGAAATTTAGGGTTATTCTATAAAATATGCCTAAATTTAGGCATACTTTATATAATACATCTAGGCGTATTTCATTTCGGCACTGATTTTTTTGGGCATGATGGGGGATTTCTATATATGGTACCTACAAAGTCCACACTGAAAACATTTCCGCCTAAGTGTAATTCTATAAGCAGCACCTAGATTTAGTTGCGGTATATAGAATACGCTTAGTTGATATCCCAGCACCTAAAACTATGCACATCCATTTATACCAAAGAAAACATGGTATAAATCATGATGTGTTGATTTAGGTGCACTGGGCTATATTCTATAACTCTGTGTGTAAAATTTCAGAACGCCCAAGGAACGCCAACTTCCCCACCCATGGAACACCCTTTTTTGACTGCTCGCATTAGAACTTAGGTGCACTGTGTTACAGAATGCGCTTAGCGAGTTATGTGTGTAAATTCTAATTACTGCCAATTAGTACTGTTAATGCCAATTAACTTACATGCGTTGTTAGAGAATACTTAGATTTTGGTGTGGATCTCTAGGTGCACTATATAGAATCCAGAGGGATATATAGAGTCTAGTCCTAAGGGCTAAATTACTACCAGATGTACTAGTGTGTCCTGCAGTAAGTTATTTTTGCTGCATTAGGTGCACATTAGTGCCTAACACAGCTTATTAAAAGAGCCCCCATAATAAATAATGTATTGCAGGGGCCCTTTAATAAAGTATGTTAAGCAGTTAACATGTGAATTTATGAGCACTGACTGCTAGCATTTTGCTGTGGTAACAGCTACTGAGCTGGGGTAGGCAAGTGCAAAGTGATGCATGGAGGAAAGAGAAGCCCAAACTATAGCTATGTGATAGAAGGTTCCACATAAGGAGTCGCTGCCCAGGAAAAGGATCTAGGGGTCATCTTGATGATCATTGAAATCCTCTGCTCAATGTGTATTGGCAGCTAAGAAAGCAAATAGAATGTTAGGAATTAGTGGAATGGAAAACAAAAATGAGGACATTGTAATGTCTTTGTAGCGCTTTCATGATGCAACTGCACTGTGAATACTGTGTACATTATTGGTCACCACATTTTGAAAAAGATATAGTGGAATTAGAAAAAGTATTGAGAAAGATAATGATGAATGACGAAAATGATAAAAGGAGTGGGACAGCTTCCCTATGAGGAAAGACTAAAGAAGCTAGAGATCTTCAGCTTGGAGATCAAAAAAGATATAGTAGAATTGGAAAAGGTACAGCGAAGGGCGACGAAAATGATAGTGGGGATGGGACGACTTTCCTATGAAGAGAGGCTGAGAAGGCTAGGGCTTTTCAGCTTGGAGAAGAGACGGCTGAGGGGAGATATGATAGAAGTGTATAAAATAATGAGTGGAATGGATCGGGTGGATGTGAAGCGACTGTTCACGCTATCCAAAAATACTAGGACTAGAGGGCATGAGTTGAAGCTACAGTGTGGTAAATTTAAAACGAATCGGAGAAAATTTTTCTTCACCCAACGTGTAATTAGACTCTGGAATTCGTTGCCGGAGAACGTGGTACGGGCGGTTAGCTTGACGGAGTTTAAAAAGGGATTAGATAGATTCCTAAAGGACAAGTCCATAGACCGCTATTAAATGGACTTGGAAAAATTCCGCATTTTTAGGTATAACTTGTCTGGAATGTTTTTACGTTTGGGGAGCGTGCCAGGTGCCCTTGACCTGGATTGGCCACTGTCGGTGACAGGATGCTGGGCTAGATGGACCTTTGGTCTTTCCCAGTATGGCACTACTTATGTACTTATGGTTGAGAGGAGATATGATAGAGGTCTATAAAATAGTAAGTGGAGTTGAACTGGTAGATGAGAATTACTTGTTTACTCTTTCCAAAAGTATAAGGACTAGGGGGCCCTCAATGAAGCTACTGTTTAGTAAATTAAAAAAATTCAAACAAATCATAGAAAATATTTCTTCACTAAAATTGTTATTAAATTTTGGAATTCATTGCCATAAAACGTGGTAAGAGTATTTAACTTAGCAGGGTTTAAATAAGGTTTGCATAATTTCCTAAAAGTCCATTAGCCATTATTAACATGGACTTGGGAAAATCCAGCACTTATTTCTAGGATAAGCAGCATAAAATCTATTTTACTATTTGAGTCTTGCAAGGTTCTTGTGTCCTAGATTTACAACTATTTGGAAACAGGATACTAGACTTGAATGATCTTTGGTCTGTCCCAGTACGACAATGCTTATGTTCTTATGTTGGTGAATTCTATATATGGCAGTGAAAAAATTGACGTAGAAAAAAGTGCTATTCCATAAGCCATGCTTAAACTTAGGTGCAGGTGCTTACACCCAGGAATTGCACCTAACTTTAGGTGTGGCCATTTGCACCAACTGAAATGGTACAAATGTACGTGCCTAAATTAGGCATGTTTCCCCTTATTCTGTGCACGTTAATCTCAGGAATGCCCCTGTTCCATCCATGACATTTCCATTTCCATGCCCCTTTTTTTAGCTTGCACTTGATAGCTAATTACCTTGAGCTGCTTTCTGATAAGTTTTTGTTTGTTTGTGTTTCATGATATCACAATTTGGAATAAGGGGAAAGGGAAATGGGATTTGATATACCACCTTTCTGAGGTTTTTTGCAACTACATTCAAAGCGGTTTACATATATTCAGGTACTTATTTTGTACCAGGGGCAATGAAGGGTTAAGCGACTTGCTCAGAGTCACAAGGAGCTGCAGTGGGAATCAAACTCAGTTCCCCAGGATCAAAGTCCGCTGCACTAACCACTAGGCTACTCCTCCACTAGCAACATGCCATCTAGAAGCCTGCCATTGCAGATCAGCAATGCAGCTGCGCAGGCCGCGTTGCTGATCTGCAAGGGCAGGCTTCTACATGGAATGTTGCAAGTAGAATAGCAACATTCCATGTAGAATCTAAAATAGTAGCAACAGAATCTCAATAGTAGCAACATTCCATCTAGAATCTCAAATAGGGAAAGGGAAATGGGACTTGATATACTGGCTTTCTGAGGTTTTTGCAACTACATTCAAAGTGGTTTACATATATTCAGGTACTTATTTTGTACCAGGGGCAATGAAGGGTTAAGCGACTTGCCCAGAATCACAAGGAGCTGCAGCGGGAATCAAACTCAGTTCCCCAGGATCAAAGTCCACTGCACTAGGCTATTCCTCCACTCCACTAAGATTCGCTAGGGAGTTTTTTTTTTTTGCCAATGATGAAGAAGCCCTGCTCTTTCAGCCATCAGCTGAGAGCTTCTTGAGGCTTTTTCCTCCCTTTCTATAATTAGTTTCACAGCTTTCTGATACAGTGGTGGAAATAAGTATTTGATCCCTTGCTGATTTTGTAAGTTTGCCCACTGACAAAGACATGAGCAGCCCATAATTGAAGGGTAGGTTATTGGTAACAGTGAGAGATAGCACATCACAAATTAAATCCGGAAAATCACATTGTGGAAAGTATATGAATTTATTTGCATTCTGCAGAGGGAAATAAGTATTTAATCCCTCTGGCAAACAAGACCTAATACTTGGTGGCAAAACCCTTGTTGGCAAGCACAGCGGTCAGACGTCTTCTGTAGTTGATGATGAGGTTTGCACACATGTCAGGAGGAATTTTGGTCCACTCCTCTTTGCAGATCATCTCTAAATCATTAAGAGTTCTGGGCTGTCGCTTGGCAACTCGCAGCTTCAGCTCCCTCCATAAGTTTTCAATGGGATTAAGGTCTGGTGACTGGCTAGGCCACTCCATGACCCTAATGTGCTTCTTCCTGAGCCACTCCTTTGTTGCCTTGGCTGTATGTTTTGGGTCATTGTCGTGCTGGAAGACCCAGCCACGACCCATTTTTAAGGCCCTGGCGGAGGGAAGGAGGTTGTCACTCAGAATTGTACGGTACATGGCCCCATCCATTCTCCCATTGATGCGGTGAAGTAGTCCTGTGCCCTTAGCAGAGAAACACCCCCAAAACATAACATTTCCACCTCCATGCTTGACAGTGGGGACGGTGTTCTTTGGGTCATAGGCAGCATTTCTCTTCCTCCAAACACGGCGAGTTGAGTTCATGCCAAAGAGCTCAATTTTTGTCTCATCTGACCACAGCACCTTCTCCCAATCACTCTCAGCATCATCCAGGTGTTCACTGGCAAACTTCAGACGGGCCGTCACATGTGCCTTCCGGAGCAGGGGGACCTTGCGGGCACTGCAGGATTGCAATCCGTTATGTCGTAATGTGTTACCAATGGTTTTCGTGGTGACAGTGGTCCCAGCTGCCTTGAGATCATTGACAAGTTCCCCCCTTGTAGTTGTAGGCTGATTTCTAACCTTCCTCATGATCAAGGATACCCCACGAGGTGAGATTTTGCGTGGAGGCCCAGATCTTTGTCGATTGACAGTCATTTTGTACTTCTTCCATTTTCTTACTATGGCACCAACAGTTGTCTCCTTCTCGCCCAGCGTCTTACTGATGGTTTTGTAGCCCATTCCAGCCTTGTGCAGGTGTATGATCTTGTCCCTGACATCCTTAGACAGCTCCTTGCTCTTGGCCATTTTGTAGAGGTTAGAGTCTGACTGATTCACTGAGTCTGTGGACAGGTGTCTTTCATACAGGTGACCATTGCCGACAGCTGTCTGTCATGCAGGTAACGAGTTGATTTGGAGCATCTACCTGGTCTGTAGGGGCCAGATCTCTTACTGGTTGGTGGGGGATCAAATACTTATTTCCCTCTGCAGAATGCAAATAAATTCATATACTTTCCACAATGTGATTTTCCGGATTTAATTTGTGATGTGCTATCTCTCACTGTTACCAATAACCTACCCTTTAATTATGGGCTGCTCATGTCTTTGTCAGTGGGCAAACTTACAAAATCAGCAAGGGATCAAATACTTATTTCCACCACTGTAGGTATTTAAAGAATCTTTTTTTTCTTATATGACTAGACATTTTTTGATTCCTTTTTCCATACTTATTTTGTAGTTTGTATCTATAAATGGGTAGGTTAGGCATTTTCAGCAGGCTTAAACTATATGGATAATAGAGGTGGTGGTGGTGGTCAGTGTTTATTCACATATTTCATGCCTCTGATTATACATATAGTAGCACTGTATATACATTAATTTGAATGCCGTAGCCAGCATAGAAGTCATTATAATAAATGATAATAGCTAGTTTACTACTACTACTACTTATCATTTCTAAAGCGCTACTAGACGTACGCAGCGCTGTACACTTGAACATGAAGAGACAGTCCCTGCTCGACAGAGCTTACAATCTAATTAGGACAGACAAACAGGACAAACAAGAGAAAAGGGAATATTAAAGTGAGGATGATAAAATAAGGGTTCTGTACAAGTGAATAAAGGCTAAGAGTTTAATGGAAAAATAGATAACAGGGCCAGTCAGTACTCTATACAGATTGCCCTATGCTATATTTTGATATGTCTTTTCATGTGGAGGCTTACAAATCTTTGAGCATACCATCAAAAACTTCAATGATCATTTAAAATCAGAAATAACACAAAGGAAATGGTGTTCTTTAAGTCAAATTGGACTATTTATACTTCACCATCTCCTGTAATTTTGTGACTAGCACTCGGTTCCTATGCGCTAAAAATGACATTATATTTATTTAGCACTGGGAGTGGGTCGGGAGCAGAGATTAGGCATGTAATGCGCTAAGCAGTTAGTGCAGCTAAATTTCTGATTAGGGTGTGAGCCTTTACCACCTACAAAATAGGTGCTGGAAGGGGGTCACGTGCTAGTAGGAAAATTCATGTGTGGCCATTAATTCAAAAAATAGAAAAAAACAATCATTTTACCCATGCAGTAAAAATGGCCTTAGCACATGCGAATAACCCGTGTAAGGATGTACCAAGGCTACTTTTTACTACAGTTTGGTAAAAGGGTCCCTATAATTGTTAATGGCCTTTGAAGGCATCCAGCAGAGGCCTACTCCTGCTCCCCAGTGAAACTGTACTGCACAGCCTTTTCCAGATGGTAAAACGATAAGAAGACCAAAAGGACAGCAAGCCATTTTTGGCTGGTTACCAGCAAATTGCTGCAAAATGAATCATTCAGGTCTGAGATGCTTTACCCAGCATTTTTCTCCTTTAATTTATCAAGCAAAGCCTGCTGTCATGAAAGTGAATGAAATTGTTGGGCAGTGCACTCTAGAAAGCTAGCTCAAGGCTTTAGTGGAAGGAAAGTTCTCTGGCTATAAATAACAATGATCCAGGGGAGTGAGCTCTCTCTAGCAGCAGCTGTTCCATTGTGTTTTTTGTATTAATTTCTGATTATAGAAAATCAAGCTGACAGCATTGGGGTTTTGTGTGTGTTCGTGCGCAAAGCTGCTTTCTTGAAATAATATATTGTGATTCACATTTGCACCAGGTAGTTCTCCAATCAGTACTTAGGCAAACCTGCCCGCATTCCACATTATCATTCTTATATTGTTGGTATCATTTTTATTTATTTATCTCACTTATATTTTCAAACATTGCTGGCCTGTGCAGTATACAGATGCACACAGAGGAAGTGTAATAAGGGAATAACTTTTCATTGGTAGAGTAGTCATTTGTTAGAAACTGTAATCAGTGTATCATTTGGAGGGGCTGGTTATAGGGACACCCTAGCACTGCTATATTTGTGCAGAGATTTTTTTTCTCTCAAGGTAGAAGGCCTCTAAAACAGACATCATGTTATGAGAATCAGGTGTTCAACATTCAGTTTCTATTTATTTATTTATTTACTTATTTATAAAATTTATATCCGACATTAAACATGAATTGGGTTGAAACCTGGGAGCATTTAAAATATTTTTTTTCCTATGCCTACATCAAAAGAAATTCAAGATGACATGAGGTAGAGTAGGTGGAGCCAAGCCAGAGTGGGTGGAGCCAAGGAAGAGTGGGCATGACCGGGCGTATACTAAAATCTCCCGCTCAAAAATCGGGACCCCTTGGCAGCTGTGATTTATGGGTTCCTTTTACTAAAGAGTGGTAGGATATGCATTTACTGCATAGTAACAGCAAAGATTAATGTGTGATAAGGGCAAAGCCAATGCAGAAAATGCAGAGAGCATGGGATGTATCTGCCCTGTTTTTACTGCACATGCACAGAGCACATACCTGGCCCAAACAGAGTGGGCCCTCGTCACCATCAGCCCATGCATATAACACAATCCCAGATCTAATTGTCAAACTGACAGCTAGCTGGAGCATTCCAACCTATTGCCAGTCCCCACTCCCTTATTCAACCTCCCAATCTTCCTTCACACTTCATAATGCATCCCTGATCCGTTCCTTCCCTGTTTGGAGCCAGGATCAATCTGGCATTGATGCCCATAGAAGTAGTCACGCATTCTTCTGATAGGGGATATTCTTCCTTAGAAGGAGAAAGGGGATTCAATGTAGGGGTATCAGGTGAGTTCCTACCCGAACAGTTCCCACCGGAGACTTCACACCCACCAATTCCCCCCGAGACAATTCCCACCTAGGATAATTCCCACTTAAGGGGACAATTCCCACCAAGGACTCCCTCCCCCCCTGGGCATTTCCCACCCTCCCTAGCCTTTTTTTTTTACTGACTATAGCTTCTTTCTTGTATCAGGTCCCATAAGGTCTCTTCTCCTACGTGAGTACGCAGATATGGAACGCTTTACCTGCCGATCTGAAAACAATCGAAGAACTATCTAACTTTCGAAAATCCCTGAAGACGTATCTCTTCAACAAAGCCTACAAAGAGAACCCATAGCTTAACTTTACAACCATACTAATCCTCACTAGTCTAAAACTCTTCTTTAATAACTATTTTCTTAGAACACTTTCCCACTCTCAATCTCTTTACATCACCAATTGTATCTGACCCACTGGAATGGCAATGCCATAACAGACCTCTGTAAGCCACATTGAGCCTGCAAATAGGTGGGAAAATGTGGGATACAAATGCAATAAATAAATAAATAAGTCCTGGTGGTGCTTTTTTTTTAATAGGGTCTGAAACAAGGAGGTTAGAGCAGCATACGGATGTACACAGAGGACGTATAATAAAGGGATAACTTTTCATAGGAGTAGTAATTTGTTATAAATTGTAATCAGTGTGTCATTTTGAGGGGCTGAATTAGGTTGAAACCTGGTTTGAGAGGCATTGCCCCCCCCCCCCCCCCACATGAACTGCAGTTTGTATTTATTTACTTATTTATGACATTTAGATCCCAGATTAAACATGAAATTGGTTGAAACCTAGTTTGGGGGTGTAGGGGGGCATTGCCCCCCCCCCCCCACATGAACAACATGGCTGGAAGGGGAAAGGGATGTGTAAAAAATGTTGTGGGGGTGAATGTGAGGGGGTACTGGCCCCCCAAACAATTTGGAAGAGAAAAAGGAGGGAGATTATTTGTCCTAGTGTGTTTTGCATTTTTTTGGGTTATGTGGTGGGAATTGGTTCAGTGGGAATTGTCTTAGGTGGGAATTGTCCAGATGGGAATTGGTGGATAGGAACTGTCCGGTGGGAACTGTCCAGGTGGGAACTGACCTAGAACTGAATTGGTTCAGGAAGGCTGTATTGTGTGATGGGGGGCTGAAAGCAGGAGGTCTTGGGAAAACAACATTGTACTGCCATTAACAGAGTGCTACACTGCTAGACTTCCAATAGCATAACTGCACTTACTGCCTCCTCTTGAGAAGATATGCACGTAAGTTAATAAACTAGTCTTGGACATTTACACCTGCAATTACTGCTGTCTATGCTAGTATTTCATAAAGAACATAACCACTTATGTATCCAGGGTGACGCCAGTTCCACCCCGATCTTCCCAGGGCCTTTGCTCCAAGGGCACAGAGTTTCCAGGTGCTTTTTGGCTAGGATCAGGCGACCCTCAGGGGGAGGAATGCTGGCTTCAGCCTAACCCCTGGTAAGCCTTTCCTCAGCTGAGAGGTGCCCAGCTCTACCACCGGCTGCCTTTCAGGTGCTGTGGAGGACTTGCAGCTCATCTGCATATCCTTACAGCCTTCTCCGGGGTGATACCCAGGTCCACTCCGATCCACTCAGGGCCTCCGCTCTAGGTGCCACGCGCCTAATGGCGTGCGGGGCATTTTTCTCTTTACATCTAATCTTGCTAAAGTACCTCAGTCATTTATGGCCCCTATTCATATTCTCTTCCTAGCCCTGTCCCTTCCTAATCTTTTCCCTCACCCCCTACCTCCCCCCACTACAGGAACTCACTGCCCATCCATCGACTTCATCACCTCACCTTCTCTCCTACCCTCTTCCTCCCTCTTGGGATTTTAATCTCCGCCTTTTTCTTCCGTCCATTTTGCCTTCCCCATTCCACCTAAATACCTCTCGCCTTTGATACCTTCGTGGCCACACCTCTCCTACTCTCCTCCGTTCTCTTTTACTCCTTCTCTTACTCTCAGCCGGTGACATCAATCTCAATCCTGGCCCCCCTCACCAACTATTATCCCAACTCTACAAATCTCACCGCGACCCTTCTAACCTCATCTCTATTTCTCTACTCCCCTCCTCTTCTCTGCCCTTCTCTTGCGCCCTATGGAATGCCCGCTCTATCTGTAACAAACTCGCCTATATCCAGGACCTCTTTATCTCGCGTCACCTCCATCTGCTCGCCATAACAGAAACCTGGCTCTGCCCTGATGACTCTGCTTCAGTCGCAGCCCTGTGCCATGGCGGTTATCTATTTTCACATACTCCTCGCCCTCCTGGCCGTGGGGGCGGTGTTGGACTACTTCTCTCTCCCTCCTCCAGATTTCAACCCCTTCTTCCACCTCAATCTCACTGTTTTTCCTCCTTTGAAGTCCACTCTATCCGCCTTTTCTCTCCTCTGCCTCTTCGAATAGCGGTCATTTATCGTCCCCCTGATAAGTCCCTTTCATCCTTTCTCAGTGACTTTGATGCCTGGCTTGCCTTCTTCCATGATCCTTCCTCCCCCTCTCTCATCCTTGGTGACTTTAATATTCCTGCTAATGATCCTTCCAACTCTTATATTTCCAAGTTACTCGCTTTAACGTCCTCCTTTAATCTCCAACTATGCTCCACCTCCCCCACTCATCAAAATGGTCACTGTCTTGATCTCATCTTCTCCTCCAACTGTTCACCCTCTAGTTTCCTTGCCTCTGATCTTCCCTCCTCTGATCATCATCTTATAACTTTCACACTTAAATCTCCTCCCTCCCAGTCCCGTCCTATCTTATCTCATTTATCTAGGAATCTTCACGATATTGACCCTTCATCTCTATCCTCCCATGTTTCAAACCTCCTCTCTACTGTGGCAACATCCACATCTGTCAACGAGGCTGTTTCTTCTTACAACAATACTCTATCCTCTGCCTTAGACACTCTTGCACCTTTGATGACCCGCCCTGTAAGGCGTACAAAACCCCAACCTTGGCTGACTTCTAATATCCGCTACCTACGTTCCTGTAACCGCTCCGCCGAACGCCTCTGGCGGAAATCTCGGGCCCTTGCTGATTTCTTACACTTTAAGTTCATGCTGACCTCCTTCCAATCTGCTCTTTTACGTGCCAAACAGGATTATTATATTCAACTGACCAACTCTCTTGGCTCTAATCCTCGATTTCTCTTCACCACATTGAACTCTCTCCTCAAGGTGCCCCCTCCCCCAACTCCCCCTTCATTATCTCCTCAGACCCTTGCTGAATTCTTTCACAACAAGGTTGAAAAGATAAACCTTGCTTTCTCTACCTCACCACCTCTCCCTCCACTAGTCCGTTCCCCTCTCCCTCCTTCCCCTCATTCCCTTTCCTCCTTTCCTGAAGTTACTATTGAGGAAACTACACTTCTCCTTTCTTCCTCAAAATGTACCACCTGTTCCTCTGATCCCATTCCCACTCACCTTCTTAATGCCATCTCTCCTGCTCTTATTCCTTTTATCTGTCACATTCTCAACCTCTCACTTTCCACTGCGACTGTCCCTGCTGCCTTTAAACATGCTGTGGTCAAACCTCTCCTTAAGAAGCCTTCACTCGACCCTACTTGTCCCTCTAATTACCGACCCATCTCCCTCCTTCCTTTTCTCTCCAAATTACTTGAGCGTGCTGTTCACCACCGCTGCCTTGATTTTCTCTCCTCACATGCTATTCTTGACCCACTACAATCTGGTTTTCGCCCTCTCCACTCAACCGAAACTGCGCTTACTAAAGTCTCCAATGACCTATTACTGGCTAAATCCAGAGGTCAATATTCCATCCTCATTCTTCTTGATCTTTCCGCTGCTTTTGACACTGTCGATCACAGCATATTTCTCGATACCCTATCCTCACTTGGATTCCAGGGCTCTGTCCTTTCCTGGTTCTCTTCCTACCTCTCCCTCCGCACCTTTAGTGTTCATTCTGGTGGATCCTCTTCTACTTCTATCCCTCTGCCTGTCGGCGTACCTCAGGGTTCTGTTCTTGGTCCCCTCCTCTTTTCTATCTACACTTCTTCCCTTGGTTCATTAATCTCATCCCATGGCTTTTCCTACCATCTCTATGCTGATGACTCCCAAATCTACCTTTCTACCCCTGATATCTCACCTTGCATCCAAACCAAAGTTTCAGCGTGCTTGTCTGATATTGCTGTCTGGATGTCTCAACGCCACCTGAAATTAAATATGACCAAAACCGAGCTTCTCATTTCCCCCCCCCCCAAACCCACCTCCCCGCTCCCCCCGTTTTCTATTTCTGTTGATGGCTCTCTCATTCTCCCTGTCTCCTCAGCTCGAAACCTTGGGGTCATCTTTGACTCTTCTCTCTCCTTCTCTGCTCATATCCAGCAGATTGCCAAGACCTGTCGTTTCTTTCTTTACAACATCCGTAAAATCCGCCCCTTTCTTTCCGAGCACTCTACCAAAACCCTCATCCACACCCTTGTCACCTCTCGTTTAGACTACTGCAATCTGCTTTTTTCTGGCCTCCCACTTAGTCACCTGTCCCCTCTCCAGTCAGTTCAAAACTCTGCTGCCTGTCTCATCTTCCGCCAGGGTCGCTTTACTCATACTACCCCTCTCCTCAAGACCCTTCACTGGCTCCCTATCCATTTTTGCATCCTGTTCAAACTTCTTCTACTAACCTATAAATGTACTCACTCTGCTGCTCCCCAGTATCTCTCCACACTCGTCCTTCCCTACACCCCTTCCCGTGCACTCCGCTCCATGGATAAATCCTTCTTATCTGTTCCCTTCTCCACTACTGCCAACTCCAGACTTCGCGCCTTCTGTCTCGCTGCACCCTACGCCTGGAATAAACTTCCTGAGCCCCTACGTCTTGCCCCATCCTTGG
Organism: Microcaecilia unicolor; assembly: GCF_901765095.1. Classification (NCBI taxonomy): domain Eukaryota; kingdom Metazoa; phylum Chordata; class Amphibia; order Gymnophiona; family Siphonopidae; genus Microcaecilia; species Microcaecilia unicolor. The sequence goes on along the minus strand of NC_044032.1, from coordinate 186,640,751 downwards.
CCACCTTTAAATCTAGACTGAAAGCCCACCTCTTTAACATTGCTTTTGACTCGTAACCACTTGTAACCACTCGCCTCCACCTACCCTCCTCTCTTCCTTCCCGTCCACATTAATTGATTTGATTTGCTTACTTTATTTATTTTTTGTCTATTAGATTGTAAGCTCTTTGAGCAGGGACTGTCTTTCTTCTATGTTTGTGCAGCGCTGCGTATGCCTTGTAGCGCTATAGAAATGCTAAATAGTAGTAGTAGTAGTAGTAGTAGCACTTCATAGATTTAATAAGACCTCAGCCATGCAACTTGATGGCTCAAATTCATACCATCAAGAATTAAGCACTAACGTTATTGGTTTTTTTCTATGTTAATTCCATATGAGTTACTATTTATGATCCCAACAAAGATCTTTAATTATTTGTGAAATGTCAAACACTTCACAGGGTTAAGTCATCATTATGAAAGAATACTAAATTACAAAGAACAGCATTGGATATTTTTATTGCAAACAGTTATTCCTAAGGGGCTCAATGAAGAGCTAGAATGGGTGTCTTCATTGTGACAGGGTTCTATGATTGGTGGAAGATGTCAGCTGATTAGTTTAAATAAGAGCGTGAAACACCAGTGCCATCTTGACAGAGTAAAGCTGTTGGCAAGATCTGTCTGGCTAAATGGGAGGTACGGATGGCTTAAAAAGTTTGAGAGGCCCCAGCAGGTTAGTAATTTTCTATAGTTTAGGACTATGTACCCCTGAGCCGACATAGATAAGTGTTTGACTTTTTACAAATAATTAAAGATTTTTGTTGGGATCATAAGTAGTAACTAATATGGAATTAACATAGAAAAAGTCCAATGATGGCGTTAGTGCTTAATTCTTGACAGTATGACTTTGATCCATCGAGTTGCACTGCTGAGGTCTTGTCAGACCTATAAAGTGGTTATGTCCTTTTTTTAAAATCCAATAAATTTAATAGTGGTGGATATTATATTGTTGGATTTAAATACTTTTTTTTGCCACCAAGATTGAGTATTTCATAAAGATGCAAAGGCATTCTTCTTGAGCTCTTAAACCAAGCACCGTATTATAAAATGACCCTCATAATGGCAAGAAATTGTAATGTCATAAAATATCAAATAGTGTGCAAAGACCTAGTTTCCAGAGAGAGAAAACTGGCTTTTCACTGAACATTTTTAGTCCTGATTATTCCATTTTAAAAGAGTAGTACAAGTACCATAGGATACATGGAGGGTAATATACCAAAATCAGGACTAGTATAAAGCACCCCCACCAAAAACGTGGGATGGTTTGGAAGGCTTATTTCAATTTCAGGACATATATACAAAACCTTTTGGGGGGTTTTGTCCCCCATATGTCATCCAAAGAACTAAAAGGAAAAAAAAAACTTGAGCGAATTATTCTTCATGTGAAAGGAGCTCTATTATTTTCCTTTTTATAAGTGTAGACCTTGGACAGATTCATATATTACAGTCTATCTTTGTGTGCTTTAAAAAGAAGTGGTGCAGCAGAAGAAGCATGCTGAGCCTATAACCCAGAGGTCAGTGGATCAAAACCACATTGTGCTTCAACCTTGTTTCCAGATGGGCTTTGTAGTCTTGCAGAAGAAAGAGAAAATGGATGGACTATATGAGCCAGTATCTGTTGTCACATTCTGTATTTCTATGAAACAATGTTAGAACTGCATCAACTTTGTAAAAGTTGCAGAAATGTATTCCAGTGAATCCTTTCTTCCAAGGGTGAAATAGATTTCATTGTGTTACATTGATTGCAAGCATAAGGAAGTCATCACAATCTATTTCTCTTGTGTTAATGTACTAATCAGGTCAGAAATAAGAATTGTGGAGTAATGAGAGATTCAGAATTGATGATGAAATAGCATGATAAAAATATTATTTAAAAGGTCTATTTTACTAAATGGTATGTAGATTAAGACCTACATTTGAAACTAGATTCAGCTAGTTATTCAATCAGCTCATAGGCAGTCAGTGACAGATGTTTAAGAAGGGTAAAGTGGGACAGGACTACAGCCAGGGTTTGGGGAGGGGTAGGTGTGGCAGAACAGAACAAGTTAAAATCCTTGGGGTGGGGGAACACCTATGTGAGCAGTAAAGGGACACTGGGGCACTTTTGAAGGAGTCTGTCTCCCCCCCCCCCCCCCCCCCCCCCCGCCCATATCTCAATATCTCTGTTACTGATGGTATCATGTGCATTGAATGCACTCCAGGAATTATGTGCCAAAACAAATCAAAATAATACACCAAAATAATAAAGCATATTCAACAGAACAATATTTGCAGTATTCTGAAACTATATGCAGGTATTTGAACAGCAACACTGTAACAGAAATCTTGTGGTTAATGGCAATCATACAATGATTTGCCTATTCTTTTCTATTTTCTGGTAGCTTGCCAAATGGCCAGTGAGCTTCAGACCTCCTGGCCTTCAGTTCATTGTTGAGTCACAAATCATATTTGAAATATGTTTTATCTGTATTAGCTGTACCTAATGCTTAGAGCAGTAGGATGAAAACCAGAGAAACCAAGGATGTAAAAAGACTAGAAGTGGTCCAGAGGAAGGCAACAAAAATGATGAGGCTTGTGCCATAAGACATATGAGAAGAGACTGGAAGACCTAAATATATATAGCCTAGAGGAAAGAAGGGACAGGGGAGATAAAATACAGACATTTAAAAACTTGAAAGGTATTAATATAGAAACAAATCTCTTCCAGAGAAGGGAAAATAGAAATAGTAACACTAGAGGACATGAACTGAGGTTGAGGGGTGGTAGACTTAGGAGTAATGTCAGGAAATTCTTTTTCACGGAGAGGGTGGTTGATGCCTGGAATGCTCTCTCGAGGGAGGTGGTAGAGACAAAAACATTGACAGAATTCAAAAAGGCGTGGGATGAACACATGCGCTAAAAATTAGCGTGCACTAACACTAGAGACACCCATATATTCCTATGAATGTCTCTAGTGTTAGCACATGTTAATTTTTAGTGCACGCTAAAATGTTAGCGTGCCTATAGCGTGGCTTAGTAAGCAGGGCCCTTAGAGTATTCTGCCGCCCTCATTTTATATTATTGATTGTTATGTACTATGAGGAGTTGAATTTGCTAATGGGATTTGTCAATCTGATAAATTGTGAGGTTCAGGTGCCCAGTTGCATCTGTTCCTATGATTCTTTATCAAGGATTGCTCTAGATTGTGCAACTGAACATAATAGGCTGATCTGATTACTTGATAGTTTAGGGCTTCATTTACAAAACCACTCTAGCGATTCCCGCATTGGCAAATGAAAGGAAGCCCATAGGAATTGGTAGTGCGGCTTTGTAAAAGAGGCCCTTCATGTTTTATGTATTTCTTATCTTTTGTGGTTGTATGATGAATAAATTTTAACTAGCAAATCTCTCTTTTTTTTTTTTTTTAGGGGGGGGGAGTTAATTGCTACTCATATATGGTGTTGTTGTAATCTACCTAGAACCTTCCAGTTAAGTGGAATATAAATGTCCATTTTAAATTAAATTAAATTTAATTACTCAAAACTTTCCAGTGGAAAGATGATGATCATTTATTTTAGTCAATACTGTTCAGATACCCCAAAATACTTATCCCACAAAAATAGATGTAGAAGTGACCACATGTAAATTTTAGGCATCTTTTTAGAAAGGCAGGGCTACATATTTATTTATTTATTGTGAACATTTATATCCCGCATAATCCCACCAAGGCAGGCTCTATGTGGCTTACAATGTTAAGAGAAAAGTACAACATAATAGCAGTAGCGCAAAGCAGAGAATAAAGTAGATGAGGGGAAGGGACGGAGAACAGCAGGGGAAAGAAAGGCGGAGATGCAGAAGATCAAGCAGCTGAGGAGAATGATCAATCCCTCAGAAAAGACATGTGAGGAGCGACAAGTGTAGGTGAAGGTGCTTTCAACATTTATTATGTATGTTATATTGTGCTCTGCCAAGAATTTGCAAGATACTGCAGAATATAGTTTTAGAAACCTAAATGTGGGGAAAATACACTAGCAAACCAGTAGTGGCACATATATGTGAGACAATGTGGAAATGAGACTGAGTATAAGGAGGGTGAATGGGAAGTTGGGTGGTGGTGTGGAGGGGGGGGGAGGTGCTAAAAGAAAGAAGAATGGGCTGGATGCCAGAAAGGATTAAGTGAAAGGAAAGAAGTTAGAGCTAGTGAAGGTATAAAAATTACAGGAAGATAAATGAGGTTTTGGGAGGGATTGAATACTGAGGATGGAAACGGGGACAAGGAAGTGGGTAAAAGTAGACAATAGGAAGGATGGAGAGGAAATGAGAGTAGTATATTGAGGAATGAAGGAAGAGGCCATATGGTCTTTATCTGCCTACATTTTCTGTTTCTATTTTTCTATGAAAATGAGGGATAAATCCTAACTATCCCCCCCCCCCCTGTAATGAAATGCCTAGCCACCCATCTGAGGTTACCTCACGGCCACTTAGAGGGTCTATCCCCAGCACAGCTTAGGTCCATCTGCACCTGCCGCTTGTGCTCTACACTAGCACCCTCCTCCCACCGACTGGGTCATAACTGCCTCTGGGCAAGTTTCCCGCTCTCAAATTATCCCCAGTAATTTCTAGGTTACTGGAAGCCACACACCCAGTGGTCCCACAGTTCCCAGAAAGCACTCACAGACACAACACACAAACCACCAGGATTATCGGTACAGACAGGCAGAATCAACAAACTAAATATTGTTTATTGTCAGAACTTGAACAGTGAAACAAAATGTGCAATCAGCAAACAATAACATGTAATTGAAATATGGATCAATTATAAAACTATTTAAACATTTGTATAATGGCTAAATAGTACCTGGGAAGATCAGGAAATATAACTATACACAGAGCCTCAGCAAAGAGATCCTACTCTGTTTTCTTCCTGGCTAAGACTGGAGGAAAAACCAGTAAAATCCAAATGAAAATTAGCTCCTTGGCCAATCAGAGGCCAGAACAACAATCTTTGAAACTGTACTGCAGACTGCCTTTCCAAAAGGCTTAAACAAAGAAAAACAACCTTGGCTCTGCAGCAGCTTCAAAACATAAACACGCACTACCTGCTGACCAAACTAGAGAAATACAGTTCAGGAAACAACGCAGTTTTACAGGCTTAAAACACACAGTTTTGTCACACCCCCTGTTTACAAAGCCGCACTAGTGGCTGGCATTGCGGTAATGCCGACACAGCCCATTAATGGGCTGTCAGCATTGCCGCACGGCTTTGTAAACAGGGGCCTATGAGTGAAAAGACAGAGAAGAGAGAAATGGAAAAGCAAGATGAAAGGAAGATCAGTGCCAGACAGATGCAGTGAAGAAGGGAAATATAGGAGGAAGAGAATAAATGGAAGTCAGATTCTGGAAAAGGACTCAGGACTGAGAAAGGGAAAATGGAAAAGAGACCGTGGGAACAATCCAATTGGAAATTAGATAAATAAAATGTCCAGACCAACAAAGGTAGAATAGAAAAAAGATTCCCCTTGTTTAGATCTTGGAATGTGTCCGCTTTGGGAAATGTACGTAGTACAGGAGGAAATGGTTTTGGTTTCTCTTTTTCCAGTTTTGCACTGTCGGTAAGAGTCTAGTGGGTCAATATTCAGCTAACTTACATCTAAAATGAGCTCAAATGTTAAAAAAAATAAAAATGTGGGTGCATTTCTGAATGTGTGCCTGACAGGAGCAAAAAAAAAAAAGCTGGTCCCAGTTGTGCACTCTTTGCATCAAAAGCTTAGTAAAATGTTCACAATAGTTTTCTAATTTATCCTTCATTATTCAAGAACAAGAGAGCAAGCCAAAAGCTGCATAGGCTAGAAAGCAGCGACAAACTAGGCACATGCTGTACTGAGTAGCCTTAACACAGTGGGAGCTAAATGAATGTATACCAAGAAAGCTTAATTATCTAAAAGTGAAAGGTCGTCAAAATCAATTTGCAGCATGATGCACAAAGGTTATTATCAGACTCTGGTTTTCTCTGCACATTTAAAACACGATAAAAATAAAGTGGTTGCTTTACTAACTATGAGTAGCAAAGAAAAAAAGGTGTATCACTAAACCATCTGTTCAAACATTTGTGATACCTTAGCTTTAACATCATAAACTGCAAATAATGTGTTTAAAACATAATAAAGTTTTTTTTTTTTTTTGAACTGTTAAGGTAAGAAACCACGTCTCTTGGTTTTATACTGTCTCCATATCAATAGGGGGCTTTGTCTTTATGGGTAGAGACAAGGAGCTGTTTTTACATGCAGATCTGTCCCACTTGTAACTGCAACTTTGAGACTAAACTTGCAGTGGTTCCCAAACCTTGTCCTGGAGGCACCTCAACCAGTCAGGTTTTCAGGATACCCATAATGAATATTCATGAGAGAGATTTGCATGCAGTGGAGGCAGTGCATGCAGATATCTCTCATGAATATTCATTGTGGATATCCTAAAAACCTGACTGGCTGGGGTGCCTCCAGGACCAAGTCTGAGAACCACTGGACTAAAATTTAGAACTCTTCAGAATAGTCTCACCTTGAGTCATAAGGGAAGGAATTTTGGAGTCCTTTCAGTAAGCTATTAGGCACTAATGTGTACGTAATGAAGCAAAAATGGTCTAATACAGGATGCGCTAAAGCATTCTACTTTAGTTTTCCCATCTGTGCATACTAAGTGTGTGGTATTTATTATTTTGTTTTGGGGAGGGAGTTTGGAGGGAACATGACAGAGTGGAGAATAGACATAGATGTGCTAATCAGCTAGGAGCCCTTATACTAAGTCACAGTAGGCACTAGCGAGTGCTTACTACGCACCAAAGAACAGTGCCACAGGACAAGCTGAGGCATCTCACAGTGTACCTGCTACTCCTGTGCCAAAAAATGGGGGGGGGGGGGGGGGGGGGGGGGAGTTTGGCACAGGATTACCAGGAGCGTGTTTATGGTGCTAATCTGGTAGCAGTGGCATAGCTATGTGGGGCCATGGGGGCCTGGGCCCCCATAGATTTGGCTCTGGACCACTCTGCTGATGACCCTCTCGACCCCCCCTCCCGCTGCCAACCCGCCGTTGCCTACCTTTGCTGGCGGGAGACCCCAACCCCCGCCAGCCGAGGTCCTCTTCCAGCGCAAGGCTTCGTTCTGTTTCTGAGTCTGACGTCCTGCACGTGCAGGACGTCAGACTCAGAAACAGAATGAAGCCTTGCGCTGGAAGAAGAGGACCTCGGCTGGCGGGGTTGGGGTCCCCCACCAACAAAGGTAGGCGATGGCGGCGGCGGGGGAGGGTTGATGGCAGGAGGGGGGTTGAGAGGGTCGTCGGCAGGTGGGGGGTCAAAGTTGTTGTTTGTGGTGGTGGTGGCGGCGGCGGTCTGCAATGGCGGGGGGAGGGGGTTCAACGGCACCGGGGAGGCTAAAATGTGCCCCCTCACCTCGGGCTCTGGACCCCCCTCCCGCCAAAGTCTGGTTACACTCCTGTCTGGTAGGGCAGGTACATTGCTGCGTGCTGCCCGATTTAGAGTGGGAGTAGTTCAGGAGCCCTTACCATCTAGTAAATAGGTGGCAGTAACAGCTCCTGCAATAATGGCCACGCACTAATTGGGAAATCAGTGCGTGGGCATTACAGAAAAATATACAGATGTGGCCATTTTACAGCTGCACTAAAAGTGGCCGCAGCATGCGGTAAACCCATGTGCTACAAATAACGCCGACCACTTTTGAGCGCAGCTTAGTAAAAGGGCCCCCTAGTGCACTGACATTATTGCTGCGCTAACTGGTTAGTGCATCCATAACACAGGAGCCTTTAGCCCCTCCTAAACAGGATGTGGTAAGTACCTGTGTTAATTTTTTTTCTAATAGCCTCAAGCTAATGCTAACATTAGCACACTAGAATAGGCTTAGCGTATGGGAAAGCCACACATAAGAATGCATTAAGCCTGAGTACTAGCGCAGCTTAATAAAAGAGTCCCTTTATGATTTATTTTCTGGGCATAGATTGCAGGTCTGTGCAAAAATTAATTAGCTAATTAGATGCTAATAATCAATAATTGGTGTTAAAAAGCACTCAATTGGCAGTAATTAAGAGTTATGAGGGGAGATTTATATATGGCACCTGAAAAATCCATGCGGACAACATTTACACCTAAGCCTATCCTTCAAGCTGTGCCTAGATTGAGCACAGTATATAAAATATGCTTAGGCAGGAATTGTAATGCCTAAATCTGCGCACCTCCATTTACACCAACAAAAACAGGGTGTAAATGTTGGTGCTTAGATTTAGGCGCAGAGGGACATATTCTGTAACAGTGCACATACATTTTAGAATACCCACGACATACCCATTTCTCTGCCCATAACCACGCCCCCTTTGCCTGTGTGAGTTAACATAAATTCTAATTATTGTTAATTAGTGCTCATTATTGCTTGTTAAGTGCTGTTATCAATGCTGATTAGCTTATAAGCTTATAAGCCAATTAAGTTACACATGTTGTTATAGAATACACTTGGATTTCAGCGTGGAATTCTAGGCGCACTATATAGAATCCGGGGGTGTGCATGGATCTGCCTATACCCGATTCTATAACACGTGCACCTAAATTTCATAGTGCGCAACTCCAAAGGAGTGTGGCTATGGGAGGGGCATGGGAAGTTACTACTACTACTTACTACTACATATCATTTCTATAGCGCTAAAAGGCATACACAGCGCTGTACACCAAACATGAAAAAGACAGTCCCTGTTCAAAGAGCTTACAATCTAAATAGGACAGGCACACAGACAGAACAACTGAGAGGTGTGGGGATAAAAAGGGTACAGGGCAAGTGAAAAGTGGTTAGGAGTCAAAAACAGCGTTAAATAGGTGGGTTTTTAGCCTGGATTTGAAAACGGCCAAAGACGAGGCTAGATGTACAGGCTCGGGAAGTTTATTCCAGGCATGAGGTGCAGCAAGATAAAAGGAGCGAAGTTTGGAATTAGCAGTAAAGGAGAAGGGGACAGACAAGAGAGATTTATCCACTGAACGGAGTACCCGAGGGGGGACATAGGGAGAGAGAAGAGTGGAGAGGTACTGGGGAGCGGTAGAGTGAATGCACTTATAGGTCAGTAAGAGAAGTTTGAATTGAATGAGGAAACGGATAGGGAGCCAGTGAAGTGACTTGAGGAGAGGGCTAATGTGAGCATAGCGACTCTGGCGGAAAATGAGTTGCGCAGCAGAGTTTTGGACTGATTGAAGAGGAGAGAGATGGCTAAGTGGGAGGCCAGTGAGAAGTTCAGGGATGTTCATAAAACTTAGGCGCAATATTATAGAATACCTACATTTCTGTGCTAAATTGCCATCAGTTGAGCACATAAAGACACTATCCCAGCATCTATGTAGTACTTAGCAGTTGTCGCAAATGCCCCCCCCAAACTTTTAGAAATCTTTAACACATTTTTAATGTTTTTGTTGTGGATACTTGGCTAGTTGAATGCATATAATTCTTTTTCAATCGCATGTGCTGCCTTTTCATCATTTGATCCAATTTTATTAGGAAAGGAATGGAAAACAAAAATCAGGATGTTATAATACCTTTGTATCACTCCATGGTGCAACCCTACCTTGAAAACTGTGTGCAATTCTGGTCTCAAAAAAGATATAGTGGAATTAGAAAAGGTACAGAGAAGGGCTTCGGAAATGATAAAGGGGATGGGATGACTTTCCTATGAGGAAAGGCTGAAGTGGCTAGGCGTAATAAAAAAAAATTCTTAAACAAATATGCCTTCAATTGCTTGTGAAAAAGCAAATAAAAGGGAATATTTTTAAGATCAGCAGGTAAAGAAAACCATGCAGAAACTACTTGATAAGGAAATGAAGTTGATAAAGATTTTTTAAACTTAACTTTTACAAATGATGGAAAATAAATAAGATCAGCTTGTACAAATAACTATAAATAAATAAATATTTAGTACACTGCACGTTAATATGGATGTTAAAATTCATCTGTACTCTTGGGGGTCCTTTTACTAAGGTGCACTGAAAAATGGCTTTTGATAGTGTAGGTGCAAGTTTTGGACACATGCAGAATCATTTTTCAGCACACCTGTAAAAAATGTCTTTTTATTTTGCCGAAAATGGACGTGTGGCAAAATGAAAATGGCTGTGTGTCCAATTTGGGCCTGTGACCTTACCATCAGCCATTGACCTAGCGGTAAAGTCTCACACGGTAACTGGGTGGTAATGACCTACGCACGCCAAATGCCACTTGGTGCGTATCCAATATGCGCAGCCGAAAATAAAAAATATTTTTCGGCCACACATATCAGACGTGCGGCAAAAATGAAATTACCGCAAGGGCTGTGAGGTAACTCCATTTTGGCACACAGGCGCACGTAGACACTTGTACAGCTTAGTAAAAGGGCCCCTTGATGAGTTAACGTGTTAATAACTGATTTTAATACTAGAGATCACGTGGATCCAAATATTACTATTTTTTCTTCTCCTTTTTTGTGCCTGTTAAGTTGATTTGAAATCTAAGTTTGCACCCAAAAGCCTATGAGACAGGAAGAATTAATATCACCCAAGTCATTCCAGATTATTCTGTGTAGAGCAGTCTTATGACAAAAAACTGAGTTTAATGCTGCTTTTAAAAATATTTTCATCAAGCTGATTAGTAGAGATAAAGTGAGTGGTTTGCCCCCAGATTCTATAAAGGTTGCTCAAAGTCGGGTAGCCAAATTTCGGCATAGATCCCAGATGTATGCTTGCAAAATAATAAGTCAATTAGATGCTAACAATCAATTATTGGGATTAATTGGAGTTAATTGACGTTTAATTGGCAGTAATTAGGGGTTACACACACATCTACCCTACACCCTATTCTATAACATGCACACATAAATTTCATAGCATGGCCATGGAAGGTGCATGGGCAACCCCCAAGAAACAAACAGGCAGACGATCCACAATATCCAGTACAAAGTCAGACGCCAAAAAACTGCAGATTGCAGATGTTAAAGAGCAAAATGTTCCAGTTTATTCACAACATCCAGTTATTCATAACAATAAAAAATCTAAATAAAATCAAACAATAAATATATAAATAATTAAAATCCCAATACAGCCATGTTTCACCCTATCAAGGGCTTCATCTGGGGCTTGTTAGATTACTGTCACTTGGTTTTATGATTTATCCTATCATGCTTTTGTGTATTTATTGACAGTTATCTAATAAGCCCCTGATGCAGCCCTTGAGAGGGTGAAACATGGCCATGTCCAGCTTTTAATTATTTCTATATTGATTGTTTTATGCGGTGAGTAAACTGGAGCATTTTGCTCTTTAACATCAAGGTGCATGGGCAGGTCAGGGGCATTCCCAGAAATTAGGCGTGGTGTTATAGAATGCTCGGATTTGCGCGCCCATCTGCCATCACTTGGGCACAAGGATTTACACCAGGTTTTAGCAGATGTAAGCCTTTGGCATGGGAATCTGCTCTAAGTTCTATTCTATAAAATTCTCTTAGCGCTAAGCGACCTTTATAGAATTGACGCTCAGTGCGGATCTTAACAGCTCCTAACTTTGGACGTCATTTATTGAATCCAGCCCTTAGAGTTTTTTAAAAGATAGTTCCTCAGATAATATTGACAGTGTAGGGCTGTAGTGACTAATAGATATTTTGTTAAAGCACTTGTTTCTCATATTTTTCTTGTGGAAGAAAGGAAGGAAATATATTTTCCATTCTATGCACTTAAAAATATGAGGGGAATCTTTTACTAAAGATTAGCTCGAGTTATCTGCAGAAGGGTTCATTTTATTCCTATGGGCCCTGCTGCAGATAACTTGAGCTAATCTTTAGTAAAAGACCTCATGAGTCTCTTACTATTTATTAGGATTTATTTTATTTATTAGGATTAATTTACTGCCTTTTTGAAGGAATTCTGTAACCTGGGGTTAGGAAATAAAAAATAATAATACTTACCTAGGCTCCGGAGGGGTCTGGAGGCGATTGCTGCCCTGGTGGGTGAGGGCTGAGGGGCGCAGCGCAGCTGGGAGTCGGCGATATTTGGGGGCCAATTTTGGGGCCGTTTTTCTGGATGGGAGCGCTGCGGTGGAGGAGTGGCGCTTCATGAGAGATTTTGGGGCCTTCTGGTGGCCCATTCTCGGGAAGGAGGAGATGCATCGCCGTTTGCTCCCGGGGTTGATTGAAACCGGCTCCGGGAGTGAAGAGGATGGCACCGTGGTTTTCGGGGCTGGAAGGAGACGCCGCCTCAGGTTTTTCTGACTCCCGGGGGCGATGGGGCATGTCCCCGGGAGTAAAGGGGCATTCGGGCCCGAAAAACAAGCCAGCAGAAGAGAGGGAGAGGAGAGATGCGCTGCAGGAAGCAGCACTGAGGTTTTTTCTGTCTCCCGAGACGCGTGAAGTCCGGGAGGGTCGTCGGGCCCATTTTCGGGGCTGAAGAGAAGCTTTGCAGGAGGCAGCGCTGCGGGCACAGCGTTTTTTTTTTTAAAGAAAATGGCCGGCGATTCGCGAGAGTCATGCGCGTCTTCGCGTCTAGGCCGAAGCCAGGGCCTAAATTTTGGGGCCGGCTTCGGTGCTTTTTTATTTTTGAATCCATTTTCGGCCCAGGACGTGCGGGACCGGAACCGAGGGCAGGCATCGAGTGTGCTGAAAATCTACAATAAGGTAAGGGGTTTTTAAACCTAAAATTTCCATTCATTTATTTTTAAATTGTGTAAATATGGGTTTTTATTTTTAAAAAATCAGGGTTTTGTTTAATTTAAATTTGGTTTTCAGATTCTTGATCGGGGAATTTTTTATGATTTTTCTGGTGATTTAGTTTTACAATTTTAATATTTTTTAGGGGTGATTTTGAGGGTGGTGGTTTTGAAGGGGTTAAATGTGTAATAAATTTTTAATTTTGACGTGGTAGTTTAAGGGGAAGGTATGTGAATTTTTGAGGTAATTTTGAAATAATTTTGGGATTTTTAAGGGGGTGTTTTGGGGGAAAAATTAGGGCGGACGTGAAAAAAATGGTAGATTTAAATTTTAAAAACAGGGTTTAATAGAGGAGGTAAGGTTTAATATGTGGGTGTGATTTTGGGGAAAATTGGGTGGATTGGGATTTTTTAATTTGGATTAGAATATTTTTCCCATTATTTTCTATGGAAAAGGTAAAAATAAAATGGAGATTCAGTTGTGCTGCTCAAGATTCCGCTGGTCAGCAGAGTAAAGCGGAATCTTGAGGAGTACAACTGATTGGTTGAGGGAGCTGCCGAACTCTGGCCGCAGTTCCGTTGCTAAGGCAACGGGGCTGTGGACAGTTGGGGAGAGGAGCTGAAGACACCGAAGTGAGTGGATGCGTTTGGCTGAGTGTCTGAGGTGAATAGAGAATATAGGTGTTTAGAGTGACTGAATGGTGTGACAGAGAATAAGAAATAAAGGTTATTCAGATGTTGGGAATGAGAGAGAGAGAATGTGTGGAAAGTCATATGTAATAGAGTAAAATTATAAAGAGGGTTGGTTTAAGGTTAATAGGGATTAAAGTGACTGGGTTGAAGAGGAAAGTGGTGTATGAGTGGAAGGCATTAGTGCTCCTCTAGTGCAGGGAAAAGAAAAAAAGAATAGGTCCGGAGGAGTAGGGATTTTTAATTTATTTTATTTTTGAATATATATATATATATATGGCCCAAGTATTTACAAATTGACACCTAAAGTTTTTAAATAAAAAAATCTAGCAGGGAGATAGGATTTTCTTCCATTTTAAGTTCTTAAGGTTAGGTTTAGGGTGAAGAGCCAGGCGTCTGGACGGCGAGCAGAGTGAATAACTGGGCCCCAACGCAAGAAAGACTCCTGCACTACAGAGGAACGCAGCATTAAAAGAACAGCTAAGTGACTTGAAACACACATCAATTTAAATTTACATACTTACCTGTGATCCTGGGTTCCTTGACGAAGGTGAATCCTAAAGAAAAAAACATAACAACAACACAGAAAGAATCAAATTCTTGTTTATAGAAATAAAAGGAAGTAAATTGTTTGTATAGAAAACATTAGTGATAAAAAAATAGAGATTTAAGGAAGAAGTAAAAATAATACTTATCTGATATAGTTGGGTTTGATGTGCTAATGGGTTAATTTCTGAAAGAAAGAAAATAGAATTAGTAGTATTGAGGTTTTTGAACAGTTAAATAGTAAAACTTGATTTTAATAGTTTATAAATAAAATTTTATTCTGAATACATTGTTACTTATTAACTCTATTTTGAAATGAAGAATTTTTGATAAATAAAATTTCTGTGAACAATGTTATCAATAGTGTCTGGTGCCATTGAATTCGGGGGATATCATCATTACTAATCCAAAATTAGTTTATTTTTCCTCTTCCGTTCTTAGAGGACGGAAGACGAGGATAGTGTTTTCCTACAACATCTCCGGTGTTCTGCAGTGAGTTTCTGAAATCAAGGCCGACTACAATCATCTGATTCCGGAATTCACATAATAATACCAGAACACGGGAGGGGTTGGTAAGAATTCACTCAAGGCGGTGTACAGTAAGAATAAATCAAACATGAGCAATAGGCAATTACAGCAGTAAAAATATTCAAATACAAAGTATGGCATAGTATCCTACTTACAATGTCAACACAATACGTACTAGAACATTTTAATTGACAGTGAAGGGTATAAGCAAAGGTGGAACATATAGATAGGTAAGTGAGTAAGAAGAGTTAGAAAGTAAGGTGACTAATTTAACGAAAGGTGCACATGAGGTCAGAGAGATGGTTAAATATTATCTCAGCTAGGGTTGATCTGAAACTCCAACTTTGTACTCAGAGATGTTAATAGGTGAAAAATAAATTTATATTTACCTATGGTCTAGCAGAGTTTGAGGCCTGAGGTAGGTACTGACAGAGGCAGAGGGACAGCCCAGGAAGGGTTTGGGTCTGAGGAGAGCAGAGCTGGGATTGGGTCCCACTTAGTACCAGGATTGGGCAGAAAAAATGTAAAAGCCACATCCATGATTTAAAAAATTCACCAGGGAATGTGGGAGAAGCAGCACTGAGGCTGCAGACAAATCCACGGTTCCCAATGGCTTTGATCAGGCACTGCAGGCCTAGGAACATGAGTACTGCTGCATCTTGCTGGAAGAGAAAACAGTTCCACATTGGCGGTTGTGAAGCTGTATACTAGGGACTGGCTGTTAGAAACAGCCTAGGAAATGTCAACAAAAACAGGCAGAAAAAAAAACACATGTCGTGTTTTATCATTTGCAAATAATAGTATGCACTACATACATACATATATTTATCAACCCACAATAAAACATTTGTTCCCTCTGAACCATCTCATAAATATTGTAACCCCTATCCAATAAAGGCAACAAACATTGCTTTATCTGTTGTACCCCTTATTGTACCCATTACCTTCTTGTACTTTCCTCTTGATTACAAACCATTGTAATCAAGGCCATCATCATCAAAATCCACCACCTACCCTGTCCTCCACCCCTGTACTTCTACCTTAATCCTCAATTATCCAATACAATAATAATAATAAAAATCCAATCAATTATTCAATCGCCAGAGCATCATGTACCCAATACAGTCAGCTGTATTAATTTAAAATTCCAACCTCATTCTACACTCACTAATACCCCAAAAGAATAAAATCCCACAATCCACATAAAGGAGCACACTAAGGATCATGAAGCACTCCTTAGTCATGCTCTTTTGTTATGCATGGTTCTTCCTGTGTGGTCCTCCTCCTCCTCTTCGGCTTATTTGCCCTGGAGACATCACAGGGGGTGGGGCCAGCACTGCTCTGGGGCTGGCATGCTGATGATAGGAAAGGAGAGAGCAGAGACAGTACTTCCATCAGGGCTATTCAAGACTGAAACCAGGTAGCAGCAGATCTCAAGATGTCTCAGGCCTTCTCAGAGTGCCTGTTCCTCGCTTCCTCTGGCATGGCCCTCTACTACTACTACTACTAATAGTAATAATTTCTATAGTGCTACTGGATGTACACAGCACTGTACACATATATGCAGGTACTTTCTCTGTCCACAGAGGGCTCACAATCTAAGCTTTTGTACCTGGGGCAATGGAGGGTTAAGTGACTTGCCCAAGGTCACAAGGAACTGAGGTGAGAATTGAACCCAGGTAGCAAGGATCAGAGCCCACTGCATTAACCAGTAGGCCACTCTTCTTCTTCAGCCCCTGCCCCTACCACACAGCTTATTGCTCTAATATTTCTATTTGCGCATCCCAGTGTGTGTATAAGTGGAAAGTTAAGTAAGGGGTTCCCATTCTTCATCACCACTGACAGCCGTTTTTTGTGTTCCATCTGTGGGACTGTAATCGAAAACTGATGGGCTGCAGCCATCTCAAAATAGGCAGCATATGCTCCTTAGAGCAGTGCTTCTCAACCCAGTCCTTGAAGCATACTCAGCCAGTCAGGTTTCCAGGATATCCACAATGAAAAAGCATGAGATGGATTTGTATACAATAGAGGCAGTGCATTCAAATTTTTCTCATGCTTAATCATCGTGGGTATCCTGAAAAACTAACTGGCTGAGTGTGCCTCAAGGACTGGGTTGAGAAGCACTGCTCTAGAGCAACAATTTGCCATTGGTGGTCTATGATATAATTTTTGTCCTCTTCAAGGGCAAAGTGAATACACTAAGGGCTTCTTTTAAAAAGCCACATTAGCGATTCCCACACGGTAAATAAGAGGAAGCCCATAGGAATTGAATGGGCTTCCTCTCATTTGCGAAGCACGAATTGCTACCGTGGCTTGTGAAAGAAGCCCTATCAGCAGTACGGAACCCCCAAAATCAGTATGAATATATTCCTTTTCTATTTCATACTTTTTTTTTAAACCTAGTCAGCATAAGAAAAAGATAAAGGGACACCATTCATTAGAAAACAGTTATTAAAGGTGCAATAACTTGCACTTTGTCATATTGTAATACTGAGTGTAAATTCTCTTTTGAACCATGTTTTATTAACATTTTTTCCACAGAGTTACATCAAACAAGTCTATAAATAAGTGATGTGTTCAGCCTGCTAGCTCTTACATGCATACCAATTACCTCAGTTGGTTTCTGAACACGTAGTCATACTTTAAACAATCCAGAAAATACTGCAAACTGAAATATTCAACGTCTCCTTCTTGGTATGCTGGTACTATGCAGAGAATGATTATAATTAGTAATCAGTTTCACTGCTGGTAAGCTGAGTGGCATGATGCATTTTATATCTGTGCCTGTATCAAACTCAATTAACATTCTATTGCAGTAGTTCTCAAAGAAACCATAGATAATCTAAGGGAACAGCAAAACAGCTTTAGAGAATGAAAGCACATTTTATATTTTATGTACTGAACCTGATGCAGAATGAGAAATGAATTGATCCAATAAAAATCAAATTCTGTTGGCATTACTAGGAGGAGGGGGGACCAGAGCACCCCTTCAATATCTGATTGTAGCTACCAGAATGAAAAGGACTTTGAGACAGGAAACAGCTTTCTGAATCCATAACCTAACACTAGAGAGCCAAGTGACATCCACAACAAAGAAAATGTTCCACTCAATGTGGAAACTCCACTCAAGGGGGAAACATTTTGCAACCTGATACAATCAATGGTACGAAGCCACTTAGATTACTGTAATGGAATTTATGCGGGATGCAAAGAACAAACATTTAAAAAACTTCAGACTGCTCAAAACACGGCAGCTAGACTTATCTTTTGGGGAAAAAGCGATTTGAAAGCGCAAAACCCCTCCACGAAAAACTACACTGGCTCCCAATCAAAGAATGCATTGCTTTCAAAATCTGCACTCTGGTTCACAAAATTGTCTACGGTGAAACCCCGGGATACATGACAGACCTGATCGACCTACCAACTAGAAACACATCCGAATCAACACGAACGTACCTAAATCTGCACTACCCAAGCTGCAAAGGACTCAAATACAAATCAACTTACACATCCAGTTTCTCCTACATATGCAGACAACTGTGGAACGCATTACCAAAAGCATTGAAAACTATGAACGACCACCTAAACTTCCGGAAAAAACTAAAAACTAACCTGTTTAAAAAGGCATACCCTAACAATCCAACATAAATGCCTGATCTCTGCAACACAACAAAACTAAAGTACATAATGGACATAACACAACTCTTCCGTTGTATGATTCCCTAATGTGGCTGTGCCACATGAACTTTATCTTATCACAATATCACTTTGAATTTGTTTACACCAGAGTCTGCAAACGCCTCTCCGGTACTACCGGGTATGTAAGCCACATCGAGCCTACAAATAGGTGGGAAAATGTGGGATACAAATGTAACAAATAAATAAATAAGAAATAATAAAATGAAATTTGTACCGGCAATGAATTATTAGGGTCAACTAGATTTTAAAATGAAAAGCTCTAACAGAAATTTTTTAAATACCAGATAAATTAGAAATTTCTAAAGTGGCATGGTTAAGACTAGATGCCATAAATACTTTTTGCCATTTTCTGTCTGTAAAAAAACAAACAAACACCATGGCATATCTCGGTTCATAGAGAAGAACTTTATAGGTTGCCTAGATGGTGAGCTCTAGTGAGCACCTATTTTGGGCCCATTTTATAAAGTCAAGTGGAGGGGCATTTTGGAAAGGTTGTTCAAGTCAGAATTGGGATGCCCTGCTCATAAAATTAAAACAAACAAAAAAAGCCCTTCCATCTTGGACAGGGAATACATAATGGTTTCCTGTTCGAAAATACATGAGAACATCCAAAATGAACAGTCATTTTACAGACTGAATCTTCCAATTTATGAACACAAAAATCCAAGGACAAGGACGTCTGTCTGACAGCATTTTCACAGAAACAGCCACACAAACATCCTTGCAGAGCAGAGGGGCAGCATAGTAGTCAGAGCGGTTTAAATGTTGCATCCTCCAGGAACAAGGAAATACATACTGTACCTGACTTTATACCACCTCAATAGCTTTCAGGTTTGCAGGTGTCATAAATATTTAGGTACATTAGAGGGGGGAATAGACCAAGAGCTGAAGTGGGAATTGAACTAGAGTCCCCTGGTTTACCATCCACTCTGCACTGACCACTAGGCTAATCCTCAGAATGCTGATAACACTTCAGCTGACACAGAGCCTGATTTTCCTTTCTGGCTTCACTTTCAGGGAAGAGAGATGAGGACAGAAACCACTGGGGGATTAAGGAGGGGTGATGCTTTAATCCCTCCAGTGGTCAGCTGCTCAATCAGAGCATCTTTTATGTACCCTGGATGTGACTGAAACAGGTCTAAATAAAAATGTCCTTCTAGACTTGGATGTTTCTTCCCATTTGATTATTATTGTCGAACATCTAATTTTGGGTCCTCCCAAATCCCACCCAAAAGACACTCAACTGAATAGTAAGTTTCCTGTTGTGCGGCTTATCCTCTTACCACCACAGCACACCAGGTCAGGTACTTCAGCTGACAGGAGTCTAGTGGCTCAAGAGGATCTTTCATCAGCTTGGTGAGAACCACGTTGAGATCCCGTGACACTGTGGGAGGTTTGACAGGGAACTTTCTCAACATCAAACCTCTCATAAAGTGAACAGTTAGAGACTATATATAGATGGGCTTGTCTTCCACATGAATATGATAAGCACTAATTGCAGAGAGGTGAACCCTTACAGAGTTGGTTTTTAAACCAGACTCAGAGGTGCAGGAGGTACCCAAGCAGTTTTTGTATAGAAGTAAGTGGATCTATGGCCTTCCCTCACACCAGATTGCAACCATTTAAAAAAATAACATCTCTTAGTGCACACTATTTATAGAGGCTGACCAAATTTCGGTTTCAATTACAGTGTTGAAACTGGCCCAAAATCCTTTGATGCCTAGTTTCAGTTTCCGCAGGAAGCAGGGGCGGACTGACAGTGATCTGGGCCCTCGGTCAAAAAGGGTCATGGACCCCCCAATCACCTATTAAAAGTGAGCAAATTAGATAGAAGTTAGGACACAGGGGACCCCTTACTGTTGTGGACCCTCGGGCACTGCTATATTGTCCCTATTTTAATTTGAGGCCGTGTTTTCAGTTTGAGCTGAAAATCACCTTGTATTTTTGGTGGAAGCTGAAAATTTGTGCTTTGTCACAAAATGCTTTGTCCCTCTCCTGAGCAAGAGCCCTTCCTCCTGGACCCCCTCAAGTGCCTTCCCCTCACCCTGGGCCTATTTTGCAATTTTTAGTGGTCTAGGGGGTGTAGTTGAGGTCGGAGTGATTCCCAGTTACTCCTGACAATTCCAACTCAGCTCTCAAAATGGCTGCTGTGACTGATTTCCTGTATATGTTTCCATAAAAGTATTTTTCTGATTTTCTTTTTCATGGAAGTTATCTGAAGTGATGTAATTTGAAAATTTCATAAATAAAAATTTCTTTGTCAATCCTCTTGATTTTTAAATTCAGTCCAATGGTATTTCTGGGCGGATGATATTCAATTGGTCTATTTTACAGAACCAGCATGTCAAGATCTATTATCTTTAATGACTTATATGAAATGTTAGCAAGAAGTCTGTAAATTTGGGATGATAAGCTCCTTAGGAATTAGCCTCTCTGTGGAGTTATGATGTCAGCTGTCACTCTGGATATTTCTGCTTTAACCCAGGTAAAAAGGGGGCAGTCTAAAGGTCTGCTAGCAACCTTGATGAACCAGTTCATCCGATATATTGAGAGGAAAGCCCAGAGAAGTATCTGACTGAGGAACCCTGGAGAGGTAGCTTCTGTCTGGCCCTGAGCTCAAGCATGACCCTTGAGGAGGATGATCTCCCTACTAGGAGTTATTGGCTGGTATGAATTGGAGGGGGTCCCCTTTCCTCAGGTTGCTCTGAGAGGAGGGTTTGGATGGCTTGAGTTGGAAGTTCGAAGTATAACCTTTTTGTGAATGAACATTGGGGAACTTTTTGTGAAAGAACTTTGGGAACCTTTTTTTTCCCTTGCTGGGTGAAGTGTTTTTTGCCCGGGGTTAAAGGACTTGGGCTGTGGGGCTGAGGACTACATTCATGCCCAGTAGAAAAGAGTTTGTTTTTAATTTTTTTTTCTGTTGCGAAGTTGACACTGTAAGCATGCTGGGGGCTATGTACCAAGCCCGGGGAGGTATTTAGCCCAGAGAAGAGACTACTCGCAATAAAATACAGGAAGTTATCTGACTTGTTTGCTACTGTTTGAATTGCCAAGTAATCAAGTTGAATTGCCAAGTAATCAAGTGTTACCTAGAGAACCTGGTGTGGAGTTGTGGCCAGACCTGGGGGAGGCAAAGCACAGCCAAGTAGTGTGGGAAGTGCTCACAACTTATATACAAAAAAATATATGATGGGCTGATAAAAATCCACTGTGACTGACTCCCTTTTAGGACTCATATCATGAGCAAAACATTGCATTTCTGATGGTCCTTACCTGCACAGAATATATGTGGTAATAAGTGGATGATCTTAAGTATTTTATATGAATGGTATTACATTCACTATAATTTATTGTATTATCTATTGTTTCTTTTTATAGGTGATGTGTGCACATTGGTGCGTAGTAGGTGCATAGTTTATAAATTGCACACATATTTCAGGATTCTGTCTGTACTCTACCAAAACTATACTTCTGAATATGACTACACATGGGTTATGTAAAAATGTATGCCTCCTTGTCACAATGCTCAGGTCTTTTGTAAGCATAAAATAGGATTTTAAGCACAAAATATTCGCGCTTAGATTTAGGTGGCAAGAAATTTTAGCGAGGCTCATATTAGGCACAAATGAACAGGTGTTGTTGTGTGCTGGTACGTCTGGTTTCCTTTGGACGAGCACAAAGAAGCTGTACCCCTCATTTGTTGCAAGTTTTCCATGCATATGATTTGAATGCATTAAACTTGAAAATGTGATATGTCGAGTGATGAATTGTTGGATGTTTATCTGGCTCGGTGATGAAGTGACACACTGGCAGATTTAGGTGGAAAGCATGCTGTTCTTCTGCACTTAAATATGAGCCTCTGAACATTTTCTGCTGGATTCTATATAGCACACCTAGAGATCCATGCCAAAATCCAGGTTTATTCTATAACAATGCGCATAACTTGATTGGCTTAACAAGCTTATCAGCATTGATAACAGCACCTACCAAGCAATAATGAGCACTATTGACAATAATTGGAATTTACATGCACAACTCGCTAAGCATATTCTGTAATGAAATGCGCCTAAATTCTAATATGCGCAGTTCAAAAGGCAGGAACAATAGATGAACAGGAAGAATCTCCACGTAGAAAGTCCAATCAAATAAGAGTAGAGGGTGGACAATGGACACTCCAACACAGGGACTGGTGCTTAAAAGTTGCTTTATTGAGTGCTAGTACAGCAGGACTTGACACGGTCCGTGTTTCGGTGCAATAAAACGCCTGCATCAGGGGTCACAATATATTCGAATGGATAAAGATAAAGCTGTGCAAAAGACTCAATTTTTGCTGGGTGTTTGTATTTAGTTTTGAACGGAGCCTTTTGGACAGCTTTATCTTTATCCCTTCAAATATATTGTGACCCCAGAGGCAGGCACTTTATTATGCCGAAACACGGACCATGTCAGGTCCTGCTATACTCGTACTCAATAAAGCAACTTTTAAGCACCAGTCCCTGTGTTGGAGTGTCCATTGTCTACCCTCTACTCTTATTTGATTGATCGCAGTTCAAAAGGGGCATGGCTCTGGGCATTTCGTGGGCGTTCCAAAATTTACATGCATAGTTATAAAATATGACCCAGTGTGCGTAAATCTACATGAGGGGATTTGCGCCATGTTTTCATTGGTGTAAATGGAGGCATGTAGCATTAGGCACTGGGATTTCAACTAAGCATATTCTATATACTACACCTAAATCTAGGCGCCACTTATAGAATACGCTTAGGTGGAAATGTTTACCGCACGGATTTTTTAGGTGCCTGATATAGAATCTGGCTCTTTGTATTTAAGAAGGTTTAGTGAAGCTCATATTTAGGCACAAAAGAACAGGTGCCAATGTGTGATGACATGCTCACCCCACTATTTCCCACAAGTTTTCTGCACATTTAATGTGAACACATTTAGCTTGAATATATCATGAAGTATCGTGACAAACTGGCTCAGTGATGAAGTGGCCCAATGATGAACTGTAGCATAATGAAGCGGCTTGGTGATGAACTGTCAGTGATGACGTTTCACATGATGAAATGTCCATTAACCTTTGGGAACAGGATACTGGGCTTGATAGAGCTTTGGTCTGTCTCAGAATGGCGATGCTATGTGCTTATGAATGAATGAATTGGCTTTTTTGGCTGAGGTGATTTAGAATGAGTCACTTACTGCTATAGGCATACTAAATGTTTCATAGGAAGGGCAGCAGGGCTGCTTGGAACTTATATAGAAAACCCAAATTCATTAGTACGTGTTGTCAGATAGAGGAATTCAGAGATATCATGTTTAAATATATTGCCTTGTTCTCTATATTTTACTTACAAAGTCCTCTAGCCTCTGCATCCTTCCTTGAAGTTAATAGGTGTTTTGGGAGATATCTGTCATGATTTGAAATATTTCATTTCCTGCTGATTTGGAAGTAGGCCATGATGTCGAGTGCTTCTATTTGGTTCTTAGTCTTTATTTGTCTGAACTGGCTTCACATAGTGCTTGTTATACAGCACTTATGATGTCCACACTGCCAAGTTGTGTAATAATGTTGTTGAGGATTAAACAAAATATTAATAAGTAATTAACTGCCCATGCTTTATACAGCAAACCTGTAGGTATTAAAAAATAGCTTACATTCTAGTTATTTTTAGGCATATTTCACAAAAAAAACCAAAAAAAAACCAAGAGTACCTGTGTAAGGATCTGTCTTTTGGCCAGTTGTCCATCATTCTATAAGCATCTGCTTGCGCATGTACAAACAATAGAAGCATACAGTGTAAGCCTGGAAAGCAAGGAAGGGATTAAAGAGGGACCAGTAGTGGCATATCAGAAGTAGCTGGGTGGTAGAGAACATGGGTCCCAAGGCTTAAAATTCTTCAGAAGCTGGTCTAGCTACAGAAGAGAGCATGGTAACAAGGAAGCTATGGCAGGAATGGCACAGTGGTAGCGAGCCTGGACCTGACATCAGAAGATTGTGAGCCCTCTAAGCACAGAGATAGTATTTGCTTATAATTGGATTGTAAGCCATTTTGACCCTGAACTCTATTTGGAATAATGTGGGATACAAATGTCATAATAATAAAATAAAATAAAAGATATGCAAAAGCAGCTAGTCTGCAGGTAAAAAAGAGGTTTGGGGTGGGAGGGAGAGGGAGTACAAAGGATAGGGAATAGTGCAAGCAGTGGTGTACCTAGTTTAGTTGGCACCCATAGTGGAGCACCCCCTCCTCCAGGTGCATCACCCCCTCCTCCAAGCAGTAAGGGGGTGCATTGAGCAGTCACAGATCAGCAGTCTACATGCGTGCGGCTGTCCTTGTCTGGAACGGTCTGTGCCCTGATCGTGACTGGACAGATGCAGCATCAGTAAGTGGAGAACAAGACCAATGCTTAGCAGATTTTTATGGTCTATGCCCTGATCATGGCTGAATAGATTTGGATAGGCTGGAGTGGAGCGTTTCAGGGACTACGATATTAACTTCAAAAATTTTAGAACAAGGACATTGCTGGGCAGACTTCGACAGTCTGTGTTCTGAAAATGACAAGGACAAATCAAGGTCAGGTATACATATACCATGTGTAATGAGTTTATCATGTGGGACAGACTGGATGGACCATACAGGTCTTTATCTGCCGTCATCTACAATGTTACTATGTTGGTCAGAGGAGGCAGGGGATTGGCAGAGCTGATAGCTGCATGCATATAGACTGCTCCCTGCATCTGAGGGAAAAAAGGGTCGTACAGCAGGGGGGAGGAGAAAAAGAGAGAACACTCATCTGTACAGTTCCCCTTCAGACAAACAGACAATCCCCACCCCACCTAACCACAATTACCCTTGTACAGTTCACCCTCAGATATATAACTCCAGACATATATACTGTTCCTATATACCACCCACAACCTCAATGCCTGAACAACCGCATCCCTTAAACAACTCCTTAGCATTCTCCCCAGACATTCCTACATAATTCTACCCCAAACCATACTATCCAGTGGCATTCCTAGGGGCGCTGACACCCGGGGCGGATCGCTGATGCGCCCCGCCCCCGGGTGCAGCGCCCCCCCCCATGCAGTGTGACCCCCCCGGCGAAAGGACACCCCCCACCCCGGCGAAAGAACCCCCTCCCCCCCCCGGGTGCACGCCGCTGGGGGGGGTGCCACGCGTCGGTCAGCGTCGTTCGTTTCCATGCTCCTTCTGCCCCGGAACAGGTTACTTCCTGTTCCGGGGCAGAGGGAGCATGGAAACAAACGACAGACCGGCGCGCGGCACCCCCCAGCGGTGTGCACCCGGGGCGGACCGCCCCCACCCGCCCCCCCTTGGTACGCCACTGATACTATCCCCAAATATCCTCACAGACTCACATCTATACCCTCTCCATAGACATAAATATGCACGCCATACCTCTCATATATCTTACATATATCATCAATAACCCTATATATTAACCCCATCTACAGAGTTCCTACTGAGACACGTTTTACTATCCAGCTTATAATCGAAAGTGATCACCGGCCATCTTCCGACACAAATCGGGAGATGGCCGGCGACTTCTTAAAAGCGGCGAAATCGGTATAATCGAAAGCGACATTTTTGACAGCATCGCCACTTTCCTGTCGCTTCGCCGGCGAAAGTTCAAGGGGGCGTGTCGGTAGATTAGCGAAGGCGGGACATGGGTGGGCATGGGTGTGGCTACCAGATGGCCGGCTTTCGCCGATAATGGAAAAAAAAAAGCGGCGTTAAGCAGTATTTCGCCGGCTTTACTTGGTCCTTTTATTTTCACGACCAAGCCTCAAAAAGGTGCCCCAACTGACCAGATGACCACTGGAGGAAATGGGGGTATGACCTCTCCATACTCCCCCAGTGGTCACCAATCCCCTTCCAAACTAAAAAAATAAAACTAAAAACCTTTTTTGCCAGCCTGTATGCCAGCCTCAAATGCCGTACCCACCTCCATGACAGAAGAATGTGTTGTATCCTCCACCAGCCTTTCCCTGGTTGCGATGTGGCTCTCGGGTGAGTGTGACACCTTTTCAGTTAGGTGCCCTGCAGAGTCACATTAGCAATGCATTGTGGTGGGTGTAGGGTACTGGGCTCTACTCCCTTGGTGCTTTTCCCCTCTGCTAACTGGGTCAGAGTGTGCCCTGTTTTGTTTCCTGTTGTAGTCCATTTGGTAGTGGCCATTTTTCCTGTGTTACTCACGTTAGAGAACGTAGTTCTTACCTTGAATGGTGCTGAAAGAGGGCATTGTACACCATTGTACCAGCTCTGACCTACTGCTAATCTTAGTACCAGGGAACTCTTTGCCAGTGGGGCACAACCTCTGATCTGCAGTTAACTGTGAGTAAACGTGGTTATTTCAAGAAAGGACTTTTTCAGAGAGATTAGTCTTCAGGTGTGAACTGGTGTACCAAAGTTATACAGCAGCAATAAGTCCTAGAGGCTGTATGCAGGTCCCTGGAGCAATTTTAGTGGGTGCAGTACATTTGTGGGTAGTGGGTTTGGGGGGGGGGGTTGGGGGGCTCAGCTCCCAAAGTAAGGGAGCTATGTACGTGGGAGCTTTTCTGAAGTCTACCGCAGTGACCACTAGGGTGGCTGGTTGGTGTCCTGGCATGTCAGGGGGGCCAGTGCACTAAAAATGCTGGCTCCTCCCACAGCCAAATGCCTTGAATTTGGCCGGGGTTTGAGATGGCCAACATAACTTTCCATTATCGCTGTAAAACAAACCCGGCCATCTCAAACCCGGCGAACTCCACGGCATTTGGCCGGGCTAAACCGTATTATCGAAAAAAAAAGATGGCCAGCCATCTTTTTCGATAATACGGTTCCGGCCAGCTGTAGCGCCGCCGCCAACATAGATCACCGGCGATCTATTTGGCCGGTGACATTCGATTATGCCCCTCCACATCACTTCCAGCTCATTCCCCCACACACACATGCCTAAGTCTGTGAATGGAGGAAGGGAAACACACTGTTGTGTCACACTGCACGTGTATACTTTTTGACTTGGGTTTTAATTATTGAGTCTCCTTCATTTGGTTATTGCCCTTATATCTGAGAAGCCACAGTTACAGAGCTTCCTCTATAAGTATGCATTTTTCACTTTAGCTTGTTTATATAAAGTAATGCCACAATAGCTGTTTTTTGTGGAAATGAAATTGATTCCCTCAACTTTGGTTTGGGGATGCAATAGTCCAGCTGTGGGGTGGCAATAAAGTCTGCTATTGCTAAAATCATCACTAATGTATGTCTGCACTAACAAATCAAATAATGGTGCCAGCTGGGGACATTGTTTTTATTAAATGTGCTTTTATGCCTGTTTATTAGCAGAAAAAAAAATTGAAGAAAAGAAACCAAAGCATGAAAAACTAAAAGCGGTGACAACCAGGTTGCAGTCATGAGTTCTTTTGCTGAAAAACATTAGGATCCAAAACAATAGACCTATCAGTAAGAAAAAGCACTGTACTTGAGGACAGCTCAGATCTTCACCTAAATGAGTTCTTTATTGTAGCATTCAAAGCAAACTCTTCACGGCCTGATCCAACTCCTAGCTCCAAACATTTCATACAGAAGTGTTAAGGCAATGGGCTAGTGTACCAGAAGACAGTTGTAACTTGGCTTCATCGTCCTGGCATCTTCCTCTCTTACTCTAAAATGCCCCCTCCCCAACATGGTGCATTGTATAATCTGTCCACAGGCGGGAAAACTTTGCTGAGGGTTGGAATACACATAGGGGAAAGGGTTTGGTGCTAATAGTTTAGAACATGAACAGGTGGAAACAAATAAAAGAGTGGTGACTGGATGGCTTGCCTCCATTCTTCTTTCACGCTCAATAGCATGTTCTCCCACTCACCCTCATTGCAAACAGTGCAATAGCAGGCAAGTATGACAACGAGCAGTAGCAGGAAATTTGAGAGACTGAGGTCATACTCCACATACCCTGGCTTAAAAGTGACATTCCTTACCGTATTACTGTGCACAAAACTAACCCATTTGGAGATGTTGCCTGAGACAAACAGCTTAAAGGTTAAGGGGAAAGAATAATTGTTAGGGTGTCTGTAATTCTGTCTCTGATTGGGGTCTCAACTTTGACCCAGGCCCCGATGGCTGTAACTTCTGATGATCTAGCTAGGCCAAAAGGTGTACAATTTGAGATCCGCTTTATCAAGGATATCTATTGATTCTAGAAGTACTCTCCCTTCTTCTACATCATCATTGATGGAGGCTGGAGGGTAATCCTACAATGTCACTATAACCTTTCTCTCAAATTCTCCAAGCTTTCCAGGCAGTATGGCCTTCTATGGCTCCTCCATGATCCTTTTCATTCAGTACTGCTGTAGGTTTTTAAACCTTTTGTAGACCCATTTATTCAATGCATGGTAGCACATAGCTTTGATTTGAGTCTAGTGCCGGTTTCTTGGAAATTGAGTATCATTAGGCCACAGCTCAAAAATAACCAATTGAAAAAGAATATTGTGACTAATTGGTTGGGATTATCGCTGGCCCACCCGGTGGGTGATGTCACTCACAAGTGAGTGGTTAAAAGAACCAGGGAAGCACCGGTGAGTCAAGAGCTGATACCAACTTGTGCTCCACTTTGCAGCGTTGTGCTATGTTTCCTTGCAGCTTGTGGGGAGCTAAAGACCAAGTGCTTTTTCCACCTGTTTCTGGTTGAGACTGTCGCTGGCCTGCTCTATGGGTGATGTCACTGACAGGTGCATGGTTAAAAGAACCAGAGAGGCGCCAGAGAAGCGACAGTCACCTCTGTCGCGCCGACAGAGGAGCAGGTCCTGCTCCTTAGTATGCTCATTTTGAGTGAGCCTTTGTATTAAATAAGTGGGATTATTTTGTAATGGCTGCAATTGAGGTGATAGTGAGGAGGGGGAGATATGGTGATTTGAGTAATATTAGAGAATGTAAGTGAGGAAATTCAGGAACGACTGATTGTTTGGTTAATGTGCTGCTTGTAAGTTTGGACAGTTTAAATGAGTCTTTATTGAAGGCTGGTTATATTAATGCAAGATCTATTAGGCAAAAACAGCTGTTATTTATGATTTATTGAGAAATTTAATGTGTTATGTGTGTCAGTCTTGGCTTATGAAAACAGATGTTACTGTGGTTAGGCAATGTTGTCCAACAGGATATAGATGGGAATGAGCTTATAGATATAAGAAAAGGGGAGGGGGGGTTGTTATTTTTTGGAAAGAATATTTGAAGTTTGAATTGGAGGAGGGTGAATAGTGAAGTACCGCAGGGATCTGTACTGGGACCGGTACTATTTAACATATTTATAAATGATATGAAAATTGGAATGACAAGTGAAGGGATCAAATTTGCAGATGATACAAAACTACAACACTAAGGTCCTCCCAAGGACTTTCACTAACTACACCCTCTCCAAAAGACATTACACAATGTGACACCCGCAAGCGAGCCTTCTCTGGAGTAGCCCCCAAACTCTGGAATGCATTGCCTGAAAGGCTCCGCTTAACACAAGACTATCTCTACTTCAGGAAGCAGGTGAAAGCTTGGCTGTTCAACCAAGCCTTTAATGGAAGAAGTAACTAACTTGTTAGTCTCACTCACACACACAAGGATTAACTCGGGCTGCACATACTGCAGCGGGACATGTTTATCCACTCCTACACTAGCTGATATAATATTTAACCATCTCTCTGACCTCACGTGCAACTTTCTTCAAATCAATCACCTTACTTTCTAATTCTTCCTACTTTCTTACTCATCTATATGTTACAACTTTGCCTTACCCCTCACTACCAGTTATAATGTTCTAGTACATATTGTGTTGTCATTGCAAGTAGTATACCATGCCATGCTTTGTATTGTTGTTTGAATATTTTTACTGTTTTAATTGCCTGCTGCTCGTGTTTGATCTATTCTTACTGTACACCGCCTTGAGTGAATTCCTTCAAAAAGGTGGTAAATAAATCCTAATAAATAAATAAAATAATAAATATTCAAGGTTGTTAAAACACGTGCGGACTGTGAAATATTGCAGGAAAAAATTGGGAAATTGGAAGACTGGGCATCCAGATGACAGATGAAATTACATTGGAAAGAATAATCTGAATCATAGTGGGAGTCAACACTCAAGGAAAATATCTGGGTGTCGCTGTAGAGAATATGCTGAAATCCTCTGCTCAGTGTGTTGTGGCGGCCAAAAGAGCAAACAGGATGCTAGGAATTATTAGGAAAGGGATGGTGAATAAGACAAAAAAATATTATAATGCCTTTCTTTTGCTCCATGGTGTGTTCGCACCTTGAGTATTGTGTTCAGTTCTGATCACTGTACTTCAAAAAAGATATAGCAGAATTAGAAAAGGTTCAAAGAGATAAAGGGGATGCAACTCCTCTCGTATGAGGAAAGGCTAAAGAGGTTTGGGCTTTTCAGCTTAGAAAAGAGACAGATGAGGGGAGATATGATTGAGGTCTACAAAATCCTGAGTGGTGTAGAACGAGGTTTTTTACTCGTTCCAAAAGTACAAAGACTAGGGGACACTCAAGGAAGTTACATGAAAATACTTTTAAAACAAATAAGAAGAAATATTTTTTCACTCAACAAATACTTAAGCTATGGAACTCTTTGCCAGAGGATGTGGTAACAGCAGTTAGTGTGTCTGGGTTTAAAAAAGGTTTGGACAAATTCCTGGAGGAAAGGTCCATAGTCTGCTATTGAGACAGACATGAGATGCAACTGCTTGCCCTGGGTTTCGTAGTATGGAGTGTTGCCACGATTTGGGTTTCTGCCAGGTACTTGAGACCTGATTTGGCCACTGTTTGGCTACTCTTATATTCTTAATGTTTGGTGGTTAAGAGTGATGTTTTTTTTAAGTATATTTCCCACCAGGTGTTTTGACTCAGGATTGTTCTTACTTAATGCAACTTTTATTAGGGATTGGTAGTGATTTTTCTAATCTCTGTCTGTTGGGTGATTTTAATTTTTTTTTTGTTTCTCAATACATAACTAATACTAAAAAGGAAAAAATAAGTTAATATATATATATATATATATATAAATTAATAATGATAAATAATTTAAAAATATATATAATAAAAATTAATAAATATAATAGAAACACTGAATGTAAAAAACAATCCATAAAAATACTTCTGATGTTCTTCACAAAAAATGTTGATATTCAATATCTACATTTAGACCCAAGGGTTTTCCATTCCTTTCCTAATAATACCTAATATTCTATTTGCTTTCTTAGTCGCTGCCACATATTGAGCAGAGGGTTTCAATATATCATCAACAATGACACCTAGACCCCTTTCCTGGTTAGTGACTCCTAATGTGGAACCTTGCATTATGTAGCTATAGTTCAGATTTCTCTTTCCAACATGCATCACTTTGCACTTGCTCACATTAAACGTCATCTGCCATTTGGATGCCCAGTCTCCCAGTCTTGTAAGGTCCTCTTGTAATTTTTCATAATCCTCTTGCGATTAACAACTTTGAATAACTATTGGGCTCATTTTTGAATGAGAAGGACATCCATCTTTTGACATAAATTGGAAGATGGACGTCCTTCTCCCAGGGACGTTCAAATTGGTATAATCGAAACCTGATTTAGGATGTCTCCAACTGCACTCTGTCGCAAGGACAGCCAAAGTTCAAGGGGGCATGTCGGATGCATAGTGAAGGCGGGACTTTGGCGTGCCTAACACTTGGACGTCCGTGACCCATAATTGAAAAAAATAAGGAGTCCCCTGACGAGAACTTGGACGTTTTCACCCAGATGTGTTTTTCATACCACTAAGGCACAAAAAGTTGCCCGAACTGACCAGATGACCACTGGAGGGAATCGGGCATGACCTCCCCTTACTCCAACAGTAGTCAGTAACCCCCTCCCACCCTCAAAAAACATCTTTAAAAATATGTTGTGCCAGTATCTATGCCAGCCTCAGATGTCATACTCAGGTCCATGACAACAGTATGCGGATCCCTGGAGCAGTTTAGTGGGTACAGTGCACTTCACGCAGGCGGACCCAGTCCCATCCCCCCTACCTGTTACGTTTGTGGAGGAAACAGCGAGCTCTCCAAAACCCACCACAAACCCACTGTGCCCACATCTAGGTGCCCCCTTCACCCGTAAGGGCTACAGTTGTGCGTAGTGGGTTTTGGGGGGGTTTGGGGACTCAGCACACAAGGTAAGGGAGCTATGTTCCTGGGAGCAATTTATGAAGGTCACTGCAGTGCCTCCTAGGGTGCCCAGTTGCTGTCCTGGCATGTCAGGGGAACCAGTGCTGGCTCCTCCCATGACCAAATGGCTAGCACTTGGTCGTTTCTGACATGGACGTCTTTGGTTTCGAAAATCGCCGAAAATCAGAAACGTCCATGTCTAGGGACGGCAAAATTTAAGGATTTGGACGTCCCTGACGGTATTTTCAAAATGAAAGATGGATGTCCATCGTTTCTCGAAAATATGGGTTTCTCCACTTCTAGATTTTGCCGTTTTGCAAGGACGTCCAAATTGCAACTTAA
Organism: Microcaecilia unicolor; assembly: GCF_901765095.1. Classification (NCBI taxonomy): domain Eukaryota; kingdom Metazoa; phylum Chordata; class Amphibia; order Gymnophiona; family Siphonopidae; genus Microcaecilia; species Microcaecilia unicolor. The sequence goes on along the minus strand of NC_044032.1, from coordinate 186,608,046 downwards.
ACGTCCCTTTCAAAAATGCCCCTCTTTGTGTCATCTGCAAATTTAATTACTTCACTAGTTATTCCCATCTCTAGATCATTTATAAATAAGTTAAAAAGCTGGTATAGAGGCTGGCAATGAATATTTTTAAAGATGTTTTTTGAGGGTGGGAGGGGGTTAGTGACCACTGGGGGAGTAAGGGGAGGTCATCCCCGATTCTCTCCAGTGGTCATCTGGTCATTTCTGGCACCTCTTTGTGCCTTGGTCGTAGGAAAAACATGACCAGGTAAAGTCGTCCAGGTGTTCATCAGGGACGTCTTTGTTTCTTTTGATTATGGGTCGAGGATGTCCTAGTGTTAGGCACGCCCAATCCCGCCTTCGCTATGCCTCCGACAATCCCTCTTGAACTTTGGACGTCCCTGACACGGAAAGCAGTTGGGGACATCCAAAATCGGCTTTCGATTATACCGATTTGGACAACCCTGTGAGAAGGGCTTCATACTCGGGTCCATCACAGCAGTATGCAAGTCCCTGGAGTAGTTTCTATGTACTTTTGTGTGTCCATAATCACTACAGAGCCCCTTTTTTCTGCAGGCTTGATGACAATGTTTTGGTTAGTTTGAAGACTTTTTATGGCAGTTCTTTCTTGGTGGAGATAGATTGTACAGAATTTTCTTGCTGGAGAGCTGTGATTTCACCCTATGCCTGGAACCCTCTATATAATTGTCTATTGATTTGCCCATTGTGTCTTGTGAAATGCATATTCTTTTGTTTAAAATTGTATCCCTGTCTATTGGGGGTATCTTTTTTGCAGAAATGTACTTTCAGGTGGATTTTCCTAATAAAATAAAATCTTCTATATCTGAGTATGATAGCATTTCATCTAGTTTAAAGGAAGAGCAGAATGAAAGTCCTTTAGAGGGTACTGAGATCTCATGCTGTGATAATTGGTAGTTAGAGAGATTTATTATCTCCATTTGATTTACACTTCTATCAGTGTGGTCAGTGAGAATTTGCCTGCAGGGGATTTACTGACTCTCATGTTGTCCTGGTGTGTTTGAATTCTGATTTTCATATTCCTCAGACTGACTGGGAAATGTGTCCAAGTTGTTTAGGTCAGCTCCACCAGGTGTTGTGCCAGTGATTCAGAATGAGATTCTGCTCTTTCTGTGATTGTGGAAAAGTCAGCTTTCTTTGCTTCTTTCGCAGAGCCATGTGTAATCCTTCATTATATGGGGATTGCTGAGTGGTGTGGATTTTCCTTGGAGTCACAGTGGGGAAGCATGTGGGATGTTCCTGGGTGGGAGAGAGGCCCAGCTCAAAGGTGTGTATTATGCAATAAGTTGCAGAGAGACATAGTTCTGGTTTTATGATTGACAGTAGAGGTGGAGTTTGAAGGTAATAAAAGTTCCTGTTTGTTTAAGTACATGGTCTTTGGTTGCCTTCATCCCTGCCAGGACCCTAGAAGGAGAGGGGTTATTCTAGAAAGGTAGAATAAACTAAGGCTGAAATAGAGGAGTCCCTGCCCCTAAGAGCAGTAACTGAGAGATAAAAAAGAGCTCCGAGTGGGTAAGGGGAACCCAGCCTGGGAACAGGAGCTGGAGCAGGGGAAGCCTGCTCAAGGTGGTGCATCACTGGAAGGAGGACAGACAGGGCGGTCTGATGCTGAGGGAAACAGATGGTGACCAGAGGCATCAGGAGCAGCCTTTGGTTATCAAGCCCAAAGGGATGGGTGATGGACTGGAGTTGTATGTTTGTATATAAGTATTGCCATACAGGGACAGACCGAAGGTCCATCAAGCCCAGCATCCTGTTTCCAACAGTGGGCAATCCAGGTTATAAGTACCTGGCAAGATCGCAAAAAAAGTACAAAACATTTTATGCTGCTTATCCTAGAAATAAGTAGTGGATTTTCCCCAAGTCCATCTTAATAATGGCTTATGGACTTTTCTTTTAGTAAGTTATCCAAACTTTTTTTAAACCCTGCTAAGCTAACTGCTTTTACTATATTCTCTGGCAACACATTCCAGAGTTTAATTTCACGTTCAGAGAAATATTTTCTCTGATTCGTTTTAAATTTACTACTTTGTAGCTTCATTGTGTGCCCCCCTAGTCCTAGTAATTTTGGAAAAAAGTAAACAAACTATTCACGTCTGCCCATTCCACTTCACTCATTATTTTATAGACGTCTATCATATCTCCACTCAGCCGTCTTTTCACCAAGCTGAAGAGCCGCAGATGCTTTAGCCTTTCCTCGTAGGGAAGTTGTCCTGTCCCCTTCATCATTTTCGTCTCCCTTCTCTGTACCTTTTCTAATTCCACTATATCTTTTGTGAGATGCAGTGGCCAGAATTGCATACAGTATTTGAGGTGCAGTTGCACCACATAGTGATACAAAGGCATTATAATACCCTCATTTTTGTTTTCCTTTCCTAATAATACCTAATATTCTACTTGCTTTCTTAGCTGCCCATGCACACTGAGCAGAGGGTTTCAACGTATCATCAATGATGACACCTAGATCCTTTTCCTGGTCAGTGACTCCTAATGTGGAACCCTGCATCACATAACTATAGTTCAGGTTCCTCTTTCCCACATGCATCACTTTGCACTTGCTCACATTAAATGTCATCTGCCATTTGGATGCCCAGTCTCTCAGTCTTGTAAGGTCCTCTTGTAATTTTTCACAATCCTCTTGTGATTTAACAACTTTGAATAACTTTGTCAGCAAAGTTACTCCCATAATTCTGGATTGCAAAGAGAAATGTTAAGTAGTAGATAAAACTGGCTGGATTAAAACAAAAAATCCCTCTTAAACCAAATGCTGACTGTATATATAAAATTGGAGTTCGGATTTACTGCCTTTGCAGCGTTCAGTAATGTTAGCATAAAATTATAACCCCTTGGTGTGCTGAGTATTCTGTGGAATGAAAGAGTAAATGAATGGCTCTTTGATTGCCAGAGGATGCTCAGGAATGAGCCCAGCTCAACATCCTAAAGTGCCCCATCCTGCACCCAAGCTCAATTGAGGAAAAAAAACTGAACTAAGTGAGAGGACTGTGTCTGGAGGGGTGGAGAGGAATAACCCAAGCTATAGATGGAGGTATATGGATTTGCTGTGACCCAGATCAAGTGGAGAGAACTGAGCTGGTCGGTAAAACCTGGGTTACACATGTGTAGTTTTTTTTTTCCTTTTTCTTGGATTCCTTACGGTTATTTCTTCAGCGGTTTCATAAAGTTGGGATTTTTGTTCCTGCATAGTACTTACCATTTTGTTTTCTGTATTTTTATTATTATCCTTTTTTTGCTGAACTGATGCATAAGTTCATTTCTCTATTTCAGACTAGTATGCAGAGTTTTTTCTGTATAGTCAGAACTGTATGTAGTGGCCAAAGGCTTTTTCATCTTAAATGCTTTGGAGATTATGTTCTTCTTGCAGAGTGACAAAACGTAAAAGTCGCTGTTTCAGTTCTGTTTTTCTTTTATGAGTTTGGTCATTTGTTTTCTCATCTGGCTGTATGTGGTTTCTTCCATTTTAGAAGTAATAAATAGAAATAAATAAAACCAAAAAAGAAAATAAGATGATACCTTTTGTATTGGACTAACAATGCATATTTTGACTAGCGTATCTGGTGTAATGAGGGTTGGTATATCATAGACTTGATAATCTCAGAGGCTCGCAAAGATGATTCTTGCACATGGAGGAAATCATCTGTGGGGGAGACAGATAGCAGGTAAGGTTGTGGATCGGTATAGTGAGCTCACCTAATAGCCATCCCGCAGTGATTTTGCCATTCTCAAAACAGTCAGATCCCAGAAAGTAGGCACTGTGTCAGGAGCCTGGATAGCAGGCACACACATCAGTTATGATGTTAGAAGCACTGCAGATCACCTACACATTAAAGGAATGATAGGACTTGAGCTTCCTATAAATGGCCTCCTTGCCAGCAGAAGGTCTAATAGCAATGGGAAGTGTGCCAGCTCAAAGAATTTTGTCCTAATTTGGTGTTGCTGCTGCTGCTTGTGTTCAGGGCAGAGAACGCATTGAGTGTCTCTCCTGAAAAAAACCTCTAGAAACTGAACTATGCAGCATAAGGTGGCTGACTGACTGATGCCTGCTGTTGTCCCGAGGCACCATTGGCCAAAAAATGTTACGGCTGTGGTAGCCTACAGATACACTGGCAGGGCTTGTCCCCTCCATTCATTATCCTCCTGTAGCTGATTGCACAGGTATACTATAGACTCCTTATCATGCTTGAACTGGAGCATTCACTGCTCCTCTGTCATATACATGAACTGGGTTCTGGACCAGTATACACACACTGCACAGGGACCCTCCTTCTCCGCTGTTTCTCTCTCCTGTGAGCAAGAGTCCCCAGGAGCAATGCCCTGCTTTGACTCATACTTATACCCACCACCAGTAGCATGCAGTGACCATTACCAGTAGCATCCAGTGATGACCACCAGTAGCATCCAGTGACCATCATCACTAGCATCCAATAACCACCACCAAAAAGACCTACAGGCTCATTTTCGAAAGAGAAGGACACCCATCTTTCAACACAAATCGGAAGATGGGCGTCGTTCTCACAGGGTCGCCCAAATCGGCATAATCAAAAGCCAATTTTGGGCATTCCCAACTGCTTTCCATCATGGGGATGACCAAAGTTCGCAGGGGCGTGTCGGAGGTGTAGTGAAGGCGGACGTACCTAACACATGGGCGTCCTCGACCCATAATGGAAAAAAAGGGCGTCCCTGATGAGCACTTGGACAACTTTACCTGGTCCTGTTTTTCTTATGACAAGCCATAAAAAGGTGCCCGAACTGACCAGATGACCACCGGAAAGAATCGAGAATCACTTCCCCTTACTCCCCCAGTGGTCACTAACCCCCTCCCACCCTTAAAAGAAATCTTTAAAAATATTTTGTGCCAGCCTCTATGCCAGCCTCAAATGTCATACCCAGGTCCATAACAACAGTATGCAGGTCCCTGGAGCAGTTTTAGTGGGTGCAGTGCACTTCACGCAGGTGGACCCAGGCCCACCCCCCCTACCTATTACACTTGTGGTGGTAAATGTGAGCCCTCCAAAACCCACCAGAAACCCACTGTACCCACATCTAGGTGCCCCCCTTCACCCGTAACGGCTATGGTAGTGGTGTACAGATGTGGGTAGTGGGTTTTTTTTTTGGGGGGGGGGGTTGGGAGGCTCAGCACACAAGGTAAGGGAGCTGTGTATCTGGGAGCAATTTCTGATGTCCACTGTAGTGCCCCCTAGGCTGCCCGGTTGGTGTCCTGGCATGTCAGGGGGACCAGTGCACTACGAATGCTGGCTCCTCCCATGACCAAAGGGCTTCCATTTGGTCATTTCTAAGATGGGTGTCCTTGGTTTCCATTATCGACAAAAATCAGAAACGACCAAGTCTAGGGACGACCTAAATGTCAAGATTTGGGCGTCCCCGACCGTATTATCGAAACAAAAGATGGACGTTCATCTTGTTTCAACAATACGGGTTTCCCTACCCCTCCACCGGGATGTTTTGCGAGGACATCTTCAGCAAAACTTGGGCGTCCCTTTCAATTATGCCCCTCCTAGTGACCACAACCACCCCCACCAATAGTAACCAGTAACTACCACCAACAATAGTATAGGGCTACACACATACACATAATTTATCTGTTGCACACGGGCTGAGAGGGAGGCTGAGGAGCGCATGGTAAAAAGGGGCAATATGGAGCAGAATGGGAGTTAATGGAGTTGAAGAGGGTTAGGTGAGGGCAGAGAGGTAGCTAGTTAGAGAGAGAGTGAGGCCTTACCACACAGATATTCCAGCCAACGGCACAATGCACCAATCAATGTTCCAGGCCAAGAGAGGCATCTGCTCCTTCATTTATGCAGTCACTATTTATAGGAGGTATACATTTGGGTGTGTCTTTCATGTGTTATCTGCATTCCTAGCACGCACCTACTCTCCAAACATGCCCCCCTTTCAGGACACGTACATGTATGTCACACGCTGCAGTTGTAAGGGCCTGTTTTCCCTTAATATGAGATAGCACTGAGCACGTTGCCAGCTTTTGGTAGCCTGATATTGATTATGCATACACAAATGGTGCCTAACTTGTATTGAATCGCTACCACAGAACTCAAACACCAGCTGCTGTTCCAATACCATACTGACCTCCCTCCCCAAAGTTAGTCATTCTGGGAATAATTTTATGAAAGTTGTTCCACATGTAAAGGCTGCGTTACACATAAAACTACCTCACAACATTCACTCATAAATAATGGTCACCTGCCTAAGACAGTTAAGCACATAAGCACCGCCATACTGGGAAAAGACCAGGGGTCCATCAAGCCCAGCATCCTGTCTCTGACAGTGGCCAATCCAGGCTTCAAGAACCTGGCAAACCCCCCCCCCCCAAAAAAAAAAATAATAATAATAATAATAATGTTCAATGGACTTTTCCTTCAGGAATCTGTCCAAACTCCGTAAGGCCAGCCGCTGCCACCACATTCTCCGGCAACGAGTTCCAGAGTCCAACTACACACTGAGTAAAGAAAAGCTTTCTCCTATTTGTATTAAATCTACCATATTCTAGCTTCATCTTGTGTCCCCTGGTTCTATTATTGTTTGAAAGTGTAAACAAACGCTTCATATCTGTCCGCTCTACTCCATTCATTATTTTGTAGACTTCCATCAGTTTAGAAACATACCTCTATGTCAGCATATCCACTGAGTATTGTTAGTACCCTCCATGCCTTAGGGGTCTGCCAACTCATACAAGGCAGTCATGGTCTGCTGTTGTTCTGAATAGGCCTGTTCAGACAGCAGTGCAGGAACATTGCAACGTGAGGTGGCTAGCTGCCTAAGGTCTGCACCATCTCCTAGGGAAGGTAGCCAGGTCCTGTGTCCAGGGCAGCCAGTGGCAAGGCATGTCCCCTCCAAGTAGTGACCTCCATATCTGCCTGCAGCTGCCCACAGAGGTACTTGATGGTCTCCCTATCATAGTGGTTCTCTGTGTATACACTGGCTATCGGTGAGGACCATGAAGTGTATCCTAGAGTTAAATATCTGCTGCACCAGATCTCTCCCTCTCTCCTTCATGTGTGCCTCTGCAGATTGTGAAATGCAGCAGCAATGATAGGGACAGCACTCCTGCCTTCTCCAGCAGTCACAGGGCACAGATATAGACTGAAGGCAAACAGTAACTGCAGACACAGCCAGATACTCACAAACACACACACCATAGAGACACACGCATAATTTTACACCAGAGGGTCAGGGAGGGGAGCAGTGGAGGGGGTAAGGGACAGGGGGTGATTGAGAACACAGATAGGGCAGGGGGAGGCTTGTTAAGTATTTAACTTGTGTGCATCAAGCAGCAGTGTGCATAGATTTCGAGGTGCATTTTTGGATGCCATTTAGAGAATTTGGGGTTAGCATGTTTTAATATTGTATTTTCCTATGCGCAAGGCCCATTTCTAACGAAACCCTAAAATAAGAGCTTTTTTCTTTTTGTAGGTCCTGCTCTGATTTTTCCATTACTTCATGAGTCCTGCAAAGTATTAACACGGAAGCACATACCGCCAGCTATTTAATGTGCACTAATGTGAATGTGCTGTCAGAATAACACCATCCCCCATTCCCTGCCCATAACATGCGCCTATCCAAAAAATTACAAAAACATAAATAACAAGTGATTACTGCATGCTGACAGGCAAATTACTAAAAACACTTTAACGCGTTTTTGTGGTAAGAATTTTTCCAGTAATAAACACACATTAGTGCTTAACACAGTTTAGTAAAGGGGCCGTAAAAGTCTTGTTTCACATTCCTTTTAAACTGTTTTAGGGGGCAATTCTGTGAGTGGGCACCTCCATTTAGGTGCCCCAGACCATGTGGTAGGAGCCTATTCTATAACAGAACCTGGGTTTCATTATGGAACACTAGTGTAACCTACTACTACTACTACTTAACATTTCTAGAGCGCTACTAGGGTTACGCAGCGCTGTACAATTTAACAAAGAGAGACAGTCCCTGCTCAAAGAGCTTACAATCTAATAGATTGGTATCTGTACACTATTTCAGCATCCACACTTACACCATCCATAGAGATGGTATAATTATGGGCACCTAAAGTTAGCAGAGACATTCTTTAAGTTATGCATGTAACTGGGAGCCCCGCCTAAGTCCTGCTCAAGCTCTGCCCCTGTGTAATGTCACAGCTAGGGGGTGCCCTGAAATCTGTTCTCAGGTTCACTCTGCAGCCTGGGCAACAGTTCCTTATATTAGAGCCAGCATAAGCCAGGGAGGCATTGCCCTGAAGAGGGAGCTCTACCTACGCTGCACCCTGTCCCCCTTTAGTGGCAGGCCCTCCCTCTTTTCAGCTCCAGCTATAATCCCTCCAGAAACTTCCTTGGCACTCAGTAAAAAACCATGATCTTAACTTCATTTTTATTCAGCTCAATTCAGAAGCACAAACCTCCCATTTTCACACTGGAGGGAAAAGACAAATTCCTCTTACAAACAATATCGGCTCCTTCCATGTTATTGCATTTAAACAAAACATAGCAAATGTTGCTCAGGTGATATTCCAACACTGGAGGATTAAAAACAGGGCCGGTCCTAGGGTCTCTGGTGCCCCCCTGCAGACTATGAGTTGGCATGCACGGCACCACCCCCCCCCCCCCCCCCCGCATCTCCTTTCTCTCTTCTCCCACCCTGCCCCTGTCCAGCGATTCTCCTTCGCCCCCATCTCCCTCCCATTTATGGCCACCTGCCCGCCCTCTTCTCCCCCCCAACATTCCCCTTTTTCTTCCCTGCGTGGTTTAAGTCTTTTTTAATTTACCTCCGTCCCAGCAGCCACATCATTTGAAAGCCCTGCCCCGCCTCTAGCTTTCCCTCCCTTCGTGAGTCCCGCCCTCGAGGAACTGATGTCAGAAGGTGGGACTCTGTGGAATGAACTCACGAAGGGAGGGGAGGCTAGAGATGGGGCAGGGCTTTCAAATGATGCGGCTGCTGGAATGGAGGTAAATTAAAAAGATTTAAAGCCCCAAGGGCGGCGCGGTATGGCGGCGGAGCGCCGTAGCGGTGCCCTTGAAGGCAGGCGCCCCCCTGCGGTGCTTACCCCGCTTACTGGGTTTGATCGGCCCTGATTAAAAACTTAGAACTTTCTAGGTTCTTTAATCTGAACAACAAGGCGTGTACAAAATAAACAACACTAAACGTTTCTTAGCTAATTGCTTCAACATCAATGTGCTAAGCAGAGTACAAGCCCCCCTTTTCCCCAGTAACCTTCAATCTGGTTTTCAACTTCTAACAGGGCTTACTCTTGTCTTCCAGAACCTATTTCTGAATCACATACTTTTCCCAATTCAGATGCTTCCCTAGCCCAGGGTTTCTCAGTGATTCTCTTAGCCTTCTTCTCAGGACTAAACCCCACCCTTCAAGGACTCTCATAAACACCTGCTGGCTTTTCCCTCCCTAAAAGCCAGCTTCCTCTGCCCTCAGTCTTCTCTGTAGCACTCTAGGGATTAGCTTCCTCTAAACCCTCCTCCCTCTTTCTGTACAACCAGAACACTTCTCTAAAGGTGCTTGGTTCCCAACCTTCTTCAGTCTTTATCTTCCTTCCCATTGCCTATACCTCTATGCACCTTCCTGGGGATTAGCTTCTCCTTCAAGCCCTCTTTCCACTATGCAAACAGAGCATCACCAAAGGACAGCGTACCTGCCAGCTTTTCTTGGCTTCCTGCAAACAGCAGCTGCTTCCTAGGGCTGGCTTCTACCCTAAGTCTCCCCCTTCACTATGCTGGCTGCTTTACATCTTCTGGTACCCCCTCTTTTTTTTCTCTGTGCCTCCATCTTTCTAATATATTGATGGCTTTGTGCACATCAGCCATGCCCCTCTCGCTTTCTCTGCAGACCAGGTGAGAACTAATTGGCCCACCTATGAGAGAAAGTTCAATTCCCAGCATCCTCATCTGCCTTCCCTAAGCTGTGTGCCTGATCAGTTTCCTTGTTTTCGTTTCCTGCTTGCCCCTCCTCCCAGGGCTTCTGCTTGTTCCAGCTCTATGTATTTTCTAGAGGTATGATGGCAGTAGGAATTTCTAGGTGAGGACAGCTTTTCTTCGTTTATTTCTGATCTCTTGGGTGATAGGAAAGCTGCTAGACTTCTACTTCCTTCTCCCCTCTCTTTTCCTCCTCTTTTCATTCCATGGCAGGGCTTTTCTATCACTGCATGTCCCTTTGCAAATATGCACTATGTAAGTTAAATGAATATTTGCAGAATAGCACATTTATAATCCGCATCATCTACTATCCTGAGTGGATAAGAAAAATACATATACAACAGCATACACAGACACCATGACACAAACTTGCATGAACAATAAACCTACAACAATAAAACATAACAACAACAACTTTCCATTATCAAAACCCAACCCCATAGTCTATCAAATATCTGCACAAACAAATAGGCCTTCAAGCATTTCCTAAAACATAAGTAAGGAGACCTCTCACATATATCAAGAGGTAAATAATTTGACAGCAAGGCCCCAGCTATTAAAAAACAAAACAAACAAAATTCAGTTTTACCTTATGAAATGATGGAACAGACAGCAATTGATTCTCCTATGAGAGCAAAGAGAGAGAGAGAAGAACATTAAAACTGAAAAAGTAAGGCAAGAAGCAGAGGTACCTCCTTACTAAGAGCCCTATACACCAGTGACAACATTTTAAATCAAATCCTCCAAAAGATTAGTAAACAATTGGGAGCGCTCCTAGCACTTATGCGGGTATGTGAGCACATATGCATGTAAGTTCTAGTATTCTAAACATTTACATGCTTAAATTTCTGTTCTAAAATTGCTGCCGTATAGAGGACTCAAGAACCGTTAGCTCCTGAGCCCATCATTGCAATGGACCGTTGTCTGGCTGTAAACTGCCTCATTGGATTCCACGGACCACCAATTTTCACCTGTTCCCCTCTCTTTGTCATCTTGCTTTCTCGTCAACAGCGTCTGACTGAGGATCAGCGCGTTTGTATCGAGGGTGTGGTGATGGCTGCCAGTGAGCATGGTCAGGCCCAGGTCCACCCAGCAGGGTCTGAACCACTACAGGAGCCTCATTTGGGCCACCGCCAGCGTGCATCAGTCTGTTCCTTCAGGCTGCTTGCTTCATCTGCACTGCGACTTTCCCCCCAACCCGACGTACTCTGTCTGTGCCTGCTGTCACTCAGTCCGCCGTTCGATCGCTGGCCGTTGGAAGCTAGCAGCGCCGTCATGCACTCTTGGAAAGTGTGTCTTATGGTGGGGGGTTTCGTCTCCTGCTGTCTTTTGGCTTTCACTTTCACATCTGCTGTTTGTCGTTGGAGATGCCGAAGATTGAACGGACCGCTGTGCCGGTTGTCATGGGGGCTGCAGTGGATGGTTGGAGGGGCGGATTACAGCTTCATCACCATCATGCAGGGTCGGCATGGTCTGTCCAGACGATTCACCTCGCTTCCTGTCCTCGAAGGCAAGCTTTCTCTCAACTAGTCTTGACGGTTCTGCCACGGCTCTCCATTGTAGACTGTCTTGTTGAAAACGGTTCAACTACTCATAATCATCTCAGCTTCAGGAATCTACCTCAGTCCAGCCTATCTCGGATAGCCTACTCCTCGGATTCATCATAACAGTCCTTCCTAATAACATCTTCATGAACCATTTTAGACCATCTTGCCCTTTCCCTCTTTTCTAGTTCCTTCTAGCCTATCTCATTGTTTGTAAATGTTTAACAACTGATCTGGCAACAGCCTAGCATTACATTGTAAGCCACTTTGAGCCTGCACACCTGTGGGAAAAAGTGGGATATAAATGTGCTAAAATAAAAAAATTCCATTACCTCAGGTACAAACTTAGATTGTGAGCCCTCCTGGGACAGAGAAATATCCAGTGTACCTGAATGTAACTCACCTTGAGATACTGCTGAAAAAGGTGCGAGTAAAATATAAATAGATAAATAATAATAATAAATGTGCGTGCCTAGACTATAGAATAGTCCTTTTAAAGCATGAGAGACTCCGGAGAAAATTAAAGAGTCATGGGATAGAAGACAATGTTCTGTTGTAGATTAGGAATTGGTTATTTGACAGAAAACAGAGGGTAGGGTTAAATGACCATTTCTCACAATGAAGAAAGGTGAATAGTGGAGTGTCGCAGGGAATCTGTACTGGAACCAGTACTATTTAACATTTATAAATGATCTGGAAAACGAAACAACGAGTGAGATGATTAAATTTGCAGATGACACAAAACTATTTAAAGTTGTAAAAAAAAAATGCAGACTGTGAAAAACTGCAGGAAGACCTTAGGACATTGGGAGACTGGGCATCTAAGTGACAGATGAAATTTAATGTGGACAAATGCAAAATGATGCACATTGGGAAGAATAACCCAAATCATAGGGTCCACCTTGGGGGTTAGCACTCAAGAAAAAGATCTAGGTGTCATTGTAGAAAATATGCTGAAATCTTCTGCCCAGTATGTGGCAGCTGCCAAAAAAGCAAACAGGATGCTAGGAATTATTAGGAAAGTGATGGTAAATAAGAACAAAAATATTATAATGCCTCTGTATCATTCCATGGTTCTACCTCACCTTGAGTACTGTGTTCAGTTCTGATCACCATATCTCAAAAAAAGATATAGCGGAATTAGAAAAGGTTCAAACAAGAGCAACCAAAACGATAAAGGCGATGGAACAGGCTAAAGATTTTATGGCTCTTCAGCTTGAAAAGAGATGGCTGAAGGGAGATATGATTGAGGACTACATAATCTTCAGTGGTGTAGAACGGGTAGAAGTGAATCTATTTTTTTACTCTTTCAAAAAGTACAAAGACTAGGGGATACTCAGTGACGTTACATGAAAATACGTTTAAAGCAAATACAGTAGGAGGAAATATTTTTTCACTCACCAAATAGTTACACTCTGGAACTCGTTGCCAGATGATGTGGTAACAGCAGTTAGTGTATCTAGGTTTATAAAAAGGTTTGGACAAGTTCCTGGAGGAAAAGTCCATAGTCTTCTATTGAGACAGCCATGAGGAAGCCACTGCTTGCTCTGGGATTGGTAGCATGAAATCTTACTATTATTTGGGTTTCTGCCAGGTCCTTGTGACATGGATTGTCCACTGTGGGAAACAGAATACTGGGTTAAATGGGCCATTGGTCTGATGTAGTATTGCTATTCTTTTGTTCACTTATGAATAGACTCCAAAGAGCATACCTGTAAAAGTGAGAATTCAACCATGAGACAAGCACAAAGAAAGCTGCAATATTATGCATTTTATGTTCCATAAGAATAAGGATTAATTCCTGTTCTTACATTTCACATGCTCTGGTTTACAAGCTTTTTTTTAGTGTCTGCTGCTTTCTGAAAGACATCAATAGAGTTTATGAACATCCACACAGCAGCAGAATACATGAATATATCAGGAAAGCATCAACACATTTTCCCCACAAATTGACAGGCCTTTGGACTTCCCCGCAGTGGCTTGGGAATGGAGTGTGCCAAATGGACGCTATTATTGAAGTGGAGGGAGAGCATCAGTGGAGCTGAGGGAGAAGTAATTCCACATATTACATGAGAAAATAGCATTACTCTCTGGCAGTGGCTTGCCGTACCCAGAAAGTTTCTCCCTTGATAACCATCTCCACACTCAGTTGCACTTCATAGCTTGTTTACCATGTTGCAGGGATATTTCCTCTTAGCATTTATTTGATGTTAGTCAACTGAAGACATTTTCATTTAAATTAGTTCCCATAACTAATAAGCATATGTTTCCCTGGATAAAGGAAACAAGAATGATTTTGTTAGTCAAAATATATTGTCCATTCTAACAGACAGCAGACAATTTGCTGTGATATAAGATCATTTATGGGATATGACATATGTCAATGTGACGATAATGCTAGTGGGGCTTGGAGAGGGCTAATTTTTGGTTATTAAAGAAAAATCTTGGAGGACTGCATCATCTTAAAATCAAACACATGTTTACACTGCTTTGGCAACAGATGTTTTTCAAACATGCCAGACAAGCTGATGCATGCAACATTTAACAAATACCTCTCTGCTAAAGTGAAGTTTGCTATGCAAAATGCTTCACTTAAGGAAAAGACTCCCTAAACAATGAAAGGCAGTCTGATTGAAAACAACTGCGATAACCGAAATCTTGTTGTATTCAGCTAATAATATGGGACTATTATCAGTGTCATGGCAAATTGATGCAATGATGAGCAGTATATGATACAACATTACAATTTGCAAAATGGCTGTGTTAAATTCAGGCCAGTTTGATTTGTCACATCATAGCATACAGAAAAAAATGCAGCTTTTTCTATCATATCACTTGAACATTAATCCACTCAAAATCAGGTTTTAAAGTGCCTGTGATGTAAATAAATTTAGTGGTGTATACAGCAGAAAATGTCTGCTGTATAAAAAACAACCAACGGGACCAACGGCCGCCCGACTTATAAGTTTGCCTTCGCCATACACACAGCAACTGCAAAATTGGTTGTCTGTACTGCTTAAGACCCTGATAAAGCCATGTTTGCCAGTGAAACGGGTCCTGTTGGTTGTTTTTTGTACAGCACACATCTTCTGCTGTATAAGCCACTAAATGTATTTATATCACAGGCACTTTAAAAACTGATTTTGAGTGGATTAATGTTCAAGTGATATGAAAAGAAAAAGCTGCATTTTTTTTTGCATTTTCTTATCTACAGCTGTGGGGAAGAGCATTTAATAAATTTGGACACTTTCTTTGTATTTGATTGGGAGATCTTTTTGTCTACTGAGATTTGTGGTGGTCTCCTATTTTTCCTGTTTCTTGTTGGTAAAACATCATTGTATGCAACCGTACTTGCCTTTGATGCAAGTTTATGGTAATTTAATTGTGGGCATAAATATTAATGATCATTTCATGTCAGAAACTACATTTAATTATCTCTGCTATAAAATGGGAGTTGGATGATGTCAATGTAGAGTTGCCTATTTAGTCTTGTTGAGCTTTTCTACTAATATTATCACATAGGGTTTCTAGTATAGAGGGGCATTTTTGATACATCTAAGTCCAAATTGACATATTTTGCCAAAAACGTCTCAAACCAATGTCTAGCACACAGCCATAATTGAACCAGAAAAACACCTGAATTTCTGTTTCAATTATGGCTTTGAGTTAGACGATTTCAGGCCGAACACATCCATCTGTAAGTACCAGATCTAGATAAAAAAAATCATATTTCTTTTCTGCCCTTGACCAAATTTAAAGCCCTCCCCAAACTCACCTCCAACACACCCCCTTGCAATTTAGATGAACTGTGGAGTAAAATGTCCCAGTTCTGAGTTTCAAAAATCTCAGCTTAGACATTTTGGGGAGGAAAATGTCCACCTGCCACTTTGTGCCACTTGTGAGACGTTTCTCTTTTAAAATGAGCAGCAAAGTGGATCCCGAGGAGCTGTGCTGTTTCTAGATGCAGTTGTGAGAGTGATTTGTCAGTGTTACTGGCTCAGAGGCTGTTTTAAGGAGTTTTTGTTGTTGTTGGGTTTTGTTTTTTACTTAACCTGGGAGGTGCATGGAATTTTCTGGGCATTTGAAAGAGGCCACAAACCTTTTATAGTGTACACCTTTTGACTGTTCTTAGGGTCCTAGTGCTATATGAATTTGTGGGCAGAAATTGCTAATGAGTAGGAGGTTTTGGAAAGCTTGAGGTATTTTTTGCAGGGCATCCATGGTGCTTATAAGGTATGTAGAGATGTGAAAGAAAAAGGTGGTAGCTCTCAAGGTGATGGTAAGAGTATTCAAGAAGCCAGCTTTTTTGGTACAACAGGATTTACCTGTGGCTAGGAGAACTTAGCAAAAGGGAACAGACAAGGCTAGAGCTTAGCAAGTGAAGGCTGTTACCCATAGTCAATTTAAAAGGAAGTGACTGGCTGGTGAAGGGGTGGTGGTTCAAGTTGTAGGGAAAGCAAAGTTATCCTTTCAGGGTGGGAGAAGCAAAAAGTGGCATACTCAAGGGAAAGGGGATGGGACTTCATATAGTGCCTTTCTGTGGCTACAATCAAAGCAGTTTGTATATTACACAGCTGCACAATCGGTTGTCTTAATTTATAGTTCTCGGTAGCCACTGGATGAATAACGGTATTATGTGGAGCACTGATGCTGTGACTTATTGGGTGGTCTGCATTCAGAGGACAGTGGTAACTTTCAACAGAGGTGCAGAATGGGGAGAGGGGAATGCCCACTGGTATATGCTGAAGCTAAGATTTTGTATTCCCGATTTTGCTCAGAGAGGCTATCCATATTCAGTCTCAAAGCATGCCTATCAGAGCTAAATGTGCTAATTAGGAGCTTTTACTTCATTATCAACAGAATGATCCTTTAGAAAGACTGACTTATGTTCTGCCTAATTCTAATGTTTCACAGCTGATTGTCCTTTCTCTCTTTTCACACTGGGCTGGTTTGACATTGGCATCCAGAGTTTGATGAACCCACCATTATTGTATATCAGTGGGGCAAGAATATTAGAGAGTTATTGACTGCTTATTGGGGGAATAATGTATGACAGTCATCATTATGGATGTGGTCACTGCAATTGGTGTTGTCTAACAACTGAAGGTAATGAATTGAATTGCCTGATTACAGGGCAAAGACTGAAATTCCATAATTCTTCAACTTTCTTTTATATGTGTTGGGCGAACTAAGAGATGTATGTGTTTACGTCTCAATGAGTATAAATGTTGTCTATGTATTGGGAATAAGACTACACCACTGGTGGAACATTGACAACTGAAGAAGTACAATCTTGTAGATTGAAATGGAGAATTATAGATATAATTCAACTGGGCTGGTGAGGAGGAGATTGAGAATATAAATTACATTTTTGTGATTTACACAATGTTGTGTCTGTTCTTTACTGTGACTCCAGGAGGTTGAATGGTTTGGGTCTGAAGTGCTGTTCATTGATTGCATACCTGAGTCATATATTATAGCTCTTAAGAACACTGATATCATTATTTATTTCAGAATCAAAGGATTAATGGTTCATGGAGGATCGACTGCATAGGACTGATTGCATATGAGGAGTTTCCCTGATACAGATACTTCATGAAACATGAAGTATCTATCACTTTATTCTTGATAGCTTTATCTTTGATAGGCAGCATAAGTGGTGTACAAATACAAACACTAATACGATTAGGTAGAAAATAAAATAAAATAGCTACATGCATCATGTCAGAAGAAAGATTGAGCAGATAAGGCATGCTAGCATTTTAGTACACACTAAATGCTGAAGACAACAATAGGAATATATGGGTGTCTCTAGCATTTAGCGTGCGCTAATTTTAGGCGTGTGCTAAAAACACTACACGTCTTAGTAGACGGGACCCATAATATTTTTTGTGTTGCTTAAATTGTGAATGTATTCAAATAGGCCTATGATGATATAAGAAGCCGTGAGGACTGCTTTTGCATATGACGTTACTACACGCTCTGCCAGTTTTGAAGGTCCACAAAATCTTTTTATTTTGAAATATTTTGAAGAAAGTAGTTGGTGTGAAGTTTGTTTGTATATGCTCTCTTATTGTCTCTATCATTGTGGTAGTCTGCATTTAAGAAGAGACACCTTTTTGGAATTTTTCATATTGGCATAAAGTTATAAAATTAGCCCCTACATAGAAGTTCTATAATGTCAGATGGATGGGATTTGTGACTTTGTTAACTGGGCAAGAATTGTCCCTGGATCTGCTGCTTGTGTTTCAGTGTATAGTTCATGCTAAGATAGCAAACATTTTGGTGCACACATTGTCCACACCATTGTCAAATGTAGACATTTTCTCCAGGATGCTTCATTTTGCTGATCCTACACATTTATTTTTGGTTAAACAGCTGAAGCATGGGTTCACTAGAATGAAGGATTATGTGGACAGCAGTTTAGATCATCCTAGTAAATGAAATAGTGACCCTTAGAATTTTCCAGAACCAGTGAGAAACAGTTGGAATAGCCTTAGGCTTCAGTTAGACAAACAGAAGAAACTGTATTTTCTCTTTCTTTGCCTTGTACAAACATAACGGAAGAGCACCAGCAGTGTTAGATCTGAGATAATGCTTTGAGAAAAGCTGCTAGCCCCAAAACAAAAGGCTAGCTAGCTGTTTCTGCTTGTTTGCATTTTGAACACCTAAAGGCTGATGTACTAACCTTTGGTTGACTCCATAGGAACAGCCCAGCTTGGAAGGGAATTTTTCTCATGATACCAGACTGTGTGCATGAATTGCAAATATGTTTCTTTATGAAATTTTTACATTAAATCAGCACAAAATTGTGGAATTCATTGCATATGTACCTAACTATACATCCTATTATGAATTCAAAATTATGCACAAGAAACCAGTAAATAGCACATTTTAAAATTCTTCAAATACAGTTAGGTGAGCTCTTTGATATTCTTCTGTGCATAATTACCCCTGCCTCTCAACCTAACTTTGGGGTCCTTTAAGGGAGATATACTACAAAATGAGCTTAGTACATCCTAACACAAACTTTCCTTTGTGCTAAACCCATTTCTAGCGTATCCATAAAATTGAGCATTTTCAATTTATTTTTTAATTTTCAGGCCATGCACTAATGTTGTCATTAGTGCTCAGCAACTGCAAATAATTAATGTGGAAGCACTTTCTACCTTGCTATTTAGGACGCTCAAAGGGCTCCCGCATTAACCCTGAATTATTCACTCAGTGCATGCTAATGTGACCACACTACCTGAATACTGCTTCCATGCTGAATCTCTGCCCCTGACACACTCGTACCAAAAATAAACTTTAAAAATGAATACCACGTGGTTAGCACACACAAAAGGGAAACTTACCACAAGATTCTTTAGGGCATCATTAGGTAAACCTTTTTCAACATGGAAAGCCGGTGTTAGGGTTCAGCACACCTTAGTAAAAGGGCCCTTTTATCTCAACAAATAGCAACATTTTTATTGCTTGTCAAAATAACTTGTTCATGACATTAAAAAAATACATAAATATTTTTAAAACACAGCTGTTGCTAACCAATATGCAAAGCATAATCCCTCCAACTTAAAGTGTACTACATGATCAACTCGATATCTTTTCCTGAGCCGTACCCCAGCTATATTGTATTGCTGAGACATATGGGGGTTCATTTTCAAAAGAGAAAAACATCCAAAAATGGGTTAAATCTGTATTTGGACATTTTTATTTAACAACAAAGTCCAAATTTGTATTTTCAAAACCAATTTTTAGACGGTTTTCTATGAAGTCTGTCAAACGTTTGTTCAAAACACAGGGGACGTGTTTGGGGCATGTTAAGGGCAAAATCTGGGTGTTCCACTTGGACGTTTTTCTGCCATAATGGAACAAAACAAAAATATCCTTGGCTGTAATGGTCTACGCAGTCTAGACCTGTTTTATTAATGAAAAAGCTATAAAAAGTGTCCTGAATGACCAGATGACCACTGGAGGGAATCAGTGATGACCTCCTCTTACTCCCCCAGTGGTTACTAACCCCCTCTCACCCCCCCCCCCAAAATGTGATTGAAAACATTACTTATCAGTCCCTATGTCAACCTCAGATGTTATACTCAGGCAATTACTGCAGCATGCAGATCTCTGGAGTAGTCTAGTGGAGGGTGTAGTGCACTGCAGACAGGTGGACCCAGGCCTATACCTCCCCCTGAGCCCTTCAAAACTCACCAGAAACCCACTCTACCCACATATAGGTGTCCCCGTCACCCATAAGGGCTATTGTAGTGATGTGCAGTTGCAGGTAGTAGTTTTGGGGGGTTCAGCAGACAAGTCAAAGGAGCACCAGTGAGATGGGTACCTGGGAGTATTTATTTGAAGTCCACTGCAGTGTCCCCTAGGGTGCCCCATTGCTCTCCTGGGATGTCGGTGTGGCCAGTCTACTAAGAATGCTGGCATCCCAGTGGCTTGATTTTGTGCATTTTCACTTGGACTTTTTTTTTTTTCAAAAATGAAGCAAAAAGGTAAATGCACAGAGCACAAAAACATCTAGCAAATAGTCTACGCGTGTCTGAAAAATATTCTTTATTTTCTGATGCAGAGCAGCTACAAGCGTCAAGTGGAATTTGATGCATGTAGACCATTACCGCCTGGTTACCGCATGAGATCTTACCGCTAGGTCAATGGCTTGTGGTAAGGTCTCAGACCCCAAATGGATATGCAGCAATTTTCATTTTGCCGCACATCCATTTTCGGCAAAAAGTTTAAAAAGGCATTTTTTGTAGGTGCGGTAAATAATTCTGCATGCGCCTAAAACACACGTCTACACTACCGCAGGCCATTTTTCAGCACACCTTACTAAAAGGACCCCATAATTTGTCTCCTTAAAAGAAAGCCACTCTGACTTTTTTTTCAGTACATGTGCTGCTGAAATGAGCGCCTGATTTTTTTTAAAAGAATATTTCCACAAGTAAGCACTACACAGTATATTACTATGATTTTAGAAAGGGTTTTTGTTTTAAAGGCAAACAAAATAATCCTTTATTTTTTATATATTTTAAAGCTACGTTGCTATGATAACTTTGTTTTTTTTAAGCTGCTTCAGAAATAAAGGTTAAAAGGCTACAACATCTGTCACCCCATTGATCGCTAGAGCTGATTCAGCTGATTTGGCTGGCTAGATGGGTGTCCCCTTCCTCCTTCACCAATCCATATGTGTCCTTCTTAAAGCTGCACGCTCAGTCAAAGAGAATAACCTTCCTGTGAAAAGTACTGTTCTTCACTCAAGGGCATTCCAATAGCTGCACTCTCCTGTTAGAACATCAAAACAAGCTCAAGAAGTAAAGGCCCATAAAAAAGCTGCAGGTGAAACCTTTTCAATTGCTTTAACCTGATTTAGGGAAAGTAGCTCTCAAAAACCCAGGGCCGCTGAGAACCTGAGCCGGGCCTGGGGCAAGGCCGCCCCTCCCCCATCTCCCCCAATCCTACTGCTGTCGCCTCCCTCTCCTGCTCTCAGGCCGCCGGCGCTGCAGTCCCCAGTCTCCACCTACCTACCCTCAGCTCCCTTCTGTCTGCCATCCGACCACCTTCATTTAAAAAATAAAATAAAAAAATCGAGAAATCAGCAGCGCAGCGCCTTCTGTGTGAAAGCGGCAGATCGCCTCGGGCGGGCCTTCCCTCACTGTGTCCCGCCCTCACAGAAATAAAAAGGTACATCAGAGGAGGGCGGGACACAGTGAGGGAAGGCCCGCCTGAGGCGATCTGCCTAATCAGTTAGCACAGCTGCCTGGTGAATAGATGTCAGTAAGGGCTTCTGCACTGATGGTCACATGCTAACTGGGAAACTAGCACATGGCCATTAATTGGAAGAAATGGAAAATGCGGCCATTTTACAGCCACGGTAAAAGTGGACTCAGCGCACTGGAATGTCCCACACTACTGAAACCACAGGCCACATTTTAGCGCTGCTTAGCAAAAAGATCCCTAAGGGGGGTCTTTTACTTAGGTACGCTGGTGTTCTTAACACACGTTAAAAATAGGCACGTGCTAAATACTAAAGACGCCCATAGGAATACATTGCAATCTTTAGCGTTTAGCGCGTGCCTATTTTTACTATGCGCTAAAAATGCCAGCACGCCTAAGTAAAAGACCTCTCTAAGTCAGCAGAGCAAAAAAAAAAAAAGCAAATGTAGGAGCTTTGCAGCCCCATTTTAGAAAGAATATAGAATCAGAGTTAAGATGTCCAGATCAGGACGTGTGCACTATCAGTAGTATTTTAGAAGTGGATCTGTTGACAGACATGTTTGGAATACATGTGTATCTACTGGCTATTTGCAGCTGAAAAAAAAATCACTTTACTTAACTCAACATCTAAAACATCAAGGGGCCCTTTTACGAAGCCGCGTAAGCGTCTACACACGCCCAAAGCATGCCAAAATGGAGTTACCGCCCGGTTGCTGCATGGCTCTTAGGGTAATTTCATTTTTGGCACATGGCCAATACGCGCTGTTGAAAAAGAATTTTTATTTTCAGACGCACGTATCGGACGTGCACCAAGTACCATTTGACACGCGTAGGTCATTACCACCCGGTTACCACGTGAGATTTTTACTGTTAAGTCAATGGCTGGCGGTAAGGTTGCAGACCCAAAAATGGACGCGCGGCAATTTTGATTTTGCTGCACGTCCGTTTTCAGCAAAACATTTTGAAAGGCCTTTTTTACAGGCGCGCTGAAAAATGGATCGGCGCGTGCCCAAAACCCGCACCTACACTACCGCAAGCCATTTTTCAGCGCACCTTAGTAAAACCGAGGCAAAGCGGCACCAATATACATCCAAGTGTCAGCACTCACATGTGTAATTCATGTTTCGGAACACATATATGTAAGTGCTAATATTTAGGGGGAAAATGATTAATGTGGGTTACTGCTAAGATGTGTTATTTTACCTCCAACTTGTGCTATTTTAGCTCAGGTCTCATTTTATGCAATGAGACCTGGCTACTAATAACTGTGATTTATAATTTCCCCCCTTAGACATATATATGTGCCATTTTGGAAATCTGCATGTCTAAATCACCACAGTCCACTTCTGAAGAGAAAAAGGGTTGAGAGATCACCCTGTGTACGTGTGCACACATTCCCTCAGTAATCTCTGAGGTCACCATTAAAAATGATTTTCATGGTTAACGTTGAACAGACCTTATAGACCTTCCACTCAGAAACATAACCAGATCATCCTGAACATACCTAAACCTTCACTACCCAAACTGCAAAGGACTTAAATACAAAGCAGTCTATGCATCCAGCTTCTCCTAGATAAGCACACAACTATGGAACGCACTACCAAAAGCTGTGAAAACCACATATGACCACCTAAACTTCAGGAAAGCATTAAAAACCAAAGTGTTCAAAAAGGCGTTCCCCACCCACCCAACATAACCATCTACACACTGCAACACAGCAAAACCAAAGATCATATTGGACACTACATAATCTCCTCTCCTCAGTCCCCATAATAATGGACACTTTTTAACCTTCCTCTCCTCTATCCCCATTGTACCTAACCACATGTATCTATAACGACTCTATCACCTTGTATTTGGTTTTCTACCGGACTAGGCTGCAAATAGGTTAGAAAACGTGGGATACAAATGAAACAAATAAATAAATGCGCCTAGTTAAGAACTATCATTTTTTATATTCAAATATATTTATTGATTTTAACATTTACATTCAAATATAAATGTTTAAGCAATATCTGAAAATACATGACAAAAGGCAATAGACAAATTTGCACAGAAATCATTCCCTTTTTAAATTTGTCCACAACACTAGACAAGATGGGATCCAAATACTGGGGGAAAAGAACATAAAAAAGCAAAAAGACAATAATATCATTAGAGCAAGGAAGAGCAAGAGAATACTCGCAATCGAACTAATAGCATTTTAAGTAATGAGTGTATCCAAAGAGTCCCTAACACTTTCTTTAGATGTAATAAATTGCAACAGTTTTGGGGGTAAAAAAATATATAATTATTAGTTTCTAGGGACACAAGAAATCTACGAGGAAATGTTGATTTAAACAATACTCCTAAGCTGAGAACTCTTGGTTTATACACCAAGAATTCTCTTCTTCTTTTTTGTGTGTCTCTGGCCAAATCTGGAAAAACTTGAATTTTGCTTCCCAAAAAGAGTGTGTTAATATGATGAAACTAAGCACGGAAAATATTATTTCTGTCCGGTTCTAAAGCGAAAGTCACCAAAAGTGTAGTTCTTTCTGTCATCACTTCTAATGAACTCTCCAAAAATTCAGTCAAATTTAAATCAGGAACAAATTGAGATTGCACATTAGAAGATCTTGAGGAACCTGTTATATACTGGGTTCTCACTATAGGTGGAAAACCCTCCATTGGTATTCCTAATATGTCTCCAAAATATTTTTTTAACATATCCAAGGCAGGTATTACCAGTGATTTTGAGAAATTTATAAACCTCAACTTATTCCTACGGCCTTGATTTTCCAGGAATTCAAATTTTCGGGCTTGAATATCCTTCTCTTTTATAAGCTTTGTTGTAACATTATATAATTGAGCAACTTCCCCCTTCAAGGCTGTTATTTGATTTACTTGATCCTGAATATTTTCGGACAGATTTTGAGTAGTCTGTTTCAGTTCCATAATTTCTCCTTTAAAGGCGTTAGAAATTGATGTAAAAGTGAAGTTCAAACCATGTATAGCGTCCCATAACGACTCCATCATCACCACAGCTGGTCTTGGCAAACCTCCGTTTCCACTAGAAGTTAAACCTTGGGCAGAAGAAGAGGAGAGCAGCCTTCCCTGCATCCCCTCCATTGTCACTCCGCTCAGAGTTGAGACATCGCGAGGTCCTCCTCCTTCAGCAAGCACTGGTTCAACGTTCACCCTCGCTTGCTGTAACTCCGTCGGCACCAGTTTTCTTCCGGGTTGCGAGGGAGCTGTGTTAGAGGGAGGGCTTAATGACGCTCCCTCTATGCTATGGTCCATGTCCAAAGACACAAAACCCATCGAGGCGGGCCTCCGCTCCTCAAGTGCTCTTACCCTGAAATTTTCCAAAGTTGCCTGGCGCGCAGAAAGGGTCATTGCCAGGTTGGAAGAGGTAAGACCCCTGGCTTTCCCTTTTCTTTTCCCCATCATACCGTATGGGGAAAACTCTTTGTCGTCTGGCTACTTCAGAGTTTCTCAAGAGCACAGAATGCACAACTTGCTCTAGGCGCCATCTTCAGAACTATCATTTCTGAAGCAGAATACTCCTCATTTAATCCCTCCTGTCCAGCACTGTCCAAAATGAGAACTTTTATAAAACCTAACCATACCTTTGTAATGACAGATGTGCATTCCCCTTCTGAAATGGAAAATACACGTATATTTGGTTCCGCCCTAGCCCTGCCAAAACCCTGTCCCTAAGCAGATTTACATGTGTAAATTATAGTTTTCTAAAATTGGGGTTTCAAAGTTTATTGAATATACACATGTAAATACTGGTATAAACCATTAATAGAGCTTCTAAAATAAGGGCACTAAATTAGGGGGCTGTTTACTAAAGCATAGCTTGAGTTATCTACAGCAGGGCCCATAGGAATAAAACGGGCCCTGCTGCAGATAACTCGAACTCAGCTTTAGTAAACAGGGGGGTTAAGAGCCTACTGTAAATTTTGGAAAACTTTTTTTGAATATTGTGCCCTTAGTTATTTTCCAGCTAATTAGGGATTCCTTAAGATATTTAAAAAAAAATCTTTTTTTCATACTGCAGCTGTCATTGCTGTGTACCTTTTCTGGTGGAATAAAATATATGTCTGTATCATTAAGGCATCGTCGGTGCAGGAAAAACCAGGGGAGTGTGTGTGTGTGTGGGGGGGGGGGGGGGGGTGGAATGAGAGAGTAAATGGAAGTGGTTTATCCAATAAACACCTGTCTTATTATTGTTGCATGAGTGTTTTATCAGTGGTTAAAAACTAAAATCATAAACCATAATCACGTCTTGTTGAGCTATAAAAGCCTCCAGTGGAATGGTAACAGGATGCTTGAATACATGTATACAGTTCTGAAAATCTAAGCCACTGCAGCTGCTGGGGTCTGAGGGCACTCACTCACTGCATATTCCTTTGATTAAGCAGAGCTATCAGAAACCTGAGGTCGTATTTTTTCAGTGACTGATCCAATTGAGTGGAATAAATTGCCATGGGAATTAAGAATGATGGAAAGTTTAATAGGATTCAGGAAACAGCTGAAGGGATTCATTTTTTTTTCAGACATTTAGAGGCCGATTTTCAGACTGCGGGAGATAGACTGGCTAACTCCCACGGTCAACACTGAGCCCGGATATTCAATATCGGGCTGTTTCCGGTAACCGGCATTGAATGTACAGTTTATTTTTGGCCGATAATCGGCTAGGTCAATATTCAGACTTACCCATTTATCTTAAAGCCAGCCAAAGATGTTTCACATGGCCAGTGTGGCTGTTAAACTCTCTTTAAAAATTGGCAGATAGCCGGTTATATCATGCTATATAACTGGATAACTTCTAGTCACTAACCGGGAATTTTCAGCAAGGGATAGCCTGTTATCCCCAGCTGAATATCGGTGGATAGCCAGTTAAGCACTATTTAACCGGTGAGCAACCGCTCTGGCCGGTTAAATAGCTCTAAATATTGGGGGGGGGGGGGGGGGTTAATCTATAAAGGAAAAGGCTGGAACTGGGAGTGTAGGACTGATGACCTATTGGTAGAATGGCACGAGATGGTGACTAATGTATTTTGTAAAAGATGTAAAGGCTACTGTAAAGCATAATTGATTGGTTGACGAGACTTTAGGCAAATTAATGATAGCACAGCATGGTTGTAATGAGGAAACATTTCAAGCTATGGAATACAGCAGGGGGGTTGGTTTTGTTTTATTTGTTTTACTGATTATGAATGCATGTTGTTATCTGCTTAGAACTATGAGCAGAGTGGCCTATAAATATTCTTGAATAAGAAAATTCAAGAAAAGTGGTAAATGCTTGGAATAACTTCCCAGAGGAAGTTATGGAGACATGGAGCTCTATTTTATATAGAAATAGACATTGGAATTGAGAGGTTCAGGCTGGGTCGTGCTTAATTTCAGTGGTATTTTAGAAAAAGTTTTAGAAAAAATTCTGTCAATGTATCTAGAGCCTTTTATAAAATACCTGCAAGAGTGCATATTTTGACCACTAAGGACCGCCCTAGAGCTGGTGACCTGGTCCTGACATCTCTGCCGGCCACTAATGACCTGGATGGAGTAACCCTCTGCTATGATGCTTCTGCCCTACCGGCTATCCCAACTCCTGCAGGGATCAGACTACCTTGCCCCCTCCAAGGTGACTCCCAAATTAATAAATAAGACTTCCACCAGCTTTAATCCTTAGATTCTACATATGCCCCTGGATTCTATATATTGCGCCGAGATTTCTGCGCAGAAATCAAAGTATATTCCATAACCACCGGCATAAATTTATTAGTTAACACTCTAATCAGTGCTGATAATTGGATGTTAACAACCAATTATCAGCACAAGTTTGCATTTAATTAGAATTTACGTGCACTACTTGTTAATAGTTGGAAAGTGGGTGTGGTTATGGGCATGGAATGGTTGGGTCGTGGGCATTTCTAAAATCTATGCATATTGTTATAAAATATACCTGCTCGACGCCTAATTTAGGCATCGGGATTTATGCCAGGTTTTACTTGACATAATTGACTACAATAAAATTAATGTCGTGGACTGGCGCTCTGCTTATTCTATAAAGTACACCTAAATTAAAGCACACTTTATAGAATACGCTTCGACTTCTGCACGGAAATCCTAGTTGATACATAAAATCTAGTCCATAGCTCCCAGATTTGGATGCCTAACTTTGTTCGCGATTCCAAGATACGCACTTTAGCAAGACCTTAACAAGCAATAATGGGCTGTTGAAAACCAATTATTGATAATTGGCGCCAGTTAGGGTTTGTGTGCACATCTGGCTGCATGCTTTTCGATAACGCTTGGCATATGCAACTCAAAAGGGGATGTAGCCATGGGAGTGTGAGGGGTATTCTGAAAAGTTGCATGCATTGTTACAGAATAATGGGTCAGCGCATCCAACTTGGTCGCCAGCATTTACTCCAGGTTTCAGCACATGTAAGTCTGGCACCCAAAGTTAGGTCACAGGAATCGGTGCTAAGCGCAGTTCTATAAAGAGCTTAGCGCTGATTTTTTTTCCAGTGCATATTTTTGAGCACCGTTTATAGTATCCGGCCCTAAATGAACAAGGTATCATTTATTAAGATTCTAACAGAAGTACTACTTAAGAATAAAAGCATTGTTTTCCTCTCAAAAAAAAAAAAAATCAAGAACTTGTTTATATAACAGAAAGCTAATGGAATTCTAATATTTGGCTACTCACTTTGTAGAGAGTACATTATTCCTCAGATGCATTCCCTTGGAAATGAACCAATTATCTTTCTTCACTATCCCTGTTATGAGGCCTACTGTCCCCATGCTTCCAGCTAGAGTTATCTTATACTAAACTTCCCTTTAACCACCAGGGCATTTTTCCAAACTAAACCCCACTTTCAACCATCAGGGCAGATTTCCCAAAACAACCCGCTCCCTTTTAATCAAAAGGGAAATTTTCCAAAGTATACCCCCTTTTTACCACTAAGGAAGTTTTCTAGACTAAACTCCACTTTAACCATCAGAGCACTTTACCAAACTAAAGCTCACTTTTAACCAGCCGAAGGCTTCTCCTTCCTAGGCTTCATGATACCAACTTCCTAGGCTTTTTACTTTGTTCCCCCCCCCCCCCCCCCCCCACACACACACACTTGTTCTGAGCAACCAGGCTTTTACTTGCTTCCTGTAGTGCTTTCCTTTTGGGACTATACCAAACTCAAGGAATTGCAGCCCGTATTCTTTGTATCTCCTCTTCCTCTAGAGCTCCTTCATATATTTCCGATTTTCTGGCTGGAGTGTTTCCAACCATACCCCTCTTCCTGAAGCTGCCAGGGTGATTAGTGCAGTAGATTGCACACCTGACAGGTCAAGACTCCTACTTTATATTTCCAAGGAGATTCAGCTTCCATCCCAGGCTGCCTGCTGAACCTCTCTCTCACATTGTATTCCCAGCTATCCCTCCCCCAAGACTCCTGTCTTGTCTGGCTATTGGAGAGAGGAGTTAGAAATGGATAGAACAGGTCTCAGGCACGAACAGTGGTGTACCAAGGGTGGGGAAGTGGGGCAGTCCGCCCCGGGTGCAGGCAGCAAGGGGGTGCATAAAGCAGTCGTGAGGCTGTCGGCTCCGCCAGTTCCCTGCCCCCTCTGATATTACTTCCTGTTCCGGTGCACCCCCTTGCTAGGAGGAAGGGTGGTAGGGGTGATGCATTTTGGGGGAGTTGACGCATCTCGGGGAAGTGGGGCTGTGATGCGCCGTGGAGGTGGGGATGGTGATGTGCCTCAGGGAGGGGCGCAGTGGTGACCAACCCCGGGTGGCAAGCAAACTAGGTATGCCACTGGGCAAGAATTTTCAGCATTTATTTTCACTTTTCCTCTTTGCCACTTGGGGTTTACTTGTAAACACAAAAGGATTAATTTTTATGTTTATGTTTAAATCATTTTTATTAACATAAATTCAGAACAAACATCTCTTACAGCATTTCTTTTGGATTAATTTTTAATCTCCCTTTCCCTGGGGGACCTGATCAAGCTAGTGGGTCATAATATGTATTTTCTGGCACATGTAGTGGAAAAAGCCACACATGTGGAAAAAAAGTTGACAAGTTGCATATGTAAGGTAGTATTTCACCACTTGCACATGCAAGTTTCAGAACTTACAAAACTCTACATGTAAATGCTGATAATTAAATACAGAACCTATAATCTTTATTTATTGTCAACTTGGAGGGGGGCTTTATGCAATGAGGGAGTAAAGAGGATAATTCCCTTAATTCCTCCTGTAAGGGGTAACTGAAATGAGCACTTTTTTAAAAATCTGTATGTGCCAGGGAACAGCTGTAAATCCCCATATAAACTGGTCATGTACTTGCATTCCCTTAGTACAATGAGGAATACACGTCAATTTTTGACCCTCCCCCCCCCCCAGGCCAAGACCAACCCATGCTCCCACATGTATTATGGACTTCACGTATAAATTGAGGTCTTCTAAAATCATCGCTTACACATGGATGTTGTTTCTACATGTAAATGCCAGAATTTCCACATAGAAGTTGTAACTAATTAGAGAACTTAGCAATGTGGGTTACTGTTAAGATCAGTTAGTGGGTATTTGGAAGTGGAAGTGGGTGCAGAGGAGTAGCCCAAATGTTCGAGCAGCAAGTTGGAAACCGGAGAGCCCAGGTTGAAATCCCATGCAGCTCCTTGTGGCCTTGGTATGGCTAGGGACAGTGTTGGCAGCCCACCCCATTGATGGCCTGGCACGGAAACTTGTGGCCGCTCCCATAAATTATTCACAGCTTGGCGGTTGAGTGCAGGGGGAACTACCATACTATTTGCAAGGGGCATACATGGAGTAGGGTGGTTCCCACTTACAGAATACTCTGTTACACATCCCTACCGCACGCAGTTAGCCACCCAAACTTATACCAGTCTAAGGTTAGTGAAATTGCAGGCACCTAAATGTTAGGTGCAGTAATAACAGGTTTTCTATAACAGAATCTGGTCGTCAAGGTTCCATTATAAAATGGGCCAGCCATTCCCAACCCAGTCATTGGGGCACACCTAGTTCCATCGGGTTGTCAGGATATCCATAATGAATATGCATGAGAGATTTGCAGGTACTGCCTCAATTGCATGCAAGTCTAACTCATGAATATTCATTGTGGATATCCTGAAAACCCGATGGGACTAGGTGTGCCCCGAGGATTAGATAGGGAATGGCTGAAATAGGCTCTTACCACACAGCCTCAGGGTGCCTAAATGGAGTTGTCTATTTATATAATTTCCTCTGAAGTAGGTAAGCTAGTATCTGTGTAGTTTTCGGTTGGGCCAGTATTCAAAACAAGTTATAAGTTCACAGGCAGCTAATAAACACATAACATGCTGATCCTATATGAATAATATCAGGACTATAAAATAATTAAAATGACCTGATCCCATCCATATATAAAAAAAGAGTGGGATAAGGGCAAATAAAAGAGGAAAAGGGAGCAGTGGCGTTCCTAGGGGCGCTGACACCCGGGGCGGTCGCCGATGCGCCCCTCCCCCTGGGTGCAGCACCCCCCCCCCCCCCGGTGCAGCGCAAACCCCCTTGTCACCCCCCACCCCGGCGAAAGAACCCCCCGGGTGCATGCCGCTGGTGGGGGGGGGGGGGTGCCGCGCGCCAGTCAGCTTCGTTGTTTCCATGCTCCCTCTGCCCCGGAACAGGAAGTAACCTGTTCCGGGGCAGAGGGAGCATGGAAACAACGAAGCTGACCGGCACGCGGCACCCCCCCAGCGGCATGCACCCGGGGCGGGCCGCACCCACCCCCCCCTTAGTACGCCACTGAAAGGGAAACGGGACAAAGGCAGGCAAAAAATGTATCTGGGAAATGATGATCTTCAATAGGGCTATACTGTATGGGGGGTGCCAGCAACAGTGACCATCCACATTATCCATATATTCGGCGTCACTTCCTATACTGATGGTGGTGCTGAATATATGTATTAATTTAAAATCCACAGCCAGTGTTTAATTTAATCCAGTTACTGCACTGACTCAGAATTGACCCCTGGTTTCTTTGTTGAATCAGTTTTTAAAACCTTTATAATTATGGCAGAGTAGACTGGGCTATGGTCAAGATCCTCTCATCCACATCCCATGCTTGCAAAGAAAAAAGCCTATCTAGGACTCGTAGGAGCTCATTTTCAAAGCACTTAGACTTACAAAATTCCATAGGTTACTATCCAGCTTATTTTTGAAAGAGAAAGACGCCCATATTTCGACCCAAATCGGGAGATGGGCGTCTTTCTCCTGTGGGCAAACAAATCGGTATAATCAAAAGCCGATTTTGGTCGTCTTCAACTGCACTCCGTCGCAGGAACGAACAAAGTGGACGGGGGCATGTCGGAGGCTTGGTGAAGGCGGGATGGGGCGTGGTTATCGGTCGAGGAGAGATGGGCGTCTTTAGCTGATAATCGAAACAAGAAGGGAGTTTTTGACGAGAATTTGGTCCGCTTTATTCGGACCCTTTTTTTTCAAGTCCAAGTCCCAAAAAAGTGCCCCAACTGACCAGATGACCACCGGAGGGAATTGGGGATCACCTCCCTGGACTCCCCCAGTGGTCACTAACCCCCTCCCACAAAAAAAAACACTTTACAAACTTTTTTTCCCAGCCTGTAAGCCAGCCTCAAATGCCGTACCCACCTCCATGACAGCAGAATGTGTTCTATCCTCTGACAGCCTTTCCCTGGTTCTGATGTGGCTCTCGGGTGAGTGTGACACCTTTTCTGTTATGCGCACTGCAGAGTCACATCAGCAATGCATTGTGGTGGGTGTAGGGTATTGGGCTCCGTGATTCCACTAGCTTGTGTTAAATGCTCACGATGTTGGTAGTTGGTAGGCTCTACTCCCATGGTACTTTCCCCTCTGCTTACTGGGTCAGAGTGTGCCCTGTTTTGTTTCCGGTAGTCCATGAGGTAGTGGCCATTTTTGTAAGCCAGTTTTAGTTCCCTTTCATGTGTTACCCACGTTACTGAAAGTGGGCATTGTACACCATTCTGCCAGCTCTGACTTACTGCTAATCCCAGTACCAGGGAGACTCTTTGCCAGTGGGGCACAACCTCTGATCTGCAGTTAACTGTGAGTAAATGTGCTTATTCCAATAGAGGATGTTTTCGGAGACATTAGTCTTCAGGTGTCAACTGGTGTGCCAAGGTTCTACAGCAGCAACAAGTCCCAGAGGCCTGCATGTATGCAGGTCCCTGGAGCACTTTTAGTGGGTATCGCAGTGCACTTCAGGCAGGCGGACCCAGGCCCATCTCCCATACCTGTAACACGTGCTGGTAAATGGGAGGCCTCCAAAACCCACTGTACCCACATGTAGGTGCCCCCTTCACCCCTAAGAGCTATGGTAGTGTTGTACATTTGTGGGTAGTGGGTTTTAGGGGAGGGGGTTGGGGGCTCAGCACCCGTGGTAAGGGAGCTATGCATGTGGGAGCTGTTTCTGAAGTCCACCGCACTGACCTCTAGGGTGCCCAGTTGGTGTCCTGGCATGTCAGGGGGGCCAGTGTACTACGAATCCTGGCCCCTCCCACGACCAAATGGCTCGGATTAGGACGTTTTTGAGCTGGGCGGTTTTAGTTTCCACTATCGCTAAAAAAAAAAAAAACGCCCAGCTCAGAAACGAACAAATCCATGGCATTTGGTCCATACAAACCATATTTTGAAACAAAAAAAAGACGCCCATTTTTTTTTTTCGAAAATACGGTCTGTCCCTCCTCTTCACTTACCCATTTTCGGACATAGACGCCCATGGAGATAGGCATTCGCATTCGATTATGCCCCTCTAAGTGCTTTGAAAATACGACTCATAGTGTCTAGAATGGGTCACTAGATGTGACTATAGAAAGAACTAGCCACCCTCACTCATTAGCGCTCAAGAAAAAGATCTGGGTGTGGTTGTAGATAATACGCTGAAATCTTCTGCTCAGCGTGCAGCGGTAGCCAAGAAAGCAAACAGGATGCTAGGAATTAGGAATGGGATGGTGAATAAGACCGAAAATACTGTAGATTGTAAGGTCTTTTGAGCAGGGACTGTCTCTCTGTGTCAGTTGTTCAGCGCTGCGTGCGTCTGGTAGCGCTATAGAAATGCTAATAATAATGCCTTTGTATTGGTCCATGGTGCATTCACACCTTGAGTATTGTGTTCAGTTCTGGTCACTGTATCTCTAAAAAGATATAGCGGAATTAGAAAAGGTTCAAAGAAAAGTGACCAAAATGATAAAAGGGATGGAACTCCTCTCGTATGAGGAAAGGCTAAAGAGGTTAGGGCTCTTCCGCTTGGAAAAGAGACGGATGAAGGGAGATATGGTTGAGGTCTACAAAATCTTGAGTGGTGTAGAATGAGTAGAAGTAAATTGATTTTTTTACTCGTTCCAAAAGTACAAAGTCTAGGGGACAGTTGAGGAAGTTACACGGAAATACTTTTAAAACAAAGAAGAGGAAACATTTTTTTCTCTCAATGAATAGTAGCTCTGGAACTCTTTGCCAGAGAATGTGGTAACAGTGGTTAGCATATCTGGGTTTTAAAAAAATTTGGACAAATTCCTGGAGGAAAAATCCATAGTCTGCTATTGAGACAGACATGGGAAGCAACTGCTTGACCTGGGATTTGTAGTTTGGAATGTTACCATGATTTGGGTTTCTGCTAGGTACTTTTGACCTGGCTTGGCCACTGTTTGGACAACAGGATACTGGCTAGATGGACCATTGGTCTGACCCATTACGGCTACTCTTATGTTCACTTTATCTTGTACCCTCTTCATACACACTAGAGATGGGCTGTCATTTGCAAATACATGACAGATGTTGACATCGTATCCCATGTCATTAACAAATTAAAATGAGCAGAAAAACATACCATTTTGCATTTTATCATTTGCAATTAATAGTGCATGCATGCACAAATCATTAGTGTGCAAATGTGAGAACTATCAGGAAATAGAGTGCATTCTTTCCAAAAGAGTGTGCCCTCTTTGCAAAGAAGGTGCACTCTTAACAGTATTGCTTCTATAATTACAAAATGCTCCCAAAAACCTTTTTCTATATGTTTACTTACCCTGCTTTATTATTTTAATTGCATTTCTTTTCTTCTTTCTTTTACATTTTATTGTTTTGTAAACTGCCTATTGGCAGGTGGTACAATTGGTGTTATATTACTTATAAATAAATTAATTGAAAATTCTCATGAAAGACACCGGAAATAACACAAAATGAAAATTTTCTGGCTGCCCATCTTTATCGCACATTCTTTTCTTTCTACTCAGTGATCAATGTTGTTATCTTTCTTACTGTGTAGCTTCATTGGGTTCTTTTTTTTGTGTGTGTGTTGTGTGTTGTATTAGGAGGAAGGAGTCCTGTATATTCTGAAAACTTACACATGGATGTACTCTGAAATGTCTTCTATTGCTATTTCAATGCAGAGGCTCTTTGTCTCGTGTGAACTACATTCCTCCTTTTCGCCAAGGATATTTTCAGGGGAATGTTCTGTCTTCAGACTCACAAGCTTTCATGAAGGTTGTAATTTAGGTGCAAAAGTATAGATTGCGCAGACTGGCACACTCTTTGCTTGAACAGTTTCTGAATGAGTACCTTGCATATAAAATGGGCTCTCTCTATTTTTCAGATTACTATGTACGCAGCTATGTGCAGTATCTTGACATTGTGCTGTGACACAGAAAAGAGGACAGCTGCTGATGTGATGCCATCCTGCCACGAAGATTTCAAGAAAGAGGCAGCTTTAAATAACATTACAGAATGTTGCAGAACATTTTCAGTGCTTATGGAGAAGTAGAAAAATCATGGGACCTTGGCTTGGCAAGTGATAAAAGTAAAACAGACACTGAGAAATAACGTTACAGCTTACAACAAACGTGGAATTTTAAAAAGTGTCAAAATAGGCCATCACTGAAGCTGTGCAGCAGTGGCCAGGGAGATTCAAGACACATCTTAGCTTGAGGCAGGAATAGATACAGTGAGGTCTGAGATGAATAAAAGAACTGGCAGTGTGTGCATGAATGATAGGATGAAGCGAAAGGTGTTAATAAACATACATAATGTTGGCTCAAACTACAATGAATATCTTTCTGACTACTCCAATTTCCTTTTGAATATCCCCTCGTACAATAATTACTATTTAGGAAAACCTGATTATCTCCAGATTTGTGCCGTCCAGATCCAAAACACATGGTAGTAAACTAAGCCCTATGGGGTCGATATTCAAAGTGATTTAACTGGCCAGAAATGGCTCCTGGACGGTTAAATTGCCTATTTGAAACTGTGACAATGTGACGTGGCAAGGCAGCATTGAACCCTCAGAAAACATACCAGAGGGCACTGTAAGGTCAAAAAGAAAACAATAAGAACACAAGAGCAGCCACACTAGGTCAGACCAATGGTCCATCTAGCCCAGTATCCTGTTTCCAACAGTGGCAAAGCAAGGTCACAAGTACATGGCAGAAACCCAAATTGTGGCAATGCTCTGTGCTACCAAACCTGGGCAAGCAGTTGCATCCCCATGTCTCAATAGCAAAGTATGGACTTTTCCTCCAGGAAACTTGTCCAAACCTTTTTTAAACCCAGATATGCTAACTGCTGTTACTACATCCTCCGGCAAAGAGTTCCAGAGCGTAACTATTCATTGAGTATTTTTGGTCTTATACAACATCCCTTTCCTAATAATTCCTAGTATCCTGTTTGGTTTTTTGGCTGCCGCCGCACATTGAGCAGATTTCAGCGTATTATCTACATTGGCACCTAGATCTTTTTCTTGGTTGATGACCACCCAAAGGTGGACCCTAGATCAGGTAACTATGATTCAGATTATTCTTTCCAATGTGCATCACCTTGCATTTGTCCACATTAAATTTCATCTGCCATTTGGATGCCCAGTCTTCCAATTTACTGAGGTCTTCCTGCAATATTTCACAGTCTACATGTGTTTTAACAACCTTGAATAGTTTTGTGTCATCTGCAAATTTAATCACCTCACTCGTCATTTGGATTTCCATATCATTTATAAATATGTTAAATACTACTACTACTACTACTTAACATTTCTAAAGCGCTACTAGGGTTACGCAGCGCTGTACAGTTTAACATAGAAGGACAGTCCCTGCTCAAGGAGCTTACAATCTAAAGGACAAATGTACAGTCAGTCAAATAGGGGAAGTCAAATTGGGCAGTCTAGATTTCCTGAATAGAGGTATAAAGGTTAGGTGCCAAAGGTGACGTTGAAGAGGTGGGCTTTGAGCAAGGATTTGAAGATGGGCAGGGAGGGGGCTTGGCGTAAGGGCTCAGGAAGTTTATTCCAAGCATAGGGTGAGGTGAGGCAGAAAAGGCGGAGTCTGGAGTTGGTGGTAGTGGAGAAGGGTACTGAGAGGAGGGATTTGTCGTGTGAGCAGAGGTTTTGGGTGGGAACGTAAGGGGAGATGAGGGTAGAGAGGTAATGAGGGGCTGCAGACTGAGTGCATCTGTAGGTTAGAAGGAGGAGCTTGAACTGTATGCGGTACCTGCAGGGCCGCCGAGAGGGGGGGACAGGGGGGACAAATGTCCCGGGGCCCGGGGCCCGGGCCTCCAGGGGGGCCCGGCACCGCCGCCGCCTGGCCTACCCTCCATCACTCCCAGAACTAACTTTAAGCCTCCTTTCACTTCGCAGCAAGCAGCAGCAGGTCAGGCCACTCCTTCCTTCCATGTCCCCCCCTCACCTGATGTAACGTCCGCGAGGGCGGGGCACGGAAGGAAGGACGAGAGGTCTGCCCTGCCGCTGCTTGCTGCAAAGTGAAAGGAGGCTTAAGGTTAGTTCCGAGGGCCTGGCCCAATAGCGGGTGGAGGGGGCCCAACGACCTCGGGTGGGTGGGCGGCGGGGTGGCCCGGCGACCTTGAGTGGGCGGCGACCCCGGGTGGGGGGGGGGGGCTGGGGGCGGCCTTGTCCCGGGCCCGGCTCCGGCTCTTGGCGGCCCTGGGTACCTGATCGGAAGCCAGTGAAGTGACTTGAGGAGATGGGTGATATGAGCATATCGGTCCAGGCGGAATATAAGACGTGCAGCAGAGTTCTGAACGGATTGAAGGGGGGATAGATGGTTAAGTGGGAGGCCAGTGAGGAGTAGGTTACAGTAGTCAAGGTGAGAGGTAATGAGAGAGTGGATGAGAGTTCAGGTGGTGTGCTCAGAGAGGAAAGGGCGAATTTTGCTGATGTTAAAGAGAAAGAAGCGACAGGTCTTGGCTATCTACTGGATATGCGCAGAAAAGGAGAGGAAGGAGTCGAAGATGACTCCGAGGTTGCGGGCAGATGAGACGGGGAGGATGAAGGTGTTATCAACTGAGATACAGAGTGGAGGAAGAAGAGAAGTGGGTTTGGTGGAAAGACGATAAGCTCGGTCTTGGCCATGTTCAGTTTCAGGTGGCGGTTGGACATCCAGGCAGCAATGTCAGATAAGCAGGCCAATACTTTGGCCTGGGTTTCCGCAGTGATGTCTGGTGTGGAGAGATAAAGCTGGGTGTCGTCAGCATAAAGATGATATTGGAAACCATGAGATGAGATCAGCGAGCCCAGGGAAGAGGTGTAGATTGAAAAAAGAAGAGGTCCAAGGACAGATCCCTGGGGAACTCCAACAGAGAGCGGGATGGGGGTGAAGGAAGATCCATGAGAATGTACTCTGAAGGTACGGTGGGAGAGATAAGAGGAGAACCAGGAGAGGACAGAGCCCTGGAACCCAAATGAGGACAGTGTGGCAAGAAGTAAATCATGATTGACAGTGTCAAAAGCGGTGGATAGGTCGAGGAGGATGAGGATGGAATAGTGACCTTTGGATTTGGCGAGGAACAGGTCATTACAGACTTTAGTGAGTGCCGTTTCTGTCATGTAAAGGGTGAAAACCGGATTGAAGCGGATCGAGGATGGCATGAGAGGAGAGAAAATCAAGGCAGCGGCTGTGAACGGCGCGTTCGAGTATCTTGGAGAGGAAGGGTAGGAGGGAGATGGGGCGGTAGTTGGAGGGACAGGTAGGATCTAGTGAT
Source organism: Microcaecilia unicolor (assembly GCF_901765095.1). Classification (NCBI taxonomy): domain Eukaryota; kingdom Metazoa; phylum Chordata; class Amphibia; order Gymnophiona; family Siphonopidae; genus Microcaecilia; species Microcaecilia unicolor. Next base: position 186,569,764 of record NC_044032.1, on the reverse strand, counting down.
GTTTTTTTGAGGAGTGGTGTGACTACGGCATGCTTGAAGGTGTCAGGGACAGTTGTAGTGGAGAGAGAGAGATTGAGGATATGACAGATGGGGGGGGGGGGGTAACAGTAGAAGAGATGGTGTTAAGTAAGTTGGTGGGGATGGGATCAGAGGAACAAGTTGTGCATTTCGAGGAGGAAAGAAGATGGGCAGTTTCCACTTCGGTGATATCAGGAAAAGAGGAGAAGGAGGCCTGGGTTGGTTGGTTGAGGGAGTGGGTTGAAGGGTGAAGAGGAGGTGGCTTGGTAGTGAACTCAAGGTTGATCTTCTGCACCTTGTTGCGGAAGTAGTCAGCCAGTGATTGAGGAGAGAGTGAAGGGGGGGGGTGGGAGCGGAGGGCACTTTGAGGAGGAAGTTAAGGGTGGCGAAGAGACGATGAGGGTTGGAGCTGAGAGAAGTAGAATTAGACTGCCTCATTACAACTCTCTGTAAGCCACATTGAGCCTGCAAAAAGGTGGGATAATGTGGGGTACAAATGCAATAAATAAATAAATAAATAATTGGGTGTAATAGTCCTGTTTGGCAAGGAATAGGGAGGACTGGAAGGAGGATAGCATGAATTTGTAATGAAGGAAATCGGTCTGGGTGCGAGATTTCCTCCAGAGGCGTTCAGCAGATTGGGCGCAGGAGCGTAGGTATCGGATGCAAGGGGTCAGCCAGGGCTGGGGATTAGTACGCCTTGTGGGAAGGGGGATGGATGGTGCGAGGGTGTCTAGAGCAGAGGAGAGAGTGGCATTGTAAGCGGAGACAGCCTTGTCAACAGACTCGGAGGACATGATGGAGGGGAGGAGATTAGAAATACTAGAGGATAAGGTGGGGGGGTCAATAGCCTGGAGATTCCTGGAAGTAGTGGTTAGTGTTGGGCGGGGCTGGGGGGTGATGAAATGTGAAGGTGATCAGGTGATGATCAGAGAGAGGAAGAGCTGAGGCGTAGAAATTGGAGGGTGAGCAGGTACAGGAGAGGACGAGGTCAAGACAATGGCCAGTTTGGTGAGTAGGGGTGGTGGAGGACAGCTGGAGCTTGAAGGAGGATGTCAGGGTGAGGAACTGAGAAGCGTGAGAGTCAGATGGGTCATCAGCGTGTATGTTAAAGTCTCCAAGAAAGAGGGATGGAGATGAGGGTTCAAGAAAAACGGAAAGCCAGGCATCGAAGTCGGTGAGGAAGGAAGAGAGGGATTTATCAGGGGGGCGGTAAATGACTGCAACTCTGAGTGGCAGCGGGTAGAATAGACGGATGGAGTGGACTTCGAAGGATGAGAAGCAGTGAGACTGCGGTAGGAGGAGGGGTTGGAAACTACAGGAGGGCAAGAGTAGTAACCCGACGCCTCCTCCACGGCCAGCTGGGTGGGTAGTGTGGGAGAGAAGATAACCTCCATGGCATAGGGCCGCGACTGAGGCAGAGTCATCAGGGGTGAGCCAGGTTTCAGTTAGGGCGAGCAGTTGAAGAGAATGGGAGATGAAGAGATCGTGGGTGAAGGAAAGTTTGTTGCAGACTGAGCGGGCATTCCACAGGGCACATGAGAAGGGGAGGGAGGGGGGAGGAGGGGAATAGAGATGAGATTGGAGACATCCCGGAAATGTTTGCATGGATAGGACGAGGACAGGTGTGGGGGACCTGGATTGGGATTGATGTCTCCCGCAGATAGCAGGAGAAGGAGCAAGAGAGTGCAGAGGAGGGTGGGGGAGGTAGGGCATCAAATGCGATGAAGACGGGATGGGCTTAGGAGGAATGAGGATGGGTTGATGGCAGGAAGGAAGTGTTGAAGGTTGAGAGCTAGGAAGGAGGAGGGGGACAGGAGAGATGGTGAGGTGGTGAGGGACGGGGGTGGGAAGGGTATTGCAGTAGTGAGCAGGACAGGAGAGGACATGGATGGGCAGTGAGTTTGAGCGGTATACAGCGTTAGGGGGAGGGGAAAAAGATTAGGAAGGGACAGGGCAAGGAAGAGAATGTGTAAAGGGGCCATAAGTAGTGACTAGCAGGCAGGCAGGTAGGCTGGGGAGGAAGGTAGGTAGATGTGCTGCTTGGGGCAGGCAGGTAGTTGATGGGCAGGCAAGTCGATGGGCTGAGAAGCAGGCAAGTTGATGGGCTGGCGAGCAGGTAAGTCAATGGGCTGACAAGCAGGCAGGTTGGTTGATGGGCTGACAAGCAGGCAGGTTGGTTGATGGGCTATCAAGCAGGCAGGTAGGTTGGTTGATGGACTAGCAGGCAGGCAGGCAGGTTGGTTGATGGGCTAGCAGGCAGGCAGGTAGGTTGGTTGACGGGCTAGCAGGCAGGCAGGCAGGTTGGTTGGTTGATTGGCTAGCAGGCAGGCAGGAAGGCAGGGGCTGATGCGATGTGACTGGAACAAGTTGGAACGGACGGACTGGAATAATTGGAATGGGTGGACTAGAGCAAGCAGGAACAGACGGATTGGAACAAGCTAGAACAGTCGGACAGGAACAAGCTGCAGCACTCCACTGTTCACCTTCCTCCATTGACAGAAATGACCATTTAACCTTACTCCCTGTTTTCTGTCCAATAACCAATTCCTAATCCACACCAGAACATTGCCATGACTCTTTAATTTTATCAGGAGGCTGTCATGAGGAACTTTATCAAAAGCTTTTTGAAAATCTAGATACACTACACTGCAACCGGCTCACCTTTATTCACATGTTTGTTCACTCCTTGACAGAAATGAAGCAAATTGGTGAGGCAAGACTTCCCTTGGCTGTCCCATTAAACCATGTTTGTCTATGTGTTATGTAATTTTATTCTTTATAATAGGTTTCACTATTTTTTTTCCGGCACTGACGTCAGGCTTACTGATCTGTAATTTCCCAGATCACCCCTGAAACCCTTTTTAAAAATCATCGTCACATTGGCCACTCTCCAATTTTCAGGTACTACGGACAATTTTAATGGCAGGTTACATATTAACTAACAGCAGATCTTCAATTTCATGCTTTGAGTTCTTTGAGTACCCTTGGATGTATGCCATCTGGTCCAGGTGATTTACTACTCTTTGTCGATTTGACTCAGTACATCTTCACCAAGATTTCTTTCAGTTCCTCCGCATCATCACCCTTGAAAACCCTTTCTGGTACAGGTAGATCTCTTACATCTTTATTACTATGTACAAGTTAAATAAAGAAGCCTGTTTCCTCACAAGTTCAGTATTTTTCATGGGAGTCTCCAAAACGCAATCTCACTTTCAATAGTCCATTTCTGGCATAGCTACTCTGTTCCATATACAGTGTCTTTATTACTTACAACTGTAGTTCAGCTACCAAGGGATTCTGAGCCTATCTTGGCAATCTTCTCTCTTACAAAAACTCAATCCTGGAATTCCTTCAAGCATAAGCTTCAGACTTCTCACTCAGCATACAAGATCTGAGTTAGGGCCACCCTTCTACCCTGGAACTCCGCCAGATACCATTGCCTAAATCAGATCACCTTGTGAGGATCCTTGCCCTCAGGACCTCTCCTGGAAACCTCTTGCCTTGGGGTCTCCCTGATCCACTCTGCTCCAGTATGTTGAAACACCTCCCAGCCTCAGCCCTGCCCTTGTGGCTCAGCCTCTAACATGGCAGGTTTAATGCCATCTTCCATAAGGTGGTTAAACTGCAACCTCGTTGAGGGAGTGTTCCTAGGGACACTTGCCATTATACTACTCACTCCCTCATAGGGGCTAACTGCTAATTTTCAGCCACACTTAACTGATTAGTGCCCCTGATCAGTTGCTGAAATGAAAAACAGCTATTGGGGGAGGGGGGTTCCAGGGGCAGAGTCAGCACTTGGCTGGTTAAGTGCCAATATTTAGCACTTAAACGGCCAAGGTAACCACATAAATAGGGCCACATAAGTCAGTCCTATCTTTATGCCAATTAAGTGCTGAATATCGCACTTAACCAGTTATGCATTAGCCAGCTCCAAATACCCAGAAATTCAATGCTGGTGCCCAGACATGGCCCAGCATTTAATTTCCAGATTTAATGCTGTCAGTGGTCAACAAAATGTTGATTGTTGCTGGCTGAGTATCGAGCCCCATAAGAATATATATAACAATAATTAATATTGATTTATAATTTATATAATTTATTTTATTTATTTATTGCATTTGTATCCCACATTATCCCACCTCAATGTGGATTGTCATCCATGTGAGTAAGTGCATACTAATTTGCAAGCATGACAGTAAAACGCATAAGTGCTATTTTATAATAAGCACTAAAATGATATAACGAGTAATTGCAAGTGGGACATTTACAGGGAAGAGGAATGGGTGGATAATGGAAGGCTGAAATTTCTATGGGCTTCTTCCAGAATACAGGGGTCCTTTTACCAAGCTATGGGAAAAAGGACCCTGCACTAGCGGTGGTGGTCATTTTTTCCATGCACCAGGGCCCTTTTTACCGCAGGGGGTAAAAAGCCCCCCAGACACACATGCCCATGCAGTAGAACTCTTACCGCATGGGCGGCAGGGAGCCCTTACCTCCACCCATTGAGGTGGTGATAATGGGCTCCACGCTAACCCAACAGTAACCAGGCAGTGCGCGGCGATGCCCGATTACCACCGGGTTACAGCCGCACAAGCCATTTTTGGGTATTTTATATTTTTTTCCCTAAGATCTGGCGCACGCTCGGGGCGGGACTACCACCAGCACCCACATTGGGCTGGCGGTAGTCCCAGAAGAGCAAGCAGTAAGCCCATGTTGGGCTTCCCGCCACTCTGTAAAAGGGCCCCACTGTAAGTTACAAGCAGAAATATTGCACTTAGGTGCTATCATTTACACAAGCTATAGACCTGCCCTAAATGTTTGCACCTACATTTTGGCACACTGATGCAAATTTCTACTAGTATACCATAAGAACACTTACATAGTAATGTGAACATAGTAGATGACGACAGAGAAAGACCTGCACGGTCCATCCAGTCTGCCCAACAAGATAAACTCATATGTGCTACTCTTTGTGTATACCTGACCTTGATTTGTATCTGCCATTTTCAGGGCACAGACCATAGAAGTCTGCCCAGCACTAGCCTCACCTCCCAATCACTAGCCCCACCTCCCAATCACTAGCCCCGCCTCCCACTACCAGCTCTGCCACCCAATCTCCGCTAAGCTTCTGAAGATCCATTCCTTCTGAACAGGATTCCTTTATGTTTATCCCATGCATTTTTGAATTCCATTACCATTTTCATCTCCACCACCTCCCCTGGGAGGGCATTCCAAGTATCCACCACTCTCTCCGTGAAAAAATACTTCCTGACATTTTTCTTGAGTCTGCCCCCTTCAATCTCATTTCATGTCCTCTAGTTCTACTGCCTTCCCATCTACGGAATAGGTTCATTTGCGGATTAATACCTTTCAAATATTTGAACGTCTGTATCATATCACCTCTGTTTCTCCTTTCCTCCAGGGTATACATGTTTAGGTCAGCAAGTCTCTCCTCATACGTCTTGTAATGCAAATCCCATACCATTCTTGTAGCTTTTCTTTGCACCGCTTCCAGTCTTTTTACATCTTTAGCAAGATACGGCCTCCAAAACTGAACACGGGTAATGGAATAGGCTTACTAACCACAGAAATAAAACACGTAAATATTGGCACCCTGTTATTCTCATTATGCACATTGAAATACATTGTAACATGCGTACAATTGATTTTTGCACATTAATAAGTTGTAATGCGGGTAAAAATCTTTTTATTGACATGAATTTGTGAACCCATGGGGAGGGAAGAGAACCTAAATGAAATTTTCTGTTTAAAAACACATGTGAGATGGACATACATTTGGATGTTCTGACATGGATGTCTCTATTCTGACTTGGACGTCCTTTTGAAAATGCCCCTCCATGTCATTTCTCACTTTTAGATATAATTCCAGTTTTTGAAAGAATCAGTAACACCTCTGTCTACTACTTCAGCATGTAATTATCTACAGTTTAAGTCCTGATTTGTGAAGAGATATCTTCCATTTTGTGCCAATGGACAAGTGCTTTCATATCACAGATTGCTGAAGTAGAAGCTTCTTCATTCTGTTACTTAATTACAGAAGGAGGGAAAACAACGGGGATGAGAATGAACTATGTTCCGTTGTGTATGGAGATGAAGGTTATTAATTAAAACTTGAATGGGTAATCTTTGATCTCTGATTTGTAGTTTGCATTTTATAAATCCCTTTGTAATTTTGTGCAGTGCACCATAACATTCATTGCAACAGAGGTTAAATGCTTGAGATATTTCAAAATATGGACAAGCTATGTGCAGAGACTGGAAAAAAATGGGACATTTCTTGCAAGAAGTTATTTTTTCGGGGAAAGAAAGCATTACATTTGTCTTATGGTGCGTACTGTTCTCTGGTTTAATGATGCTTCTTTTGCAGATTCTACAATGTGAGGCTTTCACTGGAGAGCTGATAAATGAGAAGGAAGTTAAGTGTGTGTGTATCTGTCAGTTATCATCAGTCAGTCAGCCATGCAGTTAATTCCTCCAGGGTCACAGAGGCAGTTCCAGCTGGGACAGAGGGGAATTGACAGAGAGCTGACAGTCCCTGGGCTACTACCCAGATCCTACGATGCCTTTGTATCTGTATAAAATAGCATCGCAAAAGCAGCCAAAATTGCAGCTACAATTTTGAGGCATACATTTACTCACGTATACATGTATTTTGAAACCTATATAACTCTGCCCTTGCTCTGCCCAAACTCCATTCCTGTACATGCTTATTGTAAGGACAAATAAACATTCATATTGTCCTGTCACTGTGCATTCTTTTACAATGGGATAATTTTATAAAATACATTTTACATGCATACAACAGGGTTTATGCACAAAAAAAAAAATCCTTTATAACATTAGTCCCATAGAGTATATGTACACAGAGGATGTATACATTTGTGCAAGAGATAGTTCAGAGATCAGATTTTATAATGGCATGGATGCACCTATGAGGCATGTTTACTAAGCTATATTAAACAGCTAACACGGGTTTTACTGCATGATAAGCATTAGTGCAGATCTGCGTTAATTGGTACCGTATATTAGGGAAAGAATCCTGTACTAGCTGCTTAACGTGGGAGTGGGTGGGAGCCAAGTGTGACATGGGTGGGTCAGATGAGTGGTCACCTGCGATAGCTAGCGGGCGAATGACTTAGTACTGCATGCTATTTGTCATGACTATACAGATAGCATAGCTAAACTTACCACTACCTGAACTGGAGGCACACAGTAGCATGACCATGGCCCTAACATCGATGTATCTCTTAACCCCCCCCCCCCCCCCCAAAAAAAAAAAGAAATCCTCCCACCCTTTCCAATTCAGGTCTCCAATCCCCAATTACCACCTCAACCCATTTGACAAAATCCGATCACCAGCCTAAATCTCATGACACAACAACCTCTCCCCTAACAGGAAAAACATCCCCAAGACAAAACAACCCCACCTCCTGATGGGGAAAACCCCTCCTCTCAAACTCTCACCTCCCCATCCCCTGACTTTCCCCATGGGACCTATTTGGGAGTCTGCATTGGTAATTCAGGGAGTCTCTAGCAGTAGTGGTTACCCTCTGCTGCTACCCAGATTGGTGCCATCATCTAAAATCGCACCCCTGTGCCCTAGCAGTTGTCTCATGGCACTACCACGAGGCTTCATCCTTCCATATAAGAATGGCTTGTAGAAGAAGTACTACAATGGGATAGAGCCACCATTTTGGATGACTGAACCAACCCAGACGAGATGAAGTTGTGACTTTGGGGGGGGGAGGGATCAGGTCAGGGGTCTCCCCTTCAGACTTCTCCAGATACCCCTGCCTTACATGGGAGTACTTTGTCTTCATTTGCTATACCTTCACTATCTAGTTTAGGAAGTAGACGAACATAGATTAAAAAAACGCTTTTTGATGGCTGCATTAGAAATGGGCTTACCCCCCCCCCCCCCCCCCCCAGATTCTATACAGTGCAATTTGAGTTGTGTGCATGATTCAGGTCATATTCTGTATCATGCCCATAACGTAATTATCTTAACAGGCCAATCAGCACAGATAATTGCCAATGAACAGGCAATTATTGACAGTAATTAGCTTTAATTACTATTTCCACACACAGCTTGCTAAGCGTATTCTATAAAGTGATGCACATAAATTCTAATGCATGCTGCCAAAAAAGGGGTGTGGCAATGGGCATGGAATGGGTGGATCATGGGCATTACTAAGAATGCACGCTGTTGTAGAATACACAGGCTTTGCGCCTTAGTCACCGGCTTTTACACTAAGTTTTACTTGGTGTAAATTCCTGAGATTAGATTTAGTCATGTGGTCATTCCCTAAGTGTATTCTATAAACCACACCTAAAGCTAGGTGAGATTTATAGAATACGCCTAGGCGTATATATTTTTTTTGGTGCCAATTTTTATGGCACCATATATAGAATCTAGCCCTATATGTGCAGAAAGGTCCCGTGTTAGGAAACGCTAAGCCTGTTTACTAGCACAGTTCAATAAAAAGGCCCCTGGATTATTTAGACATACAAGAAATGTCAGAAAACAAGTAACCACTTAACCTTAGGAAATACTCAAGTCTATGTGAATTTATGCAAATATGATACAGGATTTCTGAAACATTTGCTGCACAATTTTTTCTTGCAATTGAATCAACCCTTGACCTGCTGCAGGAAATTTGAGCCTGTAGCTATGTACAAGTGGCAGGCTTCCTTAACAAAGAAAGCAAACTGCATTATCTGCAGCTAGCTTATAAAAGTCTCAAAGGAAAATCCCTGAGCTCTGCGACTGTAAAGTATCCCTTGCCGTCAGCGACGCCATTATCTTAACAGCTCAGTGCTTTCTGTACAGATATCCTGTTTGCAGCAACTTATCTCCCATTACACAAACTCTGCTGTTTGACAATGTACAGTCTATCAGTCACAGCAAAACAGAGGACTTTAAATGGGAAAATTATTTTCAACACAAGCCAGGATATTATCACGCTGGATCTCGGCAAAGAGAAGGAAGAGGCTATCACAGAAGCTGCCAATTTTGCATGATCTGCTTAATCTTAGCGGCCCTTATACTAAGATGCGTAGGCACCTAGGTGCGCCCAAGGCGTGCCAATTTGGAACTAATTCCTGGCTACCGTGTGGCCTGGGTGATAATATCATTTTTTCCATGGGTCCACTACATGCGCTGGAAAATACACTTTATTTTCCAGTGCTCAGCGCTAACTGGGCGGTAATCGGCATTGTACACTCACTAGCGATTACTGTCCAGTTAATGCGTGAGATCTTACCACTAAGTCAATGAGTGGCGGTAAGGTCTCAGGCCTGAAATGGGCATGCGCCAATTTTTATTTTGCTGCATGTCCATTTTCGACCCCAAAAAAGGCCTTTTTTGCAGGTGCACTCAAAAATGGACCTGCACACGTCCAATACACATGTCTACACCAGTGCAGGCCACTTTTTGTCGCACCTAGTAAAAGGACCCCCTTAGTTAGCTACAGTGATTTTTTTTGTGCCGGTACAGCGTACCGACACCTTTTTTTCCCAGGGCCGGCTCACTTGCCCGCCCTCATCTTCCTGACAGTGCTGCTTTCTGTTCCTGTCATCCCGCATTTAAATCTTTTATTTTTTTTACCTGAAGTCACAGTGCCGGTGGTGGCGGTGCTAGTGAAAGCAGCAGGCTCACCTTCTCCAGCCTTCCTCTGACATAGTTTCCTGTTTTGACGTGCATCTGATAGACGCGCCAGAAAATATTTTTTATTTTCTGGCGCACGGGCGGTAATCGGCATTTTACATGCATAGACCATTACTGCCCGGTTACCGCGTGAGACCTTACCGCTAGGTCAATGGCTGGCGGTAAGGTTTCAGACCCAAAATGGACACACAGCAATTTTCATTTTACCGCACGTCCATTTTCGGCAAAAATTTTTAAAAGGCATTTTTTACAAGTGCACTGAAAAATAATTCTGCGTGCACCCAAAAGATGCATCTACACTATCGCAGACCATTTTTCAATGCATCTTAGTAAAAGTACCCCCTAGTCCTATGTGGTAATTCTATAATGGGGCGCATGTTATAGGAACCGGTCATGGTGCCCGTTTTTTCCTGGATTCTATATTGTGCCCTTAATTTTCTGTGCTGAAATCCAAGTGTATTCTATAATATCACACATAACGTAATTGGCTTAACAAGCTGAGCAGTGTTTTCAACAGCACTTAAGAAGCAATAATGAGCATTAATTGGCTATAATTGGAATTTACATGCGCAAATCCCTAAGCGTATTCTGTAATGCACTGCGCCTAAATTTTAATGTGTGCAAGCAAAAAGGGGCATGGTTATAGGTGGAGAAATGGGCATTTCATGGGCATCGTTATAGAATATGGCCCTCTGAACCTAAATCTACGTGCTGGGATTTACAGCATGTTTTCTGTGGTGTAAATGGATACGCAGTTTTATGCACTAGGATATCAACTAAGCATATTTCTATATACTGTGCCTAAATCTAGGTGCCGCGTATAGAAAATCCTTAGAATGTTTCCCAAGTGGATTTTTTTAAGCACCATATATAGAATCTGGCCCTTTTAAGCCTATTCACTAAAGCAAAGTACAGTAGGCACCTACATTTCTTTACAGAATACTACTGCAAGTGGCCAAGAATAAGTGTTCATTTATAGTAAACTAGTAAAAAGGCCCGTTTCTGTAGAAAATGAAACGGGCGCTAGCAAGATTGTTCCCCCCCCCCCTCCTTCGCTGTCTTCCTCTGTCCCCTCCGAGTCCTATGCCACCCTCTCCCCTCCGAGTTCCACGGCCCCCTTTCTTGTCGTGCAATTTGCAGGCCGTCCTCCCTCCCCTCTCCCACTGTGCTGCAACTCACCAGTTTGTGCATACGTTTCCAGGTGTTCTTCAGGGCCTTGTGGTCAGCCGCCGCCTGGTTGTGGTGGCCCACCGCCTTCAGGTTGTGTTGTGGCTTGTTGTCATTAGTGAAGTGTTTTTCTGTGTGTGACAGATATTGTGTTTTTGTTGTCAGAATGTTGTTTGAGGGGTGGGAAAGGGAGGGGTGGGCGTGGTAGGCTTGTTGGGAGGGTGTGATGGTGTGTGTGAGTGAGAATGTTAGGGGGAGGGAGTGGGGATGGTGAACTGTGAGGGAGTGGTGAGGGAGTTTTGAAGGGGGGGGGTCTGCGTTGCTGTGGTGATGGGTTGAAAGTGAGGGATCCTTCAGGTTGTGTTTTTGCTGGCTACCAGTAGGTTTTTGTTTTGTGTGTGTTAGAGAGAGAGTGTGTGTGTGAATGTTTGTGGGGAGGGGGGCAGATGGCGAACTGTGAGGGAGTGGCTGTGGGCTTGGAGGGGGGTGCAAATGAAACACCTTCACAGTTCTTACAGATGAAGCAATAATAAAGAACGACAACCTGGATGCAGCAGCTCATATGTTTGGTTGCTTTATTTTGAGTGTACAGCAATGACGGGAGTGCAGGACAGTGGAAATAGAGATCAACCAAATTGGCTTCCTTGCTTACAGGGAACTAAATAGGCTCACCTGTTGTTTGTGGTGGGAGGAGCTGTGAACGTTGTCGGTTGGACTCGGAGGGGGCGGGGTGGGATGTGCTGCGATGGTGGGGGCTTGGAGGGGGTTCAGGGGCTTGGAGGGGGGGTCAGTGTTGCTTGGGGGGGGTGGGGTCGAGCCCTCACAGCGCCTTTCACCTCCGTGTGAAGGCGCTGCAGCAGAGGCAACAGATGATCGTTTCCCTTCGGGCCTCCCTCCTTCCCTCCCTGACCCGCCGTCGTCTGAGTAAATTCTGTGAGGGCGGGACACAGGGAGGGAAGGAGGGAGGGCCGAAGGGAAATGATCATCTGTTGCCTGCAGCAGCGCCTTCACTCGGAGGTGAGAGGCGCTGTGAGGGGCAGATGGAGGGAGGTGATTGAAGGAGTGAGCGACGGCGACTGCGAGATCAGATGGACGGTGGGACCGTTTGCGTGTCATGCGAGATGCGTCGTTCGCCCGCCCTCGACGTCATCATATTGTGGCGCGAGGGCGGGGCACACAGTCTGTGGCAAACCGGATATCTCGCCCCCTTCAAGTTTCCGGTGAGGTTTCATTAGAACGTTGGGGTTGCCTTTTATATAGAGAGATGTGACCATTTACACCATTTCTATAGCTAATGAAACTTCCCATGCCTAGATGAATGTGCATAAATCAGGGGCGTAGGCAGACCTGCCATTTTGGGTGGGCCTAGAGTTAACCTGGGTGGGCCCTTCTCACCCCCAACGCTACCCTGTACATACATACAATATAGTGTTTTTTTTTTAATGACCCGTCTGCCCGTTTCTCTCTGAACCCCCTCCCCCGGTCCTACCTCAGAGCCATTGTCCGTCGCAATTCCTATAGGCATCCTGCGCTGACCCTGCAGGCTTCTCTCTACCACATTCCCACCAAAAAACAAAAGTGACATCATTGAGGGTGGGACATGACAGAGAGAAGCCTGCAGGGCCGGTGCAGGATGCCGCCGGCAGTAGCTCTGAGGTAGACTGGGAGGGGGGTAGAGAGACGGACAGATGCCAGGCCACAAGTGAAGAGGGAGAGAGAGTAGTGAGGTGCTGCCACTGAAGAGTTTTGGGGGGCCTTATGGGCTGCTGACTGGGTGGGCCTGAGGCAAGAATGGGTGGGCCTGTGCCCACCCAGGCCCACCCTTGGCTACGCCACTGGCATAAATTATATCATTTTATCAATTACTCATGTATATATGCACTCAGTCCATGCTCTGCCCAGTCTCTGCTCATGCACATATTTATTTATTTATTTATTTATTTATTTATTTATTTGTTACATTTGTATCCCACATTTTCCTACCTATTTCCTACCTATTTGCAGGCTCAATATCAATATCTACTGGAAAGAGACCACACCATGAAACCATGGCATGCACATTTCCACTACTTGGTATTATTTAAAAAAAAAAGGTCATTTTATGCATAAGTGCTCGCATACATAAATGATGAGAATACTGCAATTTACACACATTCTTATCACCTAAAACTAGGCAACTTCTTATAGAATTGCCCCATCTTATGTACATATTTAAAAAAAAAAAAAAAATCTTAATAGTCAACAACTAGCTAATGAATAGAGCAGTACTAGCAGTTTTAATTTTGAAAAATTCAGACAGCTGGTTGCCTTGATGAGAGCTGTTACCAAGGAGCCCTGGTCCCATGCTGGGAACATCCACAGCATGCTGATTCATGGCAGCAGTGCCGAGTTGTTTTATGTCAGCACCTCTCAGCTCAAGTAATAATAAAACCGGAATGTTATGGTTTATTTTTCAGTATGAATTGCTCAGGCGCTGTACGGTAAGCACCAACTCAATAGGGGATAATAGCTGCCATTCCCCTGAGAGCTGTAACGGAGGTTGGCCATTTTTTATTGGCCACAGCTCACATAGCAAAATGAAATCCAGCAGAGAAGGATGGCTTTTTAAAATATATATATTATATATGATCTGATTATTTATATAGATAGATAGATAGATAGATAGATAGATAGATAGATAGATAGATAGATAGATAGATAGATAGATATAAAACCTGATCACGCTCTTTTCCCATTTTAGTCTTTAGATATGATTTTTTGTTTGTTTGTTTTTTGTGGTTACGAACGGCAGCTGAGATTTCTGAAACAAACCTCTTCCAGGAGTTTAACCACTAAACTGGTCAGGTTTCACTGTGTGTTGTAAAAACCACCCCTGCATTTTAATTAGGCTAAAGAACCCAGGCCAGGCCTGAAGCATGGAAGGACCCAGCAAAATGTATTCTTACTATATTATCTTTTGTGTGGTGCATGGAATCCTTCCAGAGCTTTGGTATCAAAAGCCTTCATTGGCAGGCACTTCTTTACAAGATTGATGCACGTCTTTTGTTCTTGCAGGAGTGCTGGGGAAACAGCAGCTGTTTGCAATTACATGGCACAGTACATGAAGTCATCACTGAGCTTAACTAGCATTCAAGTGAACAGAATGAGGACAATTTCCAAAGCCATTGGGCCCAGTAAATAGCAATTTACCCGGGTAAAATCACTTGTCTAAATATTTCCTTCCTGCGCTGGCAGTCATCCATAGTGAGTGTGCTTTTGGTTGGGCTGTGAGAAGATGTTCCCATAGGCATGTTTAGGTCAGAGGAAGAAAACAACACGCATATTTGACTTCTTAGAAAGCGTACACTCGACAAGTTGAGTAATGAGTTCTTTACCTATCGTGCCTCTGAAAAAATCAATAAAAATATAACCCAGTGAGCTCTCAGTAATAAAATTAGCATTAGAATTAATAATTTGCATATCTTAAACAGAAGTATGTTAATTAATGCTGTTTACCCCAAAAGGGTACTTCTGAGGGAAATCAGCACACACACACGCACACACACACACACAAAAAAAAAAAATCAAAATTTTATAAAAAGAAAAATACAGAAAAGCCACACTGAAGCAGAAGACGACAAGCTGACTTCCAGCCCGGGACAGAATGTTCAAAGATTCTTTATTTAAAGGCACCTCTGTAGCATTTCCCTGGTGCCTTTAAATAAAGAACCTTTGAGCATTCTCTCCCGGGCTGGAAGTCAGGTTGTCACCCTCTGCTCCTGTGTGGCTTTTCTTTGGTGTTCCGTGGAGGGTTTGTCCTGCTTCTCCTTTTTGGCACATCAAAAAATACAGAAAAATATGGGGTCAATATTCCAAGCGATTTGACCGGGCAGAAGAGGTTCCTGCCCAGTTAAATCGCTTGTGGGGGGGTTTTGAATACCAAGATAAAAATGTTTCATGATATTACCAGAGAAACTCAAAAACAGAGATGGAAGAGAATTTCTCTTGTTAAGACCAGGGGGTTTCCATCTCATTTCTTAAATATCTCTGTAAATGTATTGTTAAATTCAAATCTGTTAACCTGCACAGCTAATGTCTGTTCTGGCTACTAACCAGCCTATATCAACTGCACTGGTAGGGTCTTTTGTGGAGCAGGGAGGGTCCATGTAGATTTGTTTGCATTTTATCTGCCCAAATTCTGTGTTGCACAGTGGTGCAGAATCCCACAAGGAGTAAAAGTGGCTTCCATGTTTAATAAATCTTAATCAGAGCTATTCAATAATAATCCATGCTAAAACATCAAGGATAGTGCTAACTTAGCAGGTTACCACATGAGGTAATTGTTGTAGCCCTCTTACAGGATAATTAATAGGGCTCAATCACCTACCTGTGCACATTAACTTACAGTAACATTAACTTCACCTATATTACAGTAAAGGTGGTAAATACATCCTAATAATTAAGTAAATTACTGTGCTTTAGTGAAGATCCTTGAATATCTTGTAATATGGTCTAATATTGCTACTATCTTAATTATTGTTTCAAAGCTATAAATACGTGTTGATAGTGACTGAATATATATTAAAATTATTGTTATTATACATTTGATATATTTAAACAGGTATGAAAATATAAAATAGAATATATGAAAACAAAATGAAAGGAGATCTAGGAATAAGATCAAGAGTTAACAAACAGGTAAGCTGATACCTTGAAGACTCTTGCTGGTACTTATTGGACAGTTATGATAAATATTGCATCTTTTTTATTCTCTATTGGCCTAATACCACAACAGGAAAATGTGACATTCAAAAAAGCCAGAAGAATATAGGGTCCTAACCTTGAAAAGATGAGGGTCAACATTTAGCCAGTGGTGGAGTGCATTTTGTATCTTGAATATTGTGTACAATAGTGGAATTAGAAAAGGTGCAAAGAAGGGTGATGAAAATGATAAAGGGAATGGGATAACTTCCATATCAGGAAAGGCTAAAGTGGCTAGGGCTCTTCAGCTTGGAGAAAAGATGGCTGAAGGGAGATATGATAGAGGTCTATAAATTAATGAGTCGAGTGGAACGGGTAAACAGCTTGTTTACTCTTTCCAAAAATACTAAGACCAGGGGGCACAAATCAGAGAAAATATTTCTTGACTCACCCTGTAATTAAACTCTGGAATTTGTTGCCAAAGAAAATGCAGTTAGCTTAGCGGGGTTTAAAAAAGGTTTAGATAGCTTCCTAAAAGAAAAGTCCATAAGCTATTATTAAAATAGACTTGGTGAAAATATACTGCTTATTTCTAGGATAAGCAGCATAAAATGTATTGTACTGTTTTGATATCTTTCCAGGTACTAGTAACCGGGGTTGTCCGCTGTTGGAAACAGGATGTTGGTCTTGACTGACCTTCGGTCTGTCCCAGTATGTACTTAAGTTATTCCTGAAAATTAAATTCCAGGCCATGTCTGGGTTTTGGCATTGAATATCTGTTTTTTGCGGGGTCGACTAACACATAACCAGTTAAGTCAATAGTCAGTATTTAACCGGCCAAAGGTTACTGCATAAAGATAGGACTAACTTTTATGCAGTCCCATTTATGCAGTTACGCTGACTAGATAAGTGGTGAATATTGGCACTTAACTGGTCAATATTTCTCTTTAAAGCTAGTATTGCTAGGTAATGCACCTAAGCAGATAAATCTATCTGTTTGCGTCTGATAAATTGCCTCTATCTAGATAAAATTTAGGTCCCACCACTGAATCATCCATGGCTTCTTCTTTTATTGAACATCAACTTGTCCATCCAAAATTATTTTTTCTTTAAAAAGCCTTTATTTATTATGTATGTCGCTCGCACCTAATTCAGTAGTAGTGCAAGGTGAGTTACATTCAGGTACACTGAGTATTTCCCAGTCCCTGAAGGGTTCACAATCTAATTTTGTACCTGATACAATAGAAGGTTAAGGGGCCCTTTTACTAAGCCACATAAGCATCTACGTGTGCCCAACGCGCGCCAAAATGGAGTTACCACCCGCCTACCACGTGGCTCTTTCGGTAATCATTTTTGGCATACGTCCGAAAAATAATGTTTATTTTTTGGGATGTGTGTATCAGATGCGTGCCAAGTGGCGTTTGACGCACGTAGGTCATTACCGCCCAGTTACCATGTGAGACTTTTCCGCTAGGTCATTGGCTGGCAGTAAGGTCTCAGATCCAAAATGGATGCGTGGCAATTTTGATTTTGCCACACATCCATTTTCGGCAAAAATTTTTAAAAGGCATTTTTTTGCAGGTGCGCTGAAAAATGGATCTGCGCACTCCCAAAACATGCACCTACATTACCACAGGTCATTTTTCAGTGCACCTTAGTGAAAGGAGCCTGAAGTGATTTCCCCACAGTCACAAGCAGCAGCAGCAGCAGTGGGATTTAAACCAGCCACCTCTGGATGTCAAGTGTAGTGTTCTAACCACTAGACTACTCCTCCACTTTAGGTGTTCAGTAGCCAATGCTGTCCACATAAGTGCTTTTGAATATCAACCCCACAGTCTCTGAGCTTAACTGATAAGTCCCTTTCATCCTTTCTCAGTGACTTTGATGCCTGGCTTGCCTTCTTCCATGATCCTTCCTCCCCCTCTCTCATCCTTGGTGACTTTAATATTCCTGCTAATGATCCTTCCAACTCTTATATTTCCAAATTACTCGCTTTAACGTCGTCCTTTAATCTCCAACTATGCTCCACCTCCCCCACTCATCAAAATGGTCACTGTCTTGATCTCATCTTCTCCTCCAACTGTTCACCCTCTAGTTTCCTTGCCTCCGATCTTCCCCTCTCTGATCACCATCTTATAACTTTCACACTTAAATCTCCTCCCTCCCAGTCCCGTCCTATCCTATCTAATTTATCTAGGAATCTTCACGACATTGACCCTTCATCTCTATCCTCCCATGTTTCAAACCTCCTCTCTACTGTGGCACCATCCACGTCTGTCAACGAGGCTGTTTCTTCTTACAACAATACTCTATCCTCTGCCTTAGACACTCTTGCACCTTTGATGACCCGCCCTGTAAGGCGTACAAAACCCCAACCTTGGCTGACTTCTAATATCCGCTACCTACGTTCCTGTACCCGCTCCGCCGAACGCCTCTGGCGGAAATCTCGGGCCCTTGCTGATTTCTTACACTTTAAGTTCATGCTGACCTCCTTCCAATCTGCTCTTTTACGTGCCAAACAGGATTATTATATCCAACTGACCAACTCTCTTGGCTCTAATCCTCGACTTCTCTTCACCACATTGAACTCTCTCCTCAAGGTGCCCCCTCCCCCAACTCCCCCTTCATTATCTCCTCAGACCCTTGCTGAATTCTTTCACAACAAGGTTCAAAAGATAAACCTTGCTTTCTCTACCTCACCAGCTCTCCCTCTAGTCCGTTCCCCTCTCTCTCCTTCCCCTCATTCCCTTTCCTCCTTTCCTGAAGTTACTATTGAGGAAACTACACTTCTCCTTTCTTCCTCAAAATGTACCACCTGTTCCTCTGATCCCATTCCCACCCACCTTCTTAATGCCATCTCTCCTACTCTTATTCCTTTTATCTGTCACATTCTCAACCTCTCACTTTCCACTGCGACTGTCCCTGCTTCCTTTAAACATGCTGTGGTCACACCTCTCCTTAAGAAGCCTTCACTTGACCCTACTTGTCCCTCTAATTACCGACCCATCTCCCTCCTTCCTTTTCTCTCCAAATTACTTGAGCGTGCTGTTCACCGCCGCTGCCTTGATTTTCTCTCCTCACATGCTATTCTTGACCCATTACAATCTGGTTTTCGCCCTCTCCACTCAACTGAAACTGCGCTTACTAAAGTCTCCAATGACCTATTACTGGCTAAATCCAGAGGTCAATATTCCATCCTCATTCTTCTTGATCTTTCCGCTGCTTTTGACACTGTCGATCACAGCATACTTCTCGATACCCTGTCCTCACTTGGATTCCAGGGCTCTGTCCTTTCCTGGTTCTCTTCCTACCTCTCCCTCCGCACCTTTAGTGTTCACTCTGGTGGATCCTCTTCTACTTCTATCCCTCTGCCAGTCGGTGTACCTCAGGGTTCTGTTCTTGGTCCCCTCCTCTTTTCTATCTACACTTCTTCCCTTGGTTCATTAATCTCATCCCATGGCTTTTCCTACCACCTCTATGCTGATGACTCCCAAATCTACCTTTCTACCCCTGATATCTCACCTTGCATCCAAACCAAAGTTTCAGCGTGCTTGTCTGACATTGCTGCCTGGATGTCTCAATGCCACCTGAAATTAAATATGACCAAAACCGAGCTTCTCATTTTCCCCCCCAAACCCACCTCCCCGCTCCCCCCGTTTTCTATTTCTGTTGATGGCTCTCTCATTCTCCCTGTCTCCTCAGCTCGAAACCTTGGGGTCATCTTTGACTCTTCTCTCTCCTTCTCTGCTCATATCCAGCAGACCGCCAAGACCTGTCGTTTCTTTCTTTACAACATCCGTAAAATCCGCCCCTTTCTTTCCGAGCACTCTACCAAAACCCTCATCCACACCCTTGTCACCTCTCGTTTAGACTACTGCAATCTGCTTCTTGCTGGCCTCCCACTTAGTCACCTCTCCCCTCTCCAGTCGGTTCAAAACTCTGCTGCCCGTCTCATCTTCCGCCAGGGTCGCTTTACTCATACTACCCCTCTCCTCAAGACCCTTCACTGGCTCCCTATCCGTTTTCGCATCCTGTTCAAACTTCTTCTACTAACCTATAAATGTATTCACTCTGCTGCTCCCCAGTATCTCTCCACACTCGTCCTTCCCTACACCCCTTCCCGTGCACTCCGCTCCATGGATAAATCCTTCTTATCTGTTCCCTTCTCCACTACTGCCAACTCCAGACTTCGCGCCTTCTATCTCGCTGCACCCTACGCCTGGAATAAACTTCCTGAGCCCCTACGTCTTGCCCCATCCTTGGCCACCTTTAAATCTAGACTGAAAACCCACCTCTTTAACATTGCTTTTGACTCGTAACCACTTGTAACCACTCGCCTCCACCTACCCTCCTCTCTTCCTTCCCGTTCACATTAATTGATTTGATTTGCTTACTTTATTTATTTTTTGTCTATTAGATTGTAAGCTCTTTGAGCAGGGACTGTCTTTCTTCTATGTTTGTACAGCGCTGCGTATGCCTTGTAGCGCTATAGAAATGCTAAATAGTAGTAGTAGTAGTAGTACTGTGGGAGTTAAAATTAGCAAAATGTGAAAGCAGAAAAGGGTTAAGCAGTGTCTCACTTGACATGGAAAATGAGATTAGATGCAGTATTTCAGCAGCACAGCCTTTCCCAGGCTGTGGGAACAAAGCAGAACAAGGTTACAGATAAGAATGTAATTTAACACACCTACACACTTTTATAATCACAGTCATTTGAAAGGCCAAAGCATGACATAGCTTTATGAATTGAATACTAAAGACTCATCAGCTGTGTAAACAGAATATTAACCACTCTCCTTCAAGCTATTAGTCCTCAGATTTTTTATATTTCATGGGTTTTCCCACACAGTGGTTTGCTCACACAGAAAAAAAAAGGTTTCAGGACAAAAATTAGAGTGGAAAACACTGTATGAAAAAAATATATACAGGAAAGGAAAATAATGAGGACTGTGGGTTCATGAAAACCATATGGATTTGATTGGCCACAATTTTTTTCACTAATTCCACATGTGATTGCAGTTAAGTGTGAAATTTCGCCAACACAAATATCCGTAACCAAGAATGAAACACTGGGAGAAACCTGAAGGTTTCATATGAGTGGTCATTGTGTGCTAATAAAAGGTCAAAGCAGTAACACACACACAAAAAAAAAAAAATCAACCAGAGCCAAGCCACGCTCCTATCCAGTATCACATTACGATGATGTTTTAAGGAAAACTTGCCCCCAGTTTAAAGAGAAGCATCTGCTCCTGTTTGCTTAGAAACAAAAGGCTGGTTGGCTTTATCAATTATTTACAAGCTTGCAATATGGCAACAGCCTCATTATGAACTCCAGTCTAAGATTTCCTCTGGCTACTCCTGGCAGGGTGTCAATTTGCTTGTTTGTATGGCTGGTGCATGAAATTATAAAGTTGTTCTCAGATAAGTGACTAGACTACTTTAATCATTGATGTAATCAGTCAGAGAGCTGAGCCTCTATAAAATGAGTTAAATTAAGTATCTGTTTCTTTTATTTAAAAAAAGTATACAGGCCGACAGTTTTGTTTAAAGAGATGTCAATATACTTTTTTTTTAAGGCTGTTCATCATGTCTTTATATCTACAAAATTTATGAGCTGTGTAAATATCCAAAGATCTAAAGATAATTTGGCTTGCATCATTTTTTTCCATGCTATGAGCTTGATCAGGTGGGGTGCAGTGGGCATTATTCAACTGTCCAATGGCAATTCATTCCATCACTTAATATGGTTATAAGTTGGGAGGAGGGGTTAGCTGATACATTTTTCAGGGCAAGCTACGAACAGACTTTATGTTGAAACTAACTATATCTTATTAAAAGATAACACCTTTACAGAATAAATATGATGCTTACAAAATGTGTTACTCTTCATACTTTCAGGCTTATTTTTCAAACAGAAGGGCGCCCGTCTTTCAACACAAATCAGGAGATGGGCGTCCTTCTCCCAGGGTCACCCAAATCGGCATAATCGAAAGCCGATTTTGGGCGTCCTCAACTGCTTTCCATCGCGGAGATGACCAAAGTTCACGGGGGCGTGTCGGAAGCATAGTGAAGGTGGGACTGGGGCGTGCCTAACACATGGGTGTCCTCGACCGAAAATGGAAAAAAGAAGGGCGTCCCTGACGATCACTTGGGCGACTTTACTTTGTCCATTTTTTCTTACGACCAAGCCTCAAAAAGGTGCCTGAACTGACCAGATGACCACCGGAGGGAATCGGGGATGACCTCCCCTTACTACCCCAGTGGTCACTAACCCCCTCCCACCCTAAAAAAAAACTTTTAAAATATTTTTTGCCAGCCTCAAATGTCATACCCAGCTCCATGACAGCAGTATGCAGGTCCCTGGAGCAGTTTTAGTGGGTGCAGTGCACTTCAGGCAGGCGGACCCAGGCCTCTCCCCCCACCTGTTACACTTGTGGTGGTAAATGTGAGCCCTTCAAAACCAAACCAACTGTACCCACATGTAGGTGCCCCCCTTTACACCTTAGTGCTATGGTAGTGTTGTATAGTTGTGGGTGGTGGGTTTGGGGGGGGTTGGGGGGGCTCAGCACACAAGGTAAGGGAGCTATGTACCTGGGAGCAATTTGTGAAGTCCACTGCAGTGCCCCCCTAGGGTGCCCGGTTGGTGTCTTGGCATGTCAGGGGGACAAGTGCACTACGAATGCTGGCTCCTCCCATGACCAAATGGCTTGGATTTGGTCATTTCTGAGATGGGCGTTCTCGGTTTCCATTATCTCCGAAAATCGGGGACGACCATCTCTAAGGTCGACCTGAATTTTGCGATTTGGGCGTCCCCGACCATATTATCGAAATGAAAAATGGATACCCATTTTGTTTCAATAATACAGGTTTCCCCGCCCCTTCGCTGGGACCTCCTGCGAGGACGTCCTCAGGAAAACATGGGCGCCCCTTTCGATTATGCCCCTCTATGTCTTCCAGCAGAATGGAAGAACAGGACATACCATAATACTTGCAAACTAAGACTCTATTTCTAGAGTCTGAGAAAGGGAAAAAGAGCGAGAGAGAGGTAATTGAAAATGGCCTCTTACTTCCTAAGAACATAAGTGTTACCATACTGGGACTTTCAGAAGGTCCATCAAGCCCAATATCCTGTTTCTAACACTGGCCAATCCAGGTCACAAGTACCTGGCAAGATTCCATAACAGTAAAACAGATTTTATGCTGCTTATCCTAGAAATAATCAGTGGATTTTTCCAAGTCCATCTTAATAATGGCTTATGGACTTTTCTTTTAGGAAGTTATCCAAACCTTTTTTAAACACAACTCTAGAAATCCTTTCTCTCGGCTGACTGGAGGATGATAAAGAGTCTATCAGGAAATCTTATGGGGCCAGTATTTCTTCTGTTGTTCCCGATGTTCTCTCTGAACTCCTCCCCTTAACCTGATGTGTGACCAGATGATGTCATCCATTGACATTAAAAGTTCTTTGCAGCGTGTATCAAAGGAGCATGCCAAAGGAACGGGTCGTGCTCTATTGCATGCTCCCTTACATGTCAATTTTGTACACTATTAATGTAGCTACTTTGCTTTTTCTTAGTTTACTTTTATGTGGTTTTGTTTATGTTCACTTGGTCGGTTTCAACTATCCCTTCTTACTATGAACACAGCCCCCCCCCCCCCCAAGAGTACAGTACCAGTATCTGAAATGTTGTCTTCTCCCAGTCACTTGAGTCCCTTCCCATTCTTTTTATGGCACTATATTATTTTTCCATCTGAATTTCAGGTAAGACTACTTACTGTTCAGTCTTTAAATCTATGTATTTCCTTTCAGATTTATTTACATCAAGCATTCCTTCCTTATTAGCTTTGACTGAGAAATGGTTGAGAGAAGATCACTCATTTTACCTCTCCCAGTCTTGCACCAATAATTATACTGCTTTATCATGCTGCCACTCAGCAGAGTATGAAAGTGGAGGAGCACTGTTCGTACTTGTGTCCTGGAAATTGAAGAATGTATCTCGCTGTTCCCCCATGTAGATCTGCTACAGTTACAATTCACAAGTTTTGAATTGTCGTCTTTAAAATTCTCTTGTTTAGAAGTGTATCATGTTCCTCTTTAACTTCTTATTTTGAAAATTTTAGTTTGCTGTTGACATAATTTGCATTCTTCTCAGGATCTCTTTTGTTGCGTGGTGATTTTAACGTACATGTGGATAGCCCCGCCTCAAATTTGGAAGTGGTCTTGGGTTTTGCTTTATTATCTACAGGCCCAACACATAAATTTGGACCATTGTTTGGATCTTGTGGCAGTTAGAGATCTGGAACATTCATCAGATTCCTTCCTGGTTACTCCTGTCTCTTGAATGGACTATTTCTTTGTTTCATTCTGCTATATAATTCCATGTCTTTGTATGCCATCTTCCTGTTCTACCTGTTATAGTGTAGGGAGGAAGTATTGTTTATTACATCAGGGCAAATTTTCTGCTGTTTCAATAAGTACATAAGTATTGCCACATTGGGACAGACCAAAGGTCCATCAAGCCCAGCATCCTGTTTCCAACAGTGGTCAATCCAGGTCACAAATACCTGGCAAGATCTCCAAAAAGCTCAATACATTGTATGCTGCTTATCTCAGAAATAAGCAGTGGATTTTCCCCAAGTCAATTTAATAATGGTCTAAGGACTTTTACTTTAGGAAGCCGTCCAGACCCTTTTAAAACTCCGCTAAGCTAACTGCCTTTACCACATTCTCTGGCAACAAATTCCAATATTTAATTACATGTTCTTATCTTCAGTTTTCTTTGGATGAGAAGGCTGCTTTGTTTGCATCCCACCTTGTTCTGAGACTTGATTCTTTGCCTCCATGAAAGAAATCTGCTTGATCCAAGAAGAATCAACTTTGTTTTACCCCTGCTCTCAGGGTCTTTAGATCATGATTACAGAGACCCAAATACTTTTGATATAATAAAAAACTCAGATCAGATCATAAGCTTTGTCTATCCTTGCAGAGTAGATGCAAGTCACTCTTGAAACATGAAAGAGCTTCCAAGAGAATATCCTAGAGATTTTTCCATTGTAGACTTTGAGGTAAATTCTCAAAAGGTCACCAAATTTAGGTGCCAGGATGAATTCTATAATGGTAGGTGTGCATGCAACTACTGTTATAGAATACTAATTTAAGTCTGCATTTATGAAGTGGCGTACCTACCTTACATATTGCCCGAGGTGGGGCAGAGCAGCCCCCCTCAGGCAGTGCACACACGCACCCCCCTCAGGTGGAGCACACCCCCTCCTCCAAGCAAGGGGGTGCATGGAGCTGGCGTGCAGATGCTGCCTCTGCTGGTCCCCTGCCCCAGAACAGGAAGTTGACATCACAGGGGGCAGGGGATCGGCAGAGATGATAGCCACGTGCCTGCTCCACTCACCCCCCCTACTGCTGGCACCCAGGGCGGACCACCACGCCCTGGTATGCTAGTACTTTTATGTGCTTATCTTTAGGTGTGAGGACTTACACCAGCTCAGTGGCTGGCACAAATGCTCATTCCTAACTATAGGAAGTTAGGCATGAAAATGATTAGTTTTATATAACCCGCCCATGTAACTGCCTGACATGCCCTGACCCACCCAGTTCCACACCCCCTTGAAGTTGCAAACTCTAGAATTTGAGCGCACAATTATGGAATAGTGACTAAGAGCAGTTATGCGCATAACTGCTATAAGGCCAATTATAGACAATAATTGGTTGCTAACTCCAATTAATAACCAATTATTGAATTAAGGTCCATTTGCATCTCATCTTATCTATAACTTAGGCATGCAAATTTGCACTCTAGTTGGAAATTTGAGCATGCAAGTTTATAGAATTAGGGAGTTTATGCTCAATGCAAACTCCAGTTTCAATTACACTTCAGTTTACGCTATGGTCAATATTTGGGATTCTTGATAGGTACAATAAAAGTCTTTCAATAGCCCTTTTACTGGAAAACTTTCTGTTTTTCCATCCCAACCTCTTCCTTCACCACCTAGCACCGATAAGATGGCAACTTAGCTTACAAGATGCAGTACTTTAAGGCTTTTAATCTTTTGTTGTATATTGATTTACAAAAGATCATTTCCTCTGTCAGACCCTCAGAATCACCCATCTGATGATGCCCAGCCTCACACAAGGCCATGTTCCAAACCCGTGGAAACACTTCTCAATTTGTTTTTGTTTAAAAAAAAAGCCAGGTAAAGATGTTTCTTTAGCAGTGAACTTTCACCCCACTTCTTTTTCTTTTTTTTTTTAGTTCAATATGTTTTATTTATTTATTTATGCAACAATATATATATATATAACAAAGTTTGACAGAAATAACTAGTAAGTTCACAAGTACTCAGGTATACATGGAAATGATAATAATAAAGTAAAAGTATGATACAAAGAGGAAAAGGAATAAGTATTTACTGGAGACCATATCAATAATCGGATAGGGAAATGTATATATGAATATATATCTAATGTATATGTATAAATTTACGCTGTTATGATTTAGAAGAAAAAGTTTGAATAGGAGACCATACCTTCTTGAAAGACAAAAGAGATCCATACTTATCAGCAACCACATGCTCAAATTTAGCAGTTAGACACACATTATTCCACCACATATCATAGGACAATTTGGTGAAGTCTTTCCAACATTGACATATCATTTTAACCGCTATATGCAATAATATGTGTAGTAATTTGGCAAAATGTGGTTTGATAGTAGTAGATAAGCCTAGCTCACCCGTAATAGTGATATTATATGATAGCGAGTCAGATATGTCTAAAATATTTGAGATAGTTTTCCAAATTTGGGACCAATATTCATTCAGTAGTGGACACTGATAAATAAGATGATCCAGAGTTCCAACATTGATGTTACAGGACCAGCAGGTATTTTTTGTAGTTTTGGAAATTTTGGAGAGTTTATTCAGAGTCCATAAAGCTCTATGTAGGACAAAAAAAAAAAAAGAAGACTGTATATAGGTTGCAGATTTAGTTGATTTACGAAGTGAAGACCAGACTTTTCCCATTGGTCCAGTCAAAGAAGTGTTGAGTTCTTTGTTCCAAATGCTTTCCAAGCCAGATGATGTGTAGAAATGCCAGTCTTGTAAAAGTTTATACCAATTAGAAACAATTTTCCGGCCTTTAGTGATTTGATGCCATAATTCCCAACTACTTGGTGTGTCTGCAGTAAGTTTGTTAATGTCGATATTGGTGGATTTGCAATGTTTTAGTTGCAACCATTGAAAATGACATTGATTATGTAATTTGTATTTAGATTGCAGAGTAGTAAATGAGATCCAGTTGTGTCAATCAAGAAGTTGAGAGACATGCCAGATACCAGCTTCCATCCATTTAGACCAAGAAATGCATTTATCATTAATCTTGAATTTTGTATTGTTCCAAATATAAATGTTTGTAGTTGACAAATAAGAGTGTTGAACATGAGAGTCCAATATTTTAAAAGTTGTTTGAGTAGCAGCTAATATGGGCTTATTAGCTGTAGTAGGAATGTGTAGCCAGGAAAGTGAATGAAGTGGCATTAATTTCCACATCTCTGTTTCCCATTATAGCCACAATAGCTCTTTGGTAACATCAGTGGAGGTTATCCATTCAGAACTTTGCCTATGGATAAAAGCCATATGATATTCAAAAAGACTTGGGAAATTTATTCTGCCTTGACGCTTGGCACATTTGAGTCTTTTTAGTGCTATGCGCGGAGGTTTATTGGCCCATAGAAATTTAGATAGTAGTTGTTCCATATGTTTGTAAGTACCAGATTCAAGAAAGGTGGGTAACATGCTGAGGATATAATTTACTTTTGGTGTGATCATCATTTTTATCGTGTTCAATCTACCCCACCATGATAACCTGAGTGGAGACCATTTGGAAGTCATTTCAGAAATACATTTCAAAAGATATACAGAATTTTGAATTACAGACTCTTTCATAGTGGTACAAAAGAAAACACCCAAATATTTCAAACCATTAGGAAACCATTTAAAGGGAGATTGAGAAAAATCATACCGGAGACTGGCTGAATTTAGTGGCATCATTTCCGTTTTAGAGGGGTTTAACTTATAACCTGAAACTTTAGAGTAAATGTTAATTACTTCTAAAATATGATATAGATGATGGAGTTGTGTACAGTAAAACGTCATAAGCATATGCCGATAGTTTAGCTGAAAGACTACCAAGTACTACACTTTTAATTTGATTTGAGTGTAGTATTGTTATTAATAATGGTTCAAGTGCCATATTGAATAAAATGGGAGAGGGAGGACATCCTTGTCTGGTCCCTCTGGTTGGAAAGAATGGGTGAGAAAAGAGGCCACTTATGAACAATTTAGTAGTAGGGTGAGTATACAAAACTTTAATCATAATTATTGCATCAGATGAAAAACCAAACCAACTGAGAACATGGAACATGTAAGGCCATTCGACACGGTCGAAAGCCTTTTCGGCATCTAACCCAATAGCCACATAGGGAGTGGCTGATGATTGTGCATGCAATATAACATTGGGAAACAATCTGGTGTTGTCATAAGAGTATCTGCTATGCATAAAGCCTGTTTGATTAGTGTTGATGATTTTAGGTAAGATAACCTGTATTCTCTCAGTTATGATCTTGGCATATATTTTAGCATCAAGATTGATTAGTGATAGGGGGCAATAATTCTGTATATATTGGGAATCCTTACCAGGTTTCAGAAGGACTATTATAGTAGCTTCTGTAAAGCTGCCACTAACTTTACCAGAATGAATGAAGTGGCTATAGAATTAGCTTAAAATAGGAGCTAATGTGGATTGGAAGGCTACATATAATTTCAAAGTAAAACCATCTGGTCCAGGAGTCTTTTTTTTTGCCATGGACTTTAAAGCAGATATAACATCTTGTTCAGTTATGGGAGATGTTAATACAGAATTATCATCTATATCAAGTGTTTGATGTTTGAGATCATTTAGAAAAGCAAGAGCTCCATCATTTATATTAGACTCTGGTTTATATGAAGATGAATAAAAATGCATAAGTTGCGCATAAGTAAGTGATATTCCAGATAATAATAGGAGTCTTAGGGCTTGATGCATCAAAGAAATGTAGAAGAACCGAAAACGTAAAGGTCACATTGTAAACTTACTGATTTAGAAAAAACAATGGATGCTCTAAAAAAAATGCATGCAAATGATTGGTGCGGTACTACAAAGGTGGATGCATGAAAGTATTGCTAATCTGATGAAATCCCCGCTAGCGGTATAGGAAACACATGCGTACAATAGTCATTCGCTAAGCACACGGTATCACAGTGGCTGTTGTACGCATGTCTACAAAAATGCATCATAGATGTGCACTGGGGCATGAAAGATACAAGTCACTCGGAAGTGGGGCTTATAGGCGCATGAGTGACTTTTTGATCACAACGGCTACTGGCGTGTGGTGTCTGCCTCGTTGCTTGACTCCAACTTCCTTTTGTTAGGTGATTGCACATGTTCATAGGTAAGTGAGACATTTCATGCAGAGAGATGAGCTTATGGCTGGGTGGTAAGTGTGCTGCTTCTTGCATTTTCCTGATGTTTAACATCTCCTCCATTTTTTTAAAGGTGTGTGTGGTGTGTGCCACGTTGCTTGACTCCTTTGTGCTTTCACGTTTTCATAGGTAAGTGAGATCTTGCAGTGGGTGGGTCAATATCAGCTCATATTTCCTTGTACAGCTCATATACAGCCGGTCTGGACAAGCGGTAGTCATCTATTATTTTCCTGTCTGACATGTCTTCCAACACCTCCCATGGATGGGGGTGGAGGTGAGGGAGAACATGGGTAGGGTCTTCATGAATTGGTCGCCTTGGCTCCTGTTCTGGCCTACCAGCTTGTTGCCTCCCAGCAAAAAAGTCCAAATGTGCCAAGAAAAATCCATCATCCATTTCCAAGTTGCGGCGAGACACATGTAAGACAAACGTGATGATAGCATGCAGATTTGCATGTCGCTTGTTAATGATGCACAATATCCCCAGCGCTACTCCTACATAAGTACATAAGTAATGCCATACTGGGAAAAGACCAAGGGTCCATCGAGCCCAGCATCCTGTCCACCACAGCGGCCAATCCAGGCCAAGGGCACCTGGCAAGCTTCCCAAACGTACAAACATTCTATACATGTTATTCCTGGAATTGTGGATTTTTCCCAAGTCCATTTAGTAGCGGTTTATGGACGTGTCCTTTAGGAAACCGTCCAACCCCTTTTTAAGCTCTGCTAAGCTAACCGCCTTCACCACTTTCTCCAGCAACGAATTCCAGAGTTTAATTATACGTTGGGCGAAGAAAACTTTTCTCCGATTTGTTTTAAATTTACTACACTGTAGTTTCATCGCATGCCCCCTAGTCCTAGTATTTTTGGAAAGCGTGAACAGATGCTTCACATCCACCTGTTCCACTCCACTCATTATTTTATATACCTCTATCATGTTTCCCCTCAGCCGTCTCTTCTCCAAGCTAAATAACCCTAGCCTCCTTAATCTATCTTCATAGGGAAGTCATCCCATCCCCGCTATCATTTTAGTCGCCCTTCGCTGCACCTTTTCCAATTCTACTATATCTTTCTTGAGATGCGGCGACCAGAATTGAACACAATACTCAAGGTGCGGTCGCACCATGGAGCGATACAATGGCATTATAACATCCTCACACCTGTTTTCCATACCTTTCCTAATAATACCCAACATTCTATTCGCTTTCCTAGCCGCAGCAGCACACTGAGCAGAAGGTTTCAGTGTATTATCAACGACGACACCCAGATCCCTTTCTTGGTCCGTAACTCCTAACGTGGAACCTTGCATGACGTAGCTATAATTCAGGTTCTTTTTTCCCACATGCATCACTTTGCACTTGCTCACATTAAACGTCATCTGCCATTTAGGCGCCCAGTCTCCCAGTCTCGTAAGGTCCTCTTGTAATTTTTCACAATACTGTTGCGATTTAACAACTTTGAATAGCTTTGTGTCATCAGCAAATTTAATTACCTCGCTAGTTACTCCCATCTCTAAATCATTTATAAATATATTAAAAAGCAGCGGTCCTAGCACAGACCCCTGAGGAACCCCACTAACTACCCATCTCCATTGTGAATACTGCCCATTTAACCCCACTCTCTGTTTCCTATCCTTCAACCAGTTTTTAATCCACAATAGGACATTTCCTCCTATCCCATGACCCTCCAATTTCCTCTGTAGCCTTTCATGAGGTACCTTGTCAAACGCCTTTTGAAAATCCAGATACACAATATCAACCAGTTCCCCTTTGTCCACATGTTTGTTTACTCCTTCAAAGAATTGAAGTAAATTGGTCAGGCAAGATTTCCCCACACAAAAGCCGTGCTGACTCGGTCTCAGTAATCCATGTCCTTGGATGTGCTCTGTAATTTTGTTTTTAATAATAGCCTCTACCATTTTCCCCGGCACTGACGTCAGACTCACCGGTCTATAATTTCCCGGATCTCCCCTGGAGCCTTTTTTAAAAATCGGCATTACATTGGCCACCCTCTCACGCACATACAGCCAATGTGTGGAGACGTGATGACCTGGAAAGTAGAATGGCTATGTTGAGTGACATTGTTTGTTCTATGGACACAGGGGAGAATTCACGTTGCTTCATGCAGTATTTCTGATCACATGCTGACTTCACCCCCCCACCCCCCCGTTTGTATCAACATGTTGTTAGTTTTTTATGTACTACAGTTTCTATTATTTCTGTCCCCTGGCTGTCTAATAACCCCCCCCCCCCCCCCCCCCCACACACACACACACACACAACCTCTTGGAGAAAAACACCATCATAACACACAGAATAGTCTTAACAAAAACAAACTTTATACATTTACAAAGGGAGGGTGTACTATATAAAAAATGCAATGAGGGAGGGAATACATATACAATATATACAAGGGGGGAGGATATATTACAGAGGGGGGAATGTGGGGAGGGGATATATATACAATATGTACAAGTGTAAGATTAACCATTTTGAGTTTTTCTTATTTTCTTTAAGAAGATGATAACAAACATATAACTAGATTACTGTCAAAGTTCAAAAATTCAAAGTAAGTATACAACAGGTATACAAAAATGGAAATTGTATAAAAAGAAATGATAACTTAAAAGGAAAGACTAGGGACAGAGGGGAAAATTAAGAAAGGGAAGCAGTTATACCCAATTGTTTAGTGCACTGGCTATTATTAGCACACAGGAGCTGTTAGTGCTGACATATGCTAATGGTCAACGTACACTAAAAACTACTACCTCTTTCTATTAAAGCTGCATGAAAGTATTCCCAAAGCTATGCCTCTTACTAGCTTTTCTAAGGTACTTGATTTAAAATATATTATCCGCGTCTATGAGTGTTTGTGTCAGTAAGCGTGTGTGTGTTATTATATTAAGCATAATGTGTTAACAATTCATCCAATCCACAAAATTGTAGTCTTGGTTATTAAACATTAATATAAAACACAAAGGTTAAAATGTGCCGGAAAAGCAAAAGGTCAGCGTATGAAAATGCACAGGTGCATCAAAGACTGAAAAATGGTGCTTTGGTTCCTCCACTAATTCCCCCAGTGATTGGCAGGCAGCCGTGCTGCTCAGTGACCAGCGGTTACAGATCATTAGGCAGACTTCCTTCTACCAAAGCTCTTCAACCAAAGAAAAAGTCAGTCTTCAATCACTATGGAGATGTTTGTTCACCTTGTTGTTCATTCACTGTGACTGTGAAAAATAAGTCTTCTGGAGAGCGCACAGCGGTGTAATTGACTCAATGGAGCAGCTGTCAGAGGAGCTTTGCTATAAAAAATCATATTATCCTTCCTTTTAAAGGTACCTGAAGTAATAAGTCATCCCTGACGTTCAGAAGCCATACAGCAAAATATCTCTGTTACATAAAAGAAGGAAATAAACACAGGGAAGGAACAATACAGCAACACTGAGAATAACTGGCAACAGATTTGCAAGTAGCCAAAATAACAAGCAATCTCACTGTCTGGTTTAATAGTGCATTTAGCTGGCACAGCCCATATTAAAAGACAACTGCTGTTGACTTGTGAGCATAATTATTTATGTACTTTCTAGTTTGTATTTCTCAGATTAAGGATGATTTAAATTCAGCTAGAAACAGAGTGGGGGAGGGGCACTGTTCCCTCTAAGGTAACCAGGAGTCCTCCAACTGCATTCCTGCCAGTAGGCGGTGGTGGTTCAATATTGTGTTTTCAGTGGCTAGAGACAGGTAGGTTCCCTAGAGTCAGAGCTTGTCTGTCCCTCACTATTGGAAATGTGATAGTGAAACAGCACCCCCCAACTGGCAGGACACCAGGACTCCCGCTCAGCTTAGAGGGAACAGTGGAGATGGGGGAAACAATATTAGGCAGGGCTGGCCTGCCTGAGACAGAGCTTACATGCCACCACCACCCCGAACATTTTACCTCATTTTTATTGTTTGTTACATTTGTACCCCGCGCTTTCCCACTCATGGCAGGCTCAATGCGGCTTACATGGGGCAATGGAGGGTTAAGTGACTTGCCCAGAGTCACAAGGAGCTGCCTGTGCCTGAACAGGGAATCAAACTCAGTTCCTCAGTTCCCCAGGACCAAAGTCCACCACCCTAACCACTATCACGGTGATGTTCTAAATCCGGCAGCGGCAGTGATTCCCATACGCTGCCCTGCCGCCGCCGGCACCCACCTCTTCCCTTTACTGCGGCTGCCTGAGCAAAACAGGAAGTTACTTTGGACGCCGCAGTAAAGTGAAGAGGTGGGTGCCGGCAGCGGCAGGGCAGCGTATGGGAACTGCTGCCACTGCCAGGTTTGGAACGTCACCATGATGAGAGAAAACACCATGAAGCTGCCCCCCCCCCCCCCCCCGAGATGCTGTTCCTGAAGAGTGCCACCTGAGGCCACCACCTCAGCTGGCCTAATGGTCGGGCCGCCCCTGGAAATTAATTATTTTCCTTCAGTGTATTGACTACAGGTATTTGAGCTCTGCTCTTGTTTAATCTGCTTACCCTAAAGTGAATCAGAACATACTTTGCCAAAACTAAGTGAAATACAGTGATTTTTGTTCCTGCAGTGTAAAACATCATAGTTTTCTGGGACATGTGGTGAATTATAATTTCTACAGGGCCCTTTTACAGAGCTGCGGTAAGCACTAAACATGCTTACCGCTGCAAAAAAAATGGCTGCAGAGGCTTCCTGAGGTATCCTGCAGTAATTTTGCCATGTGTGCACACTACCCATGTGCTAAAAAATAAAATGTATTTTTTTGCACAGGGGGCATGTCTGGGGATGGAACATGGGCGTGTACTGTGCTAGTCGGTTAGTGCAGCTACCATGCCGCGCGCTAACCAATTAACTCAGGTTTAGCATGTGACTCTCTACTGGCTACAAATAGGTGTCAATTCAATAGGTGACATTAAATTGACAACTGTCTTCTTTACATTAAAATCACCTCAATAGATCTGACACCTTAAATTTGAAATACTGCACCAAAAAATCTCAACATATAATCAACAAACTCATTTTTAGACATTTTCAATACCCTATTATTAAACACTTCTCCCAGTTTGTGCTTGTCTTTTGGTTTGAGAACCCAATACAGCATATAGTAGCTTTTTATCACTATGTGAGACTTATCTGAACTGAAAGACTATTCTATAACCTTTGCTTTACTGCTTGGTGGTTTTCCTCAGAAAATAAATTGCCAATACATTAAGTTTAAATTAACTCTGAGAAACCATGCAGATATATGCAGAGTACATTATAGCAATATTGTCTCCTAGGCATGACAAAACTTCCTTGATGCTGTTTTAACAAATCGCTTGAGCAGCCCATAAATTGCATACAGGATGAAGCTCAGCCAGAATCTTGACTTGAGAAATATGAAATTGCAACCATTCCTAAATTACCAGCATTGTAAGTTTTCTATTAAAGCAGTGAGAACAGAATGTGACTGCTGAGTAGACTGGTCACACTGACCCAAATGACAACAAAGTGCTGGGACACACACACACACAGCAGAAATGTCACTTAGGCAAATTATTATGAATTGTACAGTTGCTATATCTCCCCAGGTACAAGTCATTTACACAATTTACCTGCAGATTGCCATACCATTTTTTTGTTTGTTTTCTCTTAGGGCATCATGGGAAATGGGCTCATTTACCTGAATATAATTTGTTACAAAATTGAACTGCTGAAGGATGCAATATAAATTCTGAAATAATAATAATAATAAAATAAGGTCTTAATGCACAGATACTTTTCATAAACCACTTTTAAGGGGAAAGTTAATAAGGTCTGTTATAGCCTCAGTGTGTATTATTTGCCTCTTAATGTATGTTAAAGAGCACTAACATGCATCAAATTACTGTAACTGCAAGTTAATACTGTATTAGGTACTGTTAGACTGCCACTAAAGGTCGCTGACACCATTTTGAACCTGGTGCAGACACGGGCAGGAACAAGTGGGGATCACTCCTTCCCTGACCCCCATCCTCAGGATTAGCTAGGTAGGTCTGGGGGGGGGTCAATAGGGGTAAGGGGAGTTTGGGGAAGAGAACATAGGAGGCTCGGCATTGCGAAACAGTTCAGAGAGAGCATCTAGGGGTCTGTGTTTAAGGGGTCATGGGGGGGTCTGAGTTGAAGGATATTTGGGAGGGATCTAAGGGGGGCATAGGAGGGGGTCTGAGTTTGGAGGACATTCAGAAGGGGCAAATACTTTTATTGGTCCCTTTAAGAAGTGGCCCAGGAGTATCAGGATGTAGCTTTGCAGCCCGATGGTCCCAGAACAGTAAAACAATGCTGTTTGAGAGGTTGATTGCAAGCAGCATTGCTCTTGTACTGCAGGAATGACTAACAAGCAATACTGAGCAATTTAAGTGATTTTAAAAAATGTATTATACCAGTGAAAGGGGAAAAAATAATACTGTTTTCCACAAGTACTGTTTAGTCCATAACAGGCAGGAGTTTTACAATGGGCATATATTTATGGTGATTCAAAGAAAGGTCATACAAATACAAATTATGGACACTTAGGGAACGTGCAGTTTTGAGCAATGTGATTTTGCTGTAGGGATGTTCTGGGGTGGAGTTTGCATAGAGCACAGGTGAAGCGCGGGGGGGAGGGGATTTACAAAATATTGAATATGCAAACATATATTACAGCTGCCTAGTTTAATTATGCATTGGGTGAAGAAACATTTTCTCAGATTTGTTTTAAATTCTCTACACTGTAGTTTCATCACATGCCTCCTAGTCCTAGTATTTTTGGAAAGCGTGAACAGATGCTTCACATCCACCTGTTCCACTCCACTCATTATTTTATATACCTCTATCATGTCTCCCCTCAGCCATCTCTTCTCCAAGCTTAGTTATTGGCAATCCTTTAGCATGGCCATATCCTTAAAGGCTAACTCCTGATCACATTCCCTCACCCTCCAACCCCAATCACATCCACCAATCCTCCCAATTCCTATCACAGACCCCTGATCACTGGACTCCTTCCCCAATGCCAAGGCCTGTCCCTGATGTAAAGCCCCACCCTTAAAGTCAGGGACCCCAGTTCCCCCCTAAACCCAAGATCCCTGCCACCCCTACCCACCCCATCCACTTACTGACATATTTCTCTGAGTTCTAGTGTACAGGTTAGGAGTGGTCAACCTGGCTGAGTCTTTGGTTCAAAATGGTGGATCAGACCTCCAAGTAGTCTCATAGTACTACTGCTAGAGGACAGTCTGCCATATAAGGACATATTGCCCTGTAACATGGTGCTTGTGTGGTAACTATCTGCCTGGGGCCCCTTACTGTGCACTAATTCTTGCATCAATTAACAAATGCAGAATGGGGCAAAGATTGAGTAAGGATAGTGTCTTCCATGTAAAACACGGTAATAGTACTACATATTAACTTTAAAGCAGCAGATAACATAAAACAATTAACTGCATCTTGATAGGAGGTGTGAAGTGCCTCTGCATTATCTGCAGTGCAGTTAATGTGTGCTAAAAGGATAATTTAATAAAAAGTAATCTACATGTGAAGGGCAAGTAAGCACCTATTCGTAGTCTATTTTATAAACTCACATGGACAGATATGTGTCTATAAAATATTAGCCTCAATCCTTCTGAAATAATAGGTAAAATCAATAGCAAGAAATTATTTTTGGATCATTATGACCCTGAGTCAATGTGATTCTTTTAAATAGGAACAAACTGCAAATGGCCTCATTCATCTTGCTTCTCTGCTAATTATTCAAGATCAAAATAAACAAATACAGCATTCTAAAATAATATAAAAATGGAAAAAAAATACTGCAAGGGATGTTTAAAAAAATGTTTGCTACATTTCATGAGTGGAAACTATGGTTGCTATATTAGCTTACTTAAGGTATGTAGAAATAAGGATCAAATATTTTTATCATTTCTCAAAAGCAAAAAAACCCCAATAACAAACAGACAAAATAGCTACCCATCATATACAATCAAAAGAAAGTCAATCATGCTGTACATATTGGTTCAATAATTGCCAACTCTTTTGACACTTAGCATGTGATACCTTTTTAATGAATTAATGCGTCTTTGAGAAGCTTTCAAGAGTTATTCTCTCTTCATTGGGTCAGTGATGATACAATGCAGTCACACTGGATTTAAATAGTACAAACTGATATAGGTTTTAGTCTGTCTGCATATGTTAATATAATTCATTGAAAGAAGGTGGCAGATAGACAGAGGCGATGTGACAGTAACACTTCTGTTTCTGTGTGTTTCTGAAGTTTCCTTTAAGCACCATTAATGTAAGGTTGTTAAGGGAGTGATCTTCCTTTGGCTCTTTTGGACCTAGTGCTATATATGTTGCCTAAAAATCCAGCACAGAAGGAAAACACGCTTAGGTGTATTCTGTAAACTGCCCCTAAAGTTAGGCACAGATTACAGAATATGCCTAGATCCATCCACACAACTAGAATTTAGGTGCAGCCATTTATGCCAAAGAAAGCCTGGTGTAAATGCCCATGCCTAACTATAGGAATGGAGCAAGTTAAACTATAACACTTCATGTGGAGGAGTGGCCTAGTGGTTAGAACACCACTCTTGTAATCCAGAGGTGGCTGGTTCAAATCCCGGGAACAGAGAAATATCCAGAGTACCTGAATGTAACTCATCTTGAGCTACTACTG
The DNA here is from genome assembly GCF_901765095.1 of Microcaecilia unicolor. NCBI lineage: Eukaryota > Metazoa > Chordata > Amphibia > Gymnophiona > Siphonopidae > Microcaecilia > Microcaecilia unicolor. The sequence goes on along the minus strand of NC_044032.1, from coordinate 186,532,004 downwards.
AAAAAGGTGTGAGCACAATCTAAATAATTAATAATAACAAATCAGAATACGCCAGATTTTCACATGTAATTCAAGGTGCCATATGTAGAATCCAGGAGTATATGGCTCTTTGACTACTGCTGAGGGGGGGGGGGGGGGGTGAAATTTGGAGCTACAGTGGTGGAAATAAGTATTTGATCCCTTGCTGATTTTGTAAGTTTGCCCACTGACAAAGACATGAGCAGCCCATAATTGAAGGGTAGGTTATTGGTAACAGTGAGAGATAGCACATCACAAATTAAATCCGGAAAATCACATTGTGGAAAGTATATGAATTTATTTGCATTCTGCAGAGGGAAATAAGTATTTAATCCCTCTGGCAAACAAGACCTAATACTTGGTGGCAAAACCCTTGTTGGCAAGCACAGCGGTCAGACGTCTTCTGTAGTTGATGATGAGGTTTGCACACATGTCAGGAGGAATTTTGGTCCACTCCTCTTTGCAGATCATCTCTAAATCATTAAGAGTTCTGGGCTGTCGCTTGGCAACTCGCAGCTTCAGCTCCCTCCATAAATTTTCAATGGGATTAAGGTCTGGTGACTGGCTAGGCCACTCCATGACCCTAATGTGCTTCTTCCTGAGCCACTCCTTTGTTGCCTTGGCTGTATGTTTTGGGTCATTGTCGTGCTGGAAGACCCAGCCACGACCCATTTTTAAGGCCCTGGCGGAGGGAAGGAGGTTGTCACTCAGAATTGTACGGTACATGGCCCCATCCATTCTCCCATTGATGCGGTGAAGTAGTCCTATGCCCTTAGCAGAGAAACACCCCCAAAACATAACATTTCCACCTCCATGCTTGACAGTGGGGACGGTGTTCTTTGGGTCATAGGCAGCATTTCTCTTCCTCCAAACACGGCGAGTTGAGTTCATGCCAAAGAGCTCAATTTTTGTCTCATCTGACCACAGCACCTTCTCCCAATCACTCTCGGCATCATCCAGGTGTTCACTGGCAAACTTCAGACGGGCCGTCACATGTGCCTTCCGGAGCAGGGGGACCTTGCGGGCACTGCAGGATTGCAATCCGTTATGTCGTAATGTGTTAACAATGGTTTTCGTGGTGACAGTGGTCCCAGCTGCCTTGAGATCATTGACAAGTTCCCCCTTGTAGTTGTAGGCTGATTTCTAACCTTCCTCATGATCAAGGATACCCCACGAGGTGAGATTTTGCGTGGAGCCCCAGATCTTTGTCGATTGACAGTCATTTTGTACTTCTTCCATTTTCTTACTATGGCACCAACAGTTGTCTCCTTCTCGCCCAGCGTCTTACTGATGGTTTTGTAGCCCATTCCAGCCTTGTGCAGGTGTATGATCTTGTCCCTGACATCCTTAGACAGCTCCTTGCTCTTGGCCATTTTGTAGAGGTTAGAGTCTGACTGATTCACTGAGTCTGTAGACAGGTGTCTTTCATACAGGTGACCATTGCCGACAGCTGTCTGTCATGCAGGTAACGAGTTGATTTGGAGCATCTACCTGGTCTGTAGGGGCCAGATCTCTTACTGGTTGGTGGGGGATCAAATACTTATTTCCCTCTGCAGAATGCAAATAAATTCATATACTTTCCACAATGTGATTTTCCGGATTTAATTTGTGATGTGCTCTCTCTCACTGTTACCAATAACCTACCCTTCAATTATGGGCTGCTCATGTCTTTGTCAGTGGGCAAACTTACAAAATCAGCAAGGGATCAAATACTTATTTCCACCACTGTATATGAAGAACTAATGCTGTATAACATTGAAGTAGAATGGGAGATCAAGTTATGCTGTAGTATGGGAAGATGCTTGTCTGACTTGCTTCAGGGCACTTTGAAGCTGTACTGGTCACTTCTCATTTCTAGAGCTTACTTACCTCTTGGGGAAGTGTATGGACAAATTTATGGAGCATTCTGAAGAACTGATGCCTACTAATTCTACCCACAAATACTGAGACAAAGGGAAACAACAGCCAAAGGACAAAATGGTGACTCCCGTGTTGGGGGCTGTCTCCCAATTCACAGAGAAGGCCCTCTCGGAACTGCAACACGTGGACTTTTGGAAGCGCTTCAAACCGAGACTGCTAGACACATGATAGAATTGGAAGCGTGAGTATTCAGGCTCGAAAAGGGCACACAGATGGCCAAGGCTTCCCTGCAACAATTACAAGACACCATGTGCACCCACGAGGCCAAGCTAGAAAACTTAGAAAATCAGTCTAGGCAGGGTAATTTATGCTTCATTGGCATCCCAGAGACTATTCTAGACCAACACATGCTGAAAGAAATGGAGAGCTGGTTGGAGAAGCATGGGCCTGGTGATGGCGAAACTAGAACGGGCACACCAGATAGAGTGGAAACCACTGGTGAGTCCCAACCTTGCGTTGTGATAGTTAAATTCCATGATTACCTTTGTAAAGTGGACACCTTGAAAGCATATAAAACTTGTAGAGATTCATTGACATATGAAGGAAATCCTATGTGGGTGTTTAGGAGTTCTCGGTGCCACTAACAGAAAAGTAGAAACAATTGCACCCCCTTTGTGCCACTTTGGCGGAGCACCAAATCCGCTTTATATTTCTGTTCCCTGCTATTCTGAAAATTTACCATGGTGACAAATGGCAGGTATACACTTCACATGTGAAGGTCCATGACTTCATTAACACCATAGAGGCTGGGACTTCCTCCAATATTTGAAAGCCTGGACACTTACAGTGATTCCTGCATATGCCAACACAGTTTTACTTTTTCTTGTTGATGACCTGTACACATTGAATCTGAACACCAAAGGATATCTGTATTATAGACCAGTGTATACAGCAGCAGTTTCTGGAGCCCCTGGATGGCATCAGAAACGTGTTCGGCTGCATCTTCACCTATTATAGGTGGTGATGTGGGACTGTTTGCTAATGTTGTTTTTGTGGGTCAGGGGGTGTTGGGGGGAGGGAGATTGGGGTCGTGAGTGGTGATATGTATGTTTTTGATAGCTGGGTAATGTATTGAGTTGTATTATGGGGGTTGGGGTGTTTGGATTTTGTTTTATTCTTTTCCATTTTTGTTTTCCTTTTTTTGAGTATATGTCATCTTTGTCTTATCGGTAATAAGAACATGCAGTCTTCTGGCGCTTGGTGCAAGTGGGTATGAAAGACGTATCCATGCCTTTGATATTGCTTGGTGACTTTAATCAAGTAATGGACCCTGCACTGGACCACTCTGTCAGTATGAGGCACTTGTGAATTGAAATGGACCAGGGTCTACCCTACTTGTGTACCGCCTTAGGGCTTGTGGATGTTTGGAGAGTACTCCATCTAACACAGCGGGACTACATGCACGGGTCCAAAGCCCATGGCACACTATTCACATAGATTACACCTCTCAATTTTTTAAGCTTTTAGCTTCGTATCTTTGTGGTCCTCTGGCAGCCTTCTATAATGAGGCCATTGAGTGTGGAGTGTTTCCTCCTAGAGCTAATGAAGCCTTGATCACTTTAAATCCCATGCCTGGAAAGCCAAGCACTTGCCTGACCTCATATCGGCTTATCTCCTTGTTAAATGTGAACCTTAAAATCCTCATTCACTTTTTGGCTGACTGTCTACCCTTCTTCCGTTTTTGACTGCTGAGTCCCAGATGGGTTTTGTGAGGGGGTGCCAGTTGGTACTTAATATTAGGAAGGTTTTGGTGGCATAGTATGTGCACAATCCAAAGCCAAAAACACAAAACAGGTAGAAACCTCTACATATAGTCCAAGATTAGAGGATGCCACAAAACACAACCAGCCAACGGGATGAAGTCAAAGAGTCCTTTGTTCAAAGCACCAGTAACTGTGTTTTGGTGGTAAAACCAGCTGCTTCAGGGGTCACAATACAACTATATTAATAAAAGAAAAACATTTTAAAATCAATATCAAATATTATAAAGTAAATAATGTATGTACAGAAGAAAGATATAACAATAAAATAAAAAAGTCATATAACTAAAACCAGTATAATAATACAACTATAAGAAACAAAGAACAGAGTCTAAAAAATAATAAAACTCAGAATATTAATAAAACAACTGCATATTATTATTATTATTATTAACATTTGAATAGCACTACCAGACGCACGCAGCGCTGAACACCTGATATAAAGAGACAGTCCCTGCTCAAAAGAGCTTACAATCTAAATAATACAGACAAGACAGTTACGGGTGAGGGAAGTAATGGGTGAGAAGGGAGGAAGGGACAAGGGGAGGGCAATTGTGGCTAGGAGCTAAAAGCAGCAGTGAAAAGGTGGGTTTTCAGCATAGATTTGAAAACAGGTAGAGATGGAGCTAGACGTATAGGTCCAGGAAGTCTATTCCAAGCATAAGGTGCCGCGAGAGAAAAGGAGCAAAGCCTGGAGTTAGCAGTGGAGGAGAAGGAGGACGACAAGAGAGACTTGTCCAGTGAGCGGAGTTCACGGGGAGGAATGTAGGGAGAGATGAGAGCGGAGAGGTAATGGGGGGGCTGCAGAGTGGATGCATTTAAAGGTCAGTACGAGAAGTTTAAACTGAATGCGGAAGAGGACAGGGAGCCAGTGAAGTGACGAGGAGCGGGCTAGTGTGGGTATAACGATTCTGGCGGAAAACAAGTCGTGCCACAGAATTTTGGACAGAGGAAAGAGATGGCTGATCGGAAGACCAGTGAGAAGTAAATTGCAATAGTCCAAGCGAGAGGCAACAAGGGTGTGGATATTAATACAGTGACGCTTATAAAACTAGTTGCATGAACAGACCAAGGAACAAAATCATAAAAGCACCATAGGCATTAATACTAATACAATAAGGGAGTAAAAGAATACCTAAGAAAAACTTTTGCTTGTGGAAAACTATAAAGGAAAATACAACCTACCCTGCCAAGCAAAGGTAAAAAAAAAACAAAAAACAGTGGAACCTGATGCAAAGCACTCGCACAGCCAAGTAAATCTGAAAAAAAAAAAAACCAAGAAGGATGGGCACTTGTAAACAGGAGAACATCATCATTTGTAAAAATAAAAAAAAAAAATGTGTAAAAAAATGTATGAAAGAGGCACTAAAGCACTATAGAAGCAGCTTAAAAAGAGGCACAGGAAGCCTTCGCCAAAAAAAAAAAAAAACACCTTGGTGCCAAAACTGGGGAAAAAAGTAAGATAAATTGAACAAACTATACAGAACTCAACAATATCTGGTTAAAGCGATACCCGGTTATGTGCACAACTGGTTGAAACATATCTGTCTAAGAGAGATTATACATGATATAGAAAAACTCGCACGTCTGTAGTGTTGGACGGACGCAGAAATGCCTGACAAACAAACAGCAATCCAATATGGAGTACAGTCACGTCACAGAGACATCTTATTTAAATGCATATGAATTAGTATCATTCATGTGTATACTACAACTGGCTAGGCAGTAGATGATGGACATGAAAAACCAGGTACAGACTTAATCGGGTATAAAAACATAAATGGTTATCATAAAAACAAATGACACAAGCAAAAAAAAGTTAAAAATGGGCGAATATATAAAAAGGCTAAGATAAGAAGGTAAAAGAAATAAAAACATACATTTAGGAAACAGTGCATGAACACTATCGGGCTCATTTTCGAAAGAGAAGAACACCCATCTTTCAACACAAATCAGAAGATGGTTGTCCTTCTCCCAGGGTCGTCCAAATCGGTATAATCGAAAGCCAATTTTGCATGTCCTCAACTGCTTTCCATCGCAGGAACGACCAAAGTTCAAGGAGGTGTAGCAAAGGCGGGACTTAGGCGTGCCTAACACATGGACGTCCTACTACTACAAATCATTTCTATAGCGCTACCAGTCGTACGCAGCGCTTCACAATTGAACATGAAGAAAAGACAGTCCCTGCTCAAAAGAGCTTACAATCTAAATCAGGACAGACAGGACAAATAAGGGAAGGACAGACAGATAGGACACATAGGGAAAAGGGACTATTGAAGAGAGGAAGACAAGATAAAGGTTAAGAGCAGGTGACAGGTTAGGAATTGAAAGCAGCATCAAACAGGTAGGCCTTTAGCCCGGATTTGAAGGCGGCCAGGGATGGAGCTTGACGTAATGGCTCAGGAAGTTTATTCCAGGCATAAGGTGTCTCAACCCATAATGGAAAAAAAAGGGCGTCCCAGATAAGCACTTGGATGACTTTACCGGGTTGTGTTTTTCTTACTACCAAGGCACAAAAAGGTGCCGGAAATGACCAGATGACCACTGGAGAGAATCAGGGATGACCTCCCCTTACTCCCCCAGTGGTCACTATCCCCCTCCCACCCTCAAATATCTTTCAAAATATTTTTTACCAGCCTCTATGCCAGCCTCAGATGTCATACTCAGGTCCGTGACAGCAGTATGCAGGTCCCTTAAGCAGTTTTAGTGGGTGCAGTGCACTTAGACAGGTGGACCCAGGCCCACCCCCTTTCCACCTGTTATGTTTGTGGAGGAAACAGTGAGCCCTCCAAAACCCACCACAAAACCACTGTATCCACATCTAGGTGCCCCTTTTCACCCCTTAGGGCTATGGTAGTGGTATACAGTTGTAGGTAGTGGGTTTTGGGGGGCTCAGCACACAAAGTAAGGGAGCTATGTACCTGGGAGCAATTTATGAAGTTCACTGCAGTGCCCCCTAAGGTGCCCGGTTGGTGTCCTGGCATATCAGGGGGACCAGTGCACTTCAAATGCCAGGTGGGGGAAGTGAGGCAATCAGGCTCATGCTGTGAATACCCAGCACACATACACACAAACAGCAAGCATGAGGAATAAGGCTAAACTCCCTCGTAACACAAGTGCCCAAACACAGGCTGGCTTCAGCAAGGCAATGATTGCAAGGGAAAAGCAGGCTTAAATGGATCAAGCTTCTGATGTCTGCTGGCTCAGCTCCTGACAAGCCAATCAGGAGTGAGTCCCAAACCTTCCCCTGCCTATCCAGCAGAATCATAACAGTGTCATATGACACATAAATGATTGATTCCAAAACATTTCCCATGTTTCCTTCACTCCAATGGAGATTTTTTTGACCCACCCTTTTCACTTCAGATATGTGTTACATGACTGTGGTAGTCAACTGGGTCCCTTACTGGGTACTTACCCCATTTTTGTCCCATATGCCTTACTTGGCAATGGATCAGTAAAGTTCTAAGGATGCCTCCTTGGGTGTCCCCATTGCTGCCTATTTAAGATAATGGAAACTTTATACCTGGCATATTTGTTGTTTACTTTCAAGTATAGCGCCAGCAAGGTTTGACCTTTTTCCTTTCAGGCTATTCCTAAGGAGGATGTATTGTGACCTCATTCCTCTTTAGGCACGGAGTATGGATTAGATGAGTGAGATGTCTTTTCCTATTTGCAATTTCATCACTATGTGGCCTCTTTACCCTCATCTGTCCTCATTGCAGAAACACATGAATTACTTACTGAAACTTATAGTTTGGAGGCCCAGTAATGAGTTCCTCTGTGGCGTCATCATAAAACTTTGCCGGATTTGCTTCCTGCTTATGATTTGCCCCCCTTCGCTCAGCAGTGGTTGACTGATTTGGGCATTCCAATGTTGGAGGAATATCTCACTAAGAACCTCAGGAATTGTCATACTCTTACAAAAAATGTGTACAATGGGAAATGCAATACAAACTTGAGATACATTTTGTGACAAGGTTACTGCCAAGGTGGCTGGGATGAAGCATTTAGACCCTAAAATACAAGTACCAGAAGCCATTGCAAGGAGGGAGGAAGAGAGTAATCTGGAAACAAGGAAATGGATTCCCAGCTCCAGCAGAGGGAGCCAGGGGGATAGCCAGGCTGAGCCTATAATTTTGTCCCCCACTAGGGGGAGGCGGAGGGAAGAAGTTCAGTTCCCCTGGATATGCAATCAATATACCATGTGGCCCAGCTGGAATAGAGAGGGGCCCATGGAGAGGGAAGAAGATGATTGGATGGATTATATGGAAGGAGGGGTAGATCGGGGGGGGGGGGGGGGGGGAGGAATCCCAGGAGAGGAGAGAAGCCTCTATGGAGTAGGAGAGTTCCCAGGCAGGGATGGCCAGCTCCTGAGGGTTTGGAAGGGTGTTGGAGGTGAGAGAAACCTGCTTTATTGAAAGTCTGATGTATTTGGAAACCTGCTTTATTGAAAGCCTGATGTATTTGGAAGCCTGCTTTATTTATCTGCTTTACTGAAAACCTATGTGGTTGGAAGCTGTTTGTTTGGGGATAACCTATGTATTGAAGTTGGTGACAGCCGTTATTGGCTTGATAATAAAAATCGTTTAACCTAGCCACTGTCTACAGTTGTGCTGAGATCTGGCAAACGGCTGGTGAACGGCTCCACCTTGCTGGGAAGCAGTGAACCCTGAGCCGGTGGTGGGAGGCGGGGCTGGTGGTTGGGAGGCGAGGATATTGCTGGGCAGACTTATACAGTCTGTGCCCTGAAAATGACAGATACAAATCAAGGTAAGGTATACACAAAAAGTAGCACATATGAGATTATCTTGTTGGGCAGACTGGATGGACCATGCAGGTGCCATCATCTACTATGTTACTATGATACTATGCATATATACTCCCTCCCGAGCATACAAAGCCCGTTTTGGAACCTCTGACTGTTGTTGTAAATGCAGTCAACCAGCAGCTGCCTTGAGACATTCATTCTGGCGCTTATTCACTTATTCAAACCTATTGGAAGACATTGGGCTTTCATGTTTCTTTTCTTTGGAGTGTACATTGGATCCCATGACCTAAAGTTTTATTTGGAGTTTATGATATTGTCAACTCAAAGCCCAAAGGCTGCTTAGGCTTTGTTAAACGCACAGTACTGTTGGGCATTAAATGTATCCTTATCTGCTGGCTTCAGCCGGAGCCTCCTTCACTTGCCCAATGGAGATTCTTAATGATTATACAAGCCTCCATGGAACGGGGAGAGTTTGCAGACTTAGGCTCTATGCCAGGGAAGATGTTTTGTGCCTTTGGAAACCTTTTTGGAATTCAGTGACACATATTGTTCATAGCAGATTGCTTAACACCTGATGTCTGTTTGGTTGTACATGTCTGTGGGTTTCACTCAAGGTGTGACATGTACCCATTCCCTCTCCATTTTTTGGGGGGGGGGCGGTGATTGGGTGCAGGAGATTGTCCACATATGAGATTTTCTGTTAAGTGGACATTGTTTCCAACATCCCTACATTTGTTGATTTCTTGTATTTTTCAATAAAAATACTTAAAAAAAAAACATTGGAGTAGAACAATGTGTTTACATTATAGCAAGGATTCTCAACGTAGTCCTCAGGACACACATAGCCAGTCAGGTTTTCAGGATATCCACAATGATTATACATGAGATAAATTGGCATTCACTGTCTCCATTGTATGGAAATCTTATCTCATGCATATTCACTGTGAGTATCCTGAAACCCTGACTGGCTGGTTGTGTCCCAAGGACTGGGATGAGAACCCCTGCATTATAAGCATCACTAATAAGACACGTGTACAGAGTGAAGTGAACTTTATAATTATTGTTTCACAGATATAAATGCTCATTAGGACACTTTTTGTGCATGCTGGATTTGAAGACAATGAAAAATCATTGACATGGTGGTCCTGTGATCAAGTTTTGGAGTTGGATGCCCCTAGCATTTGAGCCTCCATTTTCGCATATATTTTAAAAAATATATTTTTATTAATATCAAAATTTAACATCATGAATAGATATTCTTAAGGAAATAGTGATAATTCAAAACAATATATAATAAATTATAAAAAAAAAAAAAACAATACTGCAATTTCACTTTGCTATTTTCCACATTTGGAGGATCAAATAAACAAATTATAGGGGGATTTATATTTATACAAGAAAAGAAACAAAGGAAAAATGAGCAACTTTATCCACTGTTAATCATGGTCCTATGTTTAAACAATACTTGAAACTGGAACAACAGACCCTTTACCCCAGTGGTGTGCTGGAGCCGGCTCGCACCAGCTCGCAAGAGCCGGTTGTTAAATTTTTTACCGACTTGCGAACCGGTTGTTCCTGAGGGTGAGCCGGCTCTCCTTCCTTCCTTCCTTCCTCCCTCCCTCCCTCCTACAGGGTCCGGTCCCTCACCTCCCTTGTCCAGCGAATTCTTCGGGGCAGGCAGTCTTGCCTGCCCACTGCTGGCGCTACTCTCCCCCGCTGCCGGATCGCTCTTTAAAAATGGCCACCGAGACTTCCAGCAGTGGCCTCGCGAGACTTCTGCTGAAGTCTTGGAGGCCACCCTTGTAGGTCTCGGTGGCCATTTTGAACAGCGATCCAGCTGCGGGGGGAGAGTCAGCACGCCAGTAGTGGGCAGGAAAGACTGGGGATCTTTCCTGCCTGCCCCGAAGCATCCGCTGGACAACCTCGGTGGCTAGAGGGGGTGGCAGGGGAGAGAAGGGAGTCACTGGACATGGGTGGCTGGAGGGGGGCAAGGGAGAGAAGGGAGTCACTGGACATGGGTGGCTGGAGCGGGGCAGGGGAGAGAAGGGAGTCGCTGGGCATGGGTGGCTAGAGGAGGGGGCAGGGGAGAGAAGGGAGTCGCTGGGCATGGGTGGCTAGAGGAGGGGGGCAGGGGAGAGAAGGGAGTTGCTGGGCATGGGTGGCTGGAGGGAGGGACAGGGTAGAGAAGGGAGTCACTGGGCATGGGTGGCTGGAGGAGGGGGGCAGGGGAGAGAGGAGGGTCACTGGACATGGGTGGATGGAGGGCAGGGCAGGGGGAGAGGAGGGTCACTGGACATGGGTGGATGGAGGGCAGGGCAGGGCAGGGGAGAGAGAAGAAATGCTGGACATGGATGGAGGGGAGGGAAGAGTGAGGAAGGAGATGAGGGAAAAGGAAGAGAGGAGAAAAACTGCACATGGATGAAGAAAATAGGCAGAAGCTGGATCCACTGGTCAGTCAAGTCTGCGGAGGACCAGAAATGAAGAAGAAAAAAGGAAAGAAATAAATGGAAAGAAAGCCCTGGAAACTGAGTTAAGAGGACAGATAGCAGCAGAATTGGATACTGGGCCAGCATGATCAGAAAAGCAAAGTCACCAGACAACAAAGGTAGAAAAAATCATTTTATTTTCATTATAGTGTTTGGAATATGTTCACTTTGAGAATCAGGTGCTCAACATTAAAAATTTATATTTATTTACTTATTTATGGCATTTTATCGCACATTAAACATGAATTAGATTGGAACCTGGGATCATTTAATTTTTTTCCCTGGAGCATTGCCCCCCTCCCAGGCTCTCTCCCCGGCTATAGCCATCTCTGCAATTTGGGGGGGGGGGGGGGGGGGGCGCAAAGGGGGACCGGGGAGAGAGCCTGTTGTTAAACATTTACCAGCACACCACTGCTTTACCCTCTATAAAGAACTGTAATTGAGATTACCAAAACCTTTCCAAATATTTTAAGTATCATTTAACTTGTACTTGTAGTGTGAAAACCTTATTTAATACTGAGTGAATTTGAAATGTATTTGCACAAAAAATTATATATATTTGACCCAGAGGCTTTTAGAAAAGAATCCTTGAATGTCATTCTGAATGCTTAATTTTACAGAAAACCCCTTTTATATCATAAGCATATGTTACACATCCAACTAATTCATATAAATAGTATAGTTTTTTTGATCAAAATTTTTACTGAAAATTAATTGCTTTTTAATCATGGTCCCCGAAGCCCCTTCAAGAGCATCCTCCCAAGAAATATCCATCCCTCCTGAAGTTCCCTCCCCATCAGAGTATGTACCCTCCTCCCCAGACATAATAATAATGTGGAGGGGCATTTTCGAAAGGGACGTCTAAGTTACGATTTGGACGTCCTTGCAAAATGTCCAAATCCAGGGGCGGGGAAACCCATATTTTCGAAACAAGATGGACGTACATCTTTTTGTTTCGAAAATACCGACAGGGACGTCCAAATCCTTAAATTTCACCGTCCCTAGACATGGACGTTTCTGATTTTCGGCAATTTTCGAAACCAAATAACTGTCCACAGCCAAAGAAGTAGTTATACATACAGACAATGCTGATTGAGGTCCAATACATATTTATCCTAAAAAAATGTTCTTTTATAAGCTGGTTCTCTGCAGGACTGTTGAGTGAAAATATTCACTGAGGGGCGTCATCTTTGCTTAAAATCTTGTCCAACACACACCTATTTATTCATGTTTGCTTGAACAGCAGCATCAGGTCAAATTAAGCTGGCATGGAAACAGCCACGGCTAATAATGTGTGCTGTGCTTCAGCCTGGCTTTGGATAAGAGGTGAAGATGTTTCATAACTGAGGCAATTACACCTCTGTAAGCTCTTTCTGGCTGCCTGTTTAATCAAAGGCAGAGAACTCAATGGCTCCTGGTACATGGGTAAGGGCCAACCCAATGGCATGAAACCACATTTGTTATCAGCTAGATTGAACAGTCTGCCTGTCAGGGACAGATGCTTAGTGCAGTGATTAGAATGTAAAGTGTTTGGAAAGGCTGAAGGGGATGAAAGCCAATGTGCTTTATCTAAATTTACTGCAGATCCTTCCAGATGGATAAAAATCTTCTGAAGGAAGCACTCTCTTGATTAGAAAGGAAACTTAGGAAAAAGAAGAAGGCAGAACAAAGATAAATCAAATCAAATGTTGAGAACCCAAGTTAAAGCAAAGCACACATAAGGCAAATTTATAAGGTATATGCAAACAGTTAAGTGCCAATTGTGTGTGTATGTGATTGGAATAGTGGCATATAGGTAAGTATGTGCATGCATACATGTCTAGTCTCAGACCCAAAATGAACATGCAACAATTTTCATTTTGCCGCATGTCCATTTTTGGCAAAAATATAAAAAAGGCCTTTTTTACAGGTACGCTAAAAATGGTTTGGCGTATGCCCAAAACCCACACCTACACTACCGCAAGCCATTTTTCAGCCTTTGTAAAAGGACCCTTATGTATTTTACAGGCAGACATACACATGAGCAGAGTCTGGATAGGGTATGAGCAGGACTTACGCATGTAACATATGGAATACTGTAAATTATGTGCATAACACCAGAACTTATGCCAGCTCTAAGAGTGACGTTAAGTCCTTATGCCTAAATTATTGGTGCACACTTTTGCTGTTTTTGCCCTGGGAATTGGGTTTCCACCAGGTGCTTGTGACCTGGATTGGCCACTGTTGGAAGTAGGATACTGGGCTAGATGGACCATTGGTCTGACCCAGTATGGCTATTCCTATGTTCTAGTATTCTATAAAGGACAGTAGGCATCTATATTCTTTTATAGAATATGTGCCAATCAGGCCCTCTCTGGTTCTAGAATTACCCCTTTTGAGCACAGAGTAGTGGTTTAGATAGCAAAATAGGCTTAAATTAATCTATGTTCATAATGCAATCTCATAAAGAATGTAAGTTTGTTTTATTTATTTCAGTCTAAAAAGAAGGTTACATATGGAGAGGCATAATCAAATGGGACGCCCAAGTTTTCATGAGGGCGTCCTCGCAGGACATCCCCGCGAAGGGGTGGAAAAACCCATATTATCGAAACAAGATGGGCGTCCATCTTTTGTTTCGATAATACGGTCGGGGACGCCCAAATCTCAACATTTAGGTCAACCTTAGAGATGGTCGACCTAAATGTTGAGATGGTCGACCTTAGAGATGGTCATCCCTGGTTTTCGGCCATAATGGAAACCGAGGATGCCCATCTCGAAAACGACCAAATGCAAGTCCTTTGGTCGTGGGAGGAGCCAGAATTTGTAGTGCACTGGTCCCCCTGACATACCAGGACACCAACCGGGCTCCCTAGGAGGCACTGCAGTGGACTTCACAAATTGTTCCCAGGTGCATAGCTCCCTTACCTTGTATGCTGCGCCCCCCAAACCCCCCCAACACACACACACCACAACTGTACAACACTACCATAGCCCTTATGGGTGAAGGGGGCACCTACATGCGGGTACAGTGGGTTTCGGGTGGGTTTTGAAGGGCTCACATTTACCACCACAAGTGTAACAGGTAGGGGTGGATGGGCCTGGGTCCGTGTGGCTGAAGTGCACTCCACCCACTAAAACTGCTCCAGGGACCTGCATACTGCTGTGATGGAGCTGAGTATGACATTTGAGGCTGGCATAGAGGCTGGCAAAAAAAAAAAATTTTTTTTAGGGTGGGAGGGGGTTGGTGACCACTGGGGGAGTAAGGGGAGGTCATCCCCTATTCCCTCCGGTGGTCATCTGGTCAGTTCGGGCACCTTTTTGAAGCTTGATCGCAAGAAAAACGGACCAAGTAAAGTCGGCCAAGTGCTCGTCAGGGACGCCCTTCTTTTTTCCATTATCGGCCGAGGATGCACATCTCTTAATCATGCCCCAGTCCCGCCTTCGCTACGGTACTGACACGCCCCTGTGAACTTTGGTCATCCCCGTGACGGAAAGCATTTCAGGACGCCCAAAATCGGCTTTCGATTATGCCGATTTGGGCACCCTTCTCTTTCGAAAATAAGCCTGATGATATGCCCTCCTGACATTATCACATGCTATATGTTAAGCAATTACCTCCAGATTCTATATATGGTACCGAAGATTGCACATCAAAATTTGGCACACATTGGGCATATTCCATAATTGTGCATGCAACTTAATTGACAAATGAACAGTTCACTGGCAATAACTGGGTGCTAATTGGCAACATTTAAAAATTATGCATGCATCTTCCTAATCGAGATTTTATAAAGATGCATGTATAAATTTTCTACATGGATCTAAAAAGGGGGCATGGTCATGGGAAAGGCATGAGCGGATCAGGGACATTTCTAGAAATTGAGCACAGTGTTATAGAATATGGCAGATATGCGCCTAATTTAGGCACGGATTTACACCAGTTTTCAGTTGGTGTAAATCCTCATGCCCAAAATAGGGCATGCTTAGGGAGTTGTGCGCATAAATTGTAATTATCATCAATTAGTGCTCATTATTGATTTTTAATTGCTCTTAACAATGCTGATTGGCTTGTTAAGCCAATTAAGTTACGCATGTTGTTACAAGATTCTATAAATGGCGCCTAGAAAATCCGCACGGAAAACATTTCCGCCTAAGCATATTCTATAAGCGACGCCTGTATTTAGGCACAGTAAATAGAATATGTTTAGTTGATATGCTAGCACCTAAAACTTTTCGCCTCCATTTACACCAATGAAAATGTGGCATAAATCCTGGCATGTAGATTTAGGCGAAGAGGGCCATAGTCTATAACAATGCGCGTAAATTTTGGAACGCCCATGAAATGCCCATTTTCCTGCCCATAGCCATGTCCCTTTTTGCCTGCGAGCATTAAAATTTATTCACAATGTGTTACACAATATGCTTAGGGAGTACATGTAAATTATAATTATCATCAATTAGTGCTCATTATTGCTTTTTAAGTGCTCTTAACAGCACTGATTGGCTTGTTAAGTCAATTAAGTTACGCATGTTGTTACAAAATACACTTGGATTTTGGTGTGGAACGCTAGGCATGCTATATAGAATCTGGGGGTTAGTGCTCTTTTGTTTTTTTGGTGTCCAAATTTGGGTGCCATGTACAGAATCCAGTCCTTAACCTGTGAATTAGGTCACACTGTTAGCACACAGCCGCAGTAACAGTTAATGTGGTGGTTTGATCTTCTGTGTGTGCTAATTCACATGTTAACTGCATAGAATGGAAAGGGGCAATGTATGGGCATGGACTGTACCTTGCAATAGGTGCATGGAACTTACCATGTGTTATCTGTTACTGCAGCAGATAGCATAGATCTTTTAACACCACTTTAAAGTGGCATTAAGGGGCCCTTTGTTATGTTTCTGCTAGCAGGCTGGGGAGGGGTGGGAATGTCTCTGCTAGAGTAGCTGGGAGGGACTTAACTTCCATTGGTCAGGTCGAGGTGTAGGTGACGTTTGCAGTGCTGACGTCAGTATCCAGGGTCTATTTGTTACCTACTAGCCCAGGGTACGGTGCTTTGGCGTTTGAGCTATGTGCTTGCCTTTAGCCTGTTAGATATCTGTGTTTGAGAGCTTGTGCTGTGGAGGAGGGGTATTCTGTGTTGCCCTTCCTCTCTCTGTTCTGTGTTCCCTTGCTTGTGTGTCTGTGCTGGGTTTAGTTCCTCTTCATTTCCCTTCTCTGGTTGTTCCCCCCCCCCCCCCCCCCCCCCCCCCCCCACACACACTCTTTTATTTGTCTTCTATGAGTGTGTCAATTAGATTGTGAACTCTGATGAGAAGGGAACTTTCTGTGAGTATTTGGTGCATCTAGTTGTGCTACCGAAATGATAATTAGTAGTAAAAGTGATAATATTCATTGAAATACCAGGGTCCATTAATTCTAATACAGAAAGCAAAAGACAAAGCAGTTTCAAAATTAGCAACCAGTCACTGAGAGCCTTGTAGTCTTTTCTACTATAAATGTACATAAATATATCTTTGACGACTTTCCTTTTAATTAAATGGTGCCATTTTCCCATCGAATGGTAACTCTATTAATGAGTAATCTTTCATATCAGCTACATAACATTCAATATATTTAAGACCCTGCTAAAAAATAGTATTATGTTTCTTAATCATGTGGGTATTCAGATGGTTCATTTACTACCTACCATTTCAGGCTAAGTATTGTTTCCTTTACAACTGAAAAGAAAATCATACAAGCTAAATTGAAATTTTATACATTGTGATTTCTGGAGAAGTAATTCTTAATGCTTTCTGATGTGCCTGAAGGCATGACTAGTATACTCTGATTCCTTCAGAGTTGTATTAGGGGAAAAATAAAACAGTCATTTTATTTGTCATAAGTATTAATTGTGCAGTCTATATGATAATGCATTTTTTTAAAGTAGTCTTTCAGAAGGGGTTTAGAATATAATGAATAATAACCAGATTAAGGAAAGGCATGTTTAACGTGCCATTGATTAAAATTCAAGGTTCCTACCTGGGAAAAGTGTATAACTATTTATGTTTAAGTATCACATAGTGCTTGCATTTCTTTTCAGAGCCGTGGCTTAAATGGAAATCTCAGAAGCTTTGAAGCATGTGGGGTTTATTTCCCTGACACAGAAGGTGATATTGAGTCTGACCTATTTCCATAATCCATTTCCCTGAACATTACATTGCATGATCTATCTTGAAGTGAACAAAATATCAATGTACGTGTCCACTGATACATAAATATTATTACAACCCTGGGCCCATACATTTTTATTATTAATATCATAATTCCATTCTCTTTTTTTTTTCTGAGAAGCATGAACTGTAAGCTATGAGCATTAGCTACTGCTAATCTCTGCGTCTCTTCCCTTGCCATAGCCGCTGTTCCTTATTCTTGGGGCTTTTAAAGCTCTGTGTAACATTAGCCTATCTAGCTTAGTGAAAATGTCTTCACAGATTAGTGTAATGTCAGTGCTGCCGGATCTCTGCTATGGACCCGAAGTGGAATATATT
The DNA here is from genome assembly GCF_901765095.1 of Microcaecilia unicolor. Classification (NCBI taxonomy): domain Eukaryota; kingdom Metazoa; phylum Chordata; class Amphibia; order Gymnophiona; family Siphonopidae; genus Microcaecilia; species Microcaecilia unicolor. The sequence continues at coordinate 186,514,542 of NC_044032.1, read as the reverse complement.
GCACTGCTGAAGCAGATGGCATCTTCGCTTGACTGGGACCTAGAAATTGGTTGGCTTCCTGCCACAAAAATTCTCTCAGCTAGAAGCTGTATGAATGCAGCTGAGAAAAGCAGTCTGAAGCCTTTCCCATATAAAAAAAAAAAAAAAAGTCACATAGTATTTAAGTATTGAATCATAGTATTTGCTAAGACTGATCATCTGTAAACATTCACATAGCATTCTAAAAGAAATTGAATCTTCCTGTGTAAAAATGGAGAAGGGTTTGCTTGTTTTGTTTGGAGGGGGAGAGAGGATTATTCTAAAAGAATCAAGGCAAAGGCAAGACAAAGAGAAAGGAACCAGGTTGAACCCTATTTCATCCTCCCTTTAGAGGCATAAGCTGATGATTAAAATACATTTATGGCTGGAATTATATAGCGCTGCGTATGCCTTGTAGCGCTATAGAAATGCTAAATAGTAGTAGTAGTATATTAAAGTGAATGCTTATTATTTTTGCAATTGCATTTTATGGAGCATAACACCCTTCTCTGCTATGAATACTGCAACAAATTGGTAAAACAGAAAAAAAAAATGAGGGTAAGTGCATTTGTAATGTTCATTGGTATGACATCATCTGCACCTGATCTATTCATGGTTTTCATTACAGCCATATTATCCTACTACATCTTGCCTTTTATTGTTATAATACATGTGCTGTGTTCACCCAAGCTGTATAGGTGGCCCTCATTAGCTATTGTACAGCTATTAACATGTTCTTACTTTGTCTCTCAGATCCTGGCAGGAACATACATGATGCTTCTACTGATGACAAGGTGTACCATCTGCCGGCTGAACCTGCACAACCCACCTTTTCATGCATAATATTATAAACACAGAGCACTTCTGGGTATCTCAAGAGCACATAGAGGTGCCATTCTAGCTTTCTAGAAAAGCTGGGTATTAATGGATGAAAAATGCTAAGTGATTACAACATAGAACAATAATTACAGACAAAAGAGATTAGTTCTGACATAATGCTGGATGTGTGTTTATGCCAGTAGCACTAATGTGACCTTTTAATATCCCCTTGTTTGTAACATTTTCTTGGAATAAATGGAACGTCTTTGACAAGGAAAGACCTTTGTTATATTCCACGAGATGAGGCTTTCATCTTCAGTGTACCATTTCATAAAAGGTATGTAGTACATGCCTGAGAGCTGAAACAGAGGCAGAAACATACATTAGTTCAGTTACACTGACCTTTAATCCAGGAGAACAAGAAGAGAAACACACACAGAGCACAGGTTTGTGGCTGTCCAGAGGCTGATAAGCTATAATAAAGGTGCACTCGGTTACAATTCATCTAAAGCTCCCATTGCAATCACCCTCTATTTTTTTTTTGTTTTGTTTTTTGTTACATCAAGTACTTATCTAAATCCCTTTTAGTGTCAGCTTTAATGCACTTTGTATTCCCTCCAACTGTGACTGGTGCTGTCTGTGTGTGTCAGTGTTCGTCCGCATGCACTCTTTCCTTCTTTTTTGACAAGAACCAGTGCCAACACCTAATTAAGGATAGGCTACAGAGCTCTCTGTTCTATCTTTGTTAAATGGCTCCAACCCTAGCTTTCTGCCTAGTTGAGTTTTTAATGGTAATATTGCTGGTTCAGTGGATTTGAAGGCCATTAACCCCTACCCCCACAACATACACACTTTGTAGGTTTATATCCAGAAGGTATTCCTTGCCCAGCATTCTCTATCACCTCTTCTTATTTTATATATATATATATATATATATATATATACACACACACACACACAGTTGTGTATGAGTATAAATCTACTTACAGTATACTGATATTGGAACTTTAGGGGCCCTAGGTGCTACATGCGCATGCCAAAACGAGACTACCGACGGGCTACTGCACCCTCCCTGGAGGTAATTTCATTTTTGGCACACATCCATAACACCTAGATGATTTTTTTTATTTATTTCCGCCCTTGCATGTCATTTCCAGCGGTAATTGGCACTTAGCACATGCTGACCAGACATCACGCGTGTAGCGCATGAGCCCTTACCGCTAGATCAATAGGTGGCGTTAAGGGCTCAGACTGGTTTTGGGCGCACGCTGGTTTCAGTTTTACCGCAGGCCCTTTTCCCATCCCATTGAAAAAAAAAGTCCTTTTTTGCAGATGTGGTAAAAACTGGCCCAGTGCATGCCCGATACACACACCACTACCGCAGGCCACTTTTTACCATTGCTTAGTAAAAGGACCACTTAGTTTGAACTCAACCCATGGTATAAATGATAAGAACACAGAGCTTGACTTCACCAAATTGGGGTCTAACAAAAATGTCATGCAAAAATTCATTTTGCTATTAGAAAATAGTTTTTTTTAATGTAGAACTGTATTTTCAAGTAGCATGCTCTCAGAAATGTATATGTATATGAGTCTAACAAAAAACCCCTTTTTTCTAATAGCAGATTACTGGTTATCCTCTGCTTATGTACATGTATAGAACATTTGGGGGTCAATATTCATCCATAGAGCGATGAGTGTTTTGCTCCACACTAATGGCTGGATATTCAAAGCTGGAACTTGTGGGAGCTTTGACTTTGAATATCCATTTATTTTTAAGCCAGTTAAGACATAGCCTGTTATGGCGGTATTCATCACTTAGGGACCCTTTAACAAAGGCATGCTGAAAAATGGCCTGTGGTAGTGTAGACGTGTGTTTTGGGCACGCAGAGAGGGGCATAATCGAACGTGAACGCCTATCTCCATGGGCGTCTATGTCCGAAAACGGGTATGTGAAGTGGCGGGACAGACCATATTATCGAAAAAATGGATGTTTTTTAGCTGGGCGTTTGTTTTTTTTAGCGATAATGGAAACTAAAAACGCCCAGCTCAAAAACGTCCTAATCCGAGCCATTTGGTCATGAGAGGGGCCAGGATTCATAGAACACTGGCCCCCCTGATATGCCAGGACACCAACTGGGTACCCTAGAGGTCAGTGCGGTGGACTTCAGAAAAAGCTCCCACATGCATAGCTCCCTTACCACGGGTGCTGAGCCCCCAACCCCCCTCCCCCAAAACCAACTACCCACAAATGTACAACACTACCATAGCTCTTAGGGGTGAAAGGGGCACCTACATGTGGGTACAGTGAGTTTTGAAGACCTCCCATTTACCAGCACAAGTGTTACAGGTAGGGGGGGATGGGCCTGGGTCCACCTGGCTGAAGTGCACTGCGGTACCCACTAAAAGTGCTTCAGGGACCTGCATACACGAAGGCCTCTAGGACTTGTTGCTGTTATATAACATTGGCACACCAGTTGACACCTGAAGACTAATCTCTCCGAAAATATCCTTTATTGGAATAAGCACGCTTACTCACAGTTAACTGCAGATCAGAGGTTGTGCCCCACTGGCAACGAGTCTCCCTGGTACTGAGATGAACAGTAGGTCAGAGCTGGCAGAATGGTGTACAATGCCATCTTTCAGCCACATTCAAGGTAAGAACTAAGTTCTGTAATGTGGCTAACACGTGAAAGGGATCTAAAACTGGCTTACAAAAATGGCCACTACCTCATGGACTACCGGAAACAAAACAGGGCATACTCTGACCCAGAAAGCAGAGGGAAAAGCACCATGGGAGTAGAACCTACCAACTACCAACATCGTGAGCATGTAACACAAGCTAGTGGAATCACGGAGCCCAATACCCTACACCCACCACAATGCATTGCTGATGTGACTCTGCAGTGCCCTTAACAGAAAAGGTGTCACACTCTCCCGAGAACCACATCAGAACCAGGGAAAGGCTGTCAGAGGATAGAACACATTCTGTTGTCATGGAGGTGGGTACGGCATTTGAGGCTGGCATAAAGGCTGGAAAAAAAGTTTTTAAAGTGGGTATTTTTTGGTGGGAGGGGGTTAGTGACCACTGGGGGAGTCCCGGGAGGTCATTCCCGAATCCTTCCAGTGGTCATCTGGGCAGTTGGAGCACTTTTTTGGGACTTGTTCGTGAAAAAAGGGTCCAAAAAAAGTGACCCAAAATCGCGGTCAAAACGCCTTTTTTTTCGATTATCAGCTAAAGACGTCCATCTCTCCTCGGCCGATAACCACGCCCCAGTTCCGGCTTCACCACGCCTCCGACACGCCCCCGTCAACTTTACCCATTTCCGCGACGGATTGCAGTTGGAAACGCCCAAAATCAGCTTTCAATTATACCGATTTGGGTGCCCACGGGAGAAAGATGCCCATCTCCCGATTTGGGTCGCAATATAGGCGTTTTTCTCTTTCGATTATAAGCAGGAGAATCATTTTTCAGTGCACCTGTAAAAAATGCCTTTTTAAAAATTTTGCCGAAAATGGACGTGCAGCAAAATGAAAATTGCCACGTGTCCAGTTTGGGTCTGAGACCTTACCACCAGCCATTGACCTAGCGGTAAGGTCTCACATGGTAACCAGGCGTTAATGGTCTACATGTGTAAAATGCCAATTACTGCCCGATTACCGCCTGCACACCAGAAAATAGAAATATTTTCTGGCGCGCATAGTGGACGCGCATCAACAATGAAATTAGCGCAAGGACCATGCGGTAGCCGGGCATTAACTCAAAATTGACGCACGTTGGGCACATGTAATCACCTACGCGGCTTAGTAAAAGGGCCCCTTAAGTGGCTATGAGTTGCCACATAAAAATAGGACAGGCTTTTATGTGGTTCCCATTTATGTGGTAAACTTTGCTACTTAAGGGATGAATATCAGCACTTAAACGGCCAAGTGCCGATTCTGCCCCTGGAAAGCCCCTAACATAGTCGTGTTTGAGTTCAGCACTAACCACAATATTCAGCAACACTTACTCCCCCCCCCCCCCCCCACCTTTTACAAAGCCACGTTAGCAGTTGGCAGTGCGGTAATAATGACATAGCCCATTCAAAGTGAATGGGCTGTGTCGGCATTACTGTACGGCTTTGTAAAAAATGGGGGGGGGGAGGGGGGTTAGTCAGTTAAGTGCCACTGAATATTAGCAGCTAGCTCCAACCAAACAATTTAACCAGTCAGCAGCTGGCTAAATCGCTTTGTACTTGAATAAGATATTTTTATAGTTCTCTTTTAGTTTTCTGCATTTTTAAATTCATCACCCTTGATGAAGTTATATGCCAAAACATGGCTATATTGGGTTTTATTTTAAGGAATTAGTTTATCTGTTACAAGGTTTTATTAATAGATTTATGGATCCTTTTACTAAGGTGTGCCAAAAAAATGGCCTGCGCTGTTGTAGGCATGTGTATTGGACGCACGCAAGTCCATTTTTCAGCGCACCTGCAAAAAAGGCTGTTTTTTGGCCAAAAATGGACATTTGGCAAAATAAAAATTGGTGTGCATCCATTTTGGGTCTGAGACCTTACCACCACCCCGTTGACTTAGTGGTAAGGTCTCACATGTTAACCGGTTTTGTTTTAAATTCACTACTTACGCTTTATTGTGTGCTTCCTAGTCCTAGTGTGTTTGGAACGAGTAAACAGGCAATTCACATCTACCCACTCCACTCCACTCAGGATTTTATAGACCTCTATCATATCTCCCCTCAGTCATTTCTATCCTATTATAAACCATAAGATTCTACTGCTTTGTCATCCTCTTATCCATCTCTCTCTGTCTCTCATCCACCGTCAGCACGGATTTAGTGAAGGGAAGTCTTGCCTCACCAATCTAATGCATTTTTTTGAGGGGGTAAGCAAACATGTGGACAATGGGGAGCCGGTTGATATTGTATATCTGGATTTTCAGAAGGCGTTTGACAAAGTGCTGCACGAAAGACTCCTGAAGAAATTGCTGAGTCATGGAATCGGAGGTAGGGTATTATTATGGATTAAGAACTGGTTGAAAGATAGGAAGCAGAGAGTAGGATTGCGTGGCCAGTATTCTCAGTGGAGGAGGGTAGTTAGTGGGGTCCCGCAGGGGTCTGTGCTAGGTCCGTTGCTTTTTAATGTATTTATAAATGACCTAGAGATGGGAATAACTAGTGAGGTAATTAAATTCGCCGATGACACAAAATTATTCAGGGTCGTCAAGTCGCAGGAGGAATGTGAACGATTACAGGAGGACCTTGCGAGACTGGGAGAATGGGCGTGCAAGTGGCAGATGAAGTTCAATGTTGACAAGTGCAAAGTGATGCATGTGGGTAAGAGGAACCCGAATTATAGCTACGTCTTGCAAGGTTCCGCGTTAGGAGTTACGGATCAAGAAAGGGATCTGGGTGTCGTCGTCGATGATACGCTGAAACCTTCTGCTCAGTGTGCTGCTGCGGCTAGGAAAGCAAATAGAATGTTGGGTGTTATTAGGAAGGGTATGGAGTCCAGGTGTGCGGATGTTATAATGCCGTTGTATCGCTCCATGGTACGACCGCACCTGGAGTATTGTGTTCAGTACTGGTCTCCGTATCTCAAAAAAGATATAGTAGAATTGGAAAAGGTACAGCGAAGGGCGACGAAAATGATAGTGGGGATGGGACGACTTTCCTATGAAGAGAGGCTGAGAAGGCTAGGGCTTTTCAGCTTGGAGAAGAGACGGCTGAGGGGAGATATGATAGAAGTGTATAAAATAATGAGTGGAATGGATCGGGTGGATGTGAAGCGACTGTTCACGCTATCCAAAAATACTAGGACTAGAGGGCATGAGTTGAAGCTACAGTGTGGTAAATTTAAAACGAATCGGAGAAAATTTTTCTTCACCCAACGTGTAATTAGACTCTGGAATTCGTTGCCGGAGAACGTGGTACGGGCGGTTAGCTTGACGGAGTTTAAAAAGGGGTTAGATAGATTCCTAAAGGACAAGTCCATAGACCGCTATTAAATGGACTTGGAAAAATTCCGCATTTTTAGGTATAACTTGTCTGGAATGTTTTTACGTTTGGGGAGCGTGCCAGGTGCCCTTGACCTGGATTGGCCACTGTCGGTGACAGGATGCTGGGCTAGATGGACCTTTGGTCTTTCCCAGTATGGCACTACTTATGTACTTATGTACTTATGTATAGCTCTCCCTTTTTGTCACCCAAGCCACTCCACTCTTCCCGTGAGACTGTCTTTGGAATTCTTTTGTGTTTCACTTATATATTCTGATATTTGCAGGGCTTTTTTTGTGCCGGTACACACCAGTACGGTGTACCGGCACCTTTTTTACCCCTGGCGAGTCCTACACCCTTCCTCTCACTCCCCAACTTACTGTTTTTCTAGGACTCAGCAGCGCGAACTGTGCAGGCAGTGATTGAGAGAGGCTGGCAGTGTCAGAGCTTCCCTCTGCAAGTCCCGCCTACGTTGTTTCAACTTCCTGTTTCTGCATAGGCGGGACTCGCAGAGGGAAGCTCCGACGCTGCCAGCCTCTCTCAATCGCTGCACCGTTCGTGCTGCTGAGTCCGATGCTGGCAGCCTTTCTATTGCTTTGCTGGCAGGCAGTGGAGAAGAAGGATGGGCTGGGGGAAGAAGAATCGCTGGACATGGGAGAGGGGAGGGCAGAGGAGAGAGGAGAATCACTGGACATCGATGGGAGGGCAGGGGAGGGAATTGCTGGACATTGATGGGAGGGGAGGGCAGGGATGAGAGAATTGCTGGACATGGAGGGGAGAAAGGAGAATCACTGGACATGAATGGGAGGGGAGGGAAGAAAATTGCTGGACATCGATGGGAGGGCAGGGCAGGGGAGAGAGGAGAATCGCTGGACATGGATGGTAGGGGAGGGCAGTGAAGAGATAATTGCTGGACATGGATGGGAGGAGAGGGCAGGGAAGAGAGAATCGCTGATATGGATGGCAGGGAAGGACAGGGGGCAGAGAAGAATTGCTGGACATGAATGGCAGGGGAGGACAGGGGGCAGAGAAGGATCACTGGGCATGGATGGGAGGAGAAGGCAGGAAAGGAGGAGGAGACATACTGGACATGGATGGGAGGGAAGGTCAGGGAAGAGAGATTCACTGGACATGGATGGAAAGGGAGGGCAGGGGAGAGAGGATAATCGCTGGACATGGATGGCAGGGGAGGACGGGGACAGAGGAGAATCACTGGACATGGGAGGGGAGGGCAGGGGAGAGAGGAGACATGCTGGATATGGATAGAGGGGAGGGAAGAGAGGAAGGAGATGCACATGGATGGGAGGGCAGGGAAGAGAGGAGAAATGCTAGAAATGGATGGAGAGGAGAGCAGGAGATAGAGGAGAATTGCTGGACATGGATGGATGGAGGGGTTGGTGGGAGAGAGGAGAAATGCTGGATGGAGGAGAGGAGAGAGAGAGAATTATTGCTTTATATGGATACAGGGGAGACAAGAGGAGAAATGCTGGGCATGGATGGAGGGGAGGAAAGAAAAAAGAAGAAGATGCACATGGATGGAGATGAGGGAAAGGGAAGAGAGGAGAAAAACTGCACATGGATGGAGAAAATAGGCAAAAGCTGGATCCACGTTATACCTCCTCGGAGTTAAGGGAACAGATAGAGAGCAGCAGAATCAGAGACTGGGACCAATATGGATAGAAAAACAAAGTCACCAGACAACAAAGGTAGAAAAATTTGAGAATTTACATCTGCTGTCTTATTTTGCACTGGGTATACTGGAGCTGTAACACCTTACAGAAATTATTTATAATGAACAAAAATCACATTATTTTTTTTCTCCTATACTAGTATAATATTTTCAATGATGTCTGTTTATATGCGCCATAGCTGGTATAAGGGGTGTGGCTAATGTGGATGTGGGTATCATAGGGGTGGAGCCATATGTGGTATCCCCGCCCATAATGAGTACCGGCACCTTTTTGTTTTACAAAAAATGCACTGGATATTTGTCAACATTTGCTTATTTCTGATCTGAAGAATGGTCACCTTCGAAAACTAATTGAAAAATATATTGTTAGTCCAATAAAAAAGGTATTATCTTATTTTCTGTTCTATGTTTTGATTAATTTCTATATATTACCTTTAAAAGTGCTACCACACCAGTTTTTTTGTTTGTTTTGTAAGCTGCTTAGGTGTAAGCAGTATAAACATTTTGAAAATAAATAAATAAGTGTCAAGAAAATTGGTCCTTACATTCTGTAAGAAAGCATGTAAGTGCAAGGGAGCATCCTCATGAGTGAAGCATGGGAGGGGCATGTGTATGTCTAATTTACACGAGTAGCATAGAATACTATAAGAAGCATGCATTGTAAATCCTGATGTGTAATTTGTGTAAATGGTCACACTTTAATAACATGACCCAAAAAGCCCTGTTTACTAAGGTGCACTACCATTTTAGTGTGCTCTAATGCTACAGACACCAGTATATTCCTATGGGTGTCTCTAGCAATAGTGTGTGCTAATCTTTACAGAGAACATACCCCAGGAAACCTTCCCTCCCTCCCTACAAGCCCATCCAACTCAAAATAGGTAAAGTCGTATACAACACAGTTTATACCAAATTGTTTAAGCCCCCCCTTAGGTTTTGCCTTTAAGTTTAACAAGCAATACCATCTGCATGTAAGGTCTAGATAAATGAATTTAAACAATCTATGCTGAAGGCATATGCCCTAAATATGTAATACTTGGCAGCAATAATGAAACAGTGATGGAATATTTACATAGCAGGCAGCCAACAGATTACTTTCCCACTGAAAATAATTAACTTTGTATGAACTTAGCAGCTAATACTGTGCTGCTTGCTATTTTGTATTTTGGTGGTGTATTGTTTCCATAATAAAATCACACTTGCAAATATTTTTCTACCACAGCTTTAATTAACAAAAGCATATGATTTCCTATTTTAAAACGACATATCCAGCAATATATACAATTTTTATACAACACATGGACAAATGGGCAGCTCTTGTGATATAAACATAATCATGGTCTGATATTACACTTTTATCAGGATAAATGAGACTGTGCCCACTGATAGAATTGTTAAGGATTGATGCTGAGGGGGTTACTTCAGCTATGGAATTGTTTGATACAGTTTAAATGGGAACAGTTTCCAGAGGCAGGCAATTACCTTGGATAATACCTTGCAGATCATTATGCACAATAATTTTCTATATGCAACAATGAACTGCCTAGCTGATGGGTTGTTGTTGTTGTTATAGTCCCTGAGATGCTGAATTTTTCCAAAAAGTAACTCTACATGATCTAGGCTTACTTTAAAGATGCACAGGAAACTCATTTGATATTCAGGTTTACAAAAGAAGTAATAGAGCATCAGCAAACTGTCAATGCAAACTATAAACTTCTTGAATCCAGTTTTATGAACTGAGTCTAACATAGACTGGTCTCTCCTGGACTCCTTCAAAGAAGTTGTATAAGACCATACAGTGTGTAAAATGGACTCTCTATCAGCTATGTTTGCTGGTCGCAGTGGAGCCTTGGAACCTCAACATCTCAAATTTTGTGATTTCAGCACATAAAAAAGGCAATTAAACATGTAAATAAATTTAACAGTCACTTCACAACCAACAAGCTAAGAAATGATTTACTCTGGTTTTACAAAAAGAGCATCCAATCAAGCTGTGCATCACCATTTGGAAAACATAAATGTCATTCAGCTCCAACTCTTCTACTGCTGCTTTCCTCTTAGCCATCATTATTCCAAGGACTCAGCCGGGAGACAAAGATTACACCCAACCAAACCTGAAGCACTGGAAAATGTTGGCACATTTAGACTGACTTTGGACTTCATGAAGGTAGCTCTTCCCTTATTATTCAATATCTCTCTTATAAATAGTAGTAATAAACAATATTAACTGCATTTTTATAAAATACCACTACATTCAATAAAATAAAAGGAGAAAGTCCCCTCAAACCATCCTTCTCTTTTTGATCTAGACACAGGAAAAAATATTTTAAATGTTCCCAGGTTTCAACCTAATTCATGTTTAATGTGGGGTATGAATGTCATAAATAAGTAAATAAATAGATAGAAACTTGATTGTTGAGCATCAGATTCTCATAATATGATGTCTATCATAGTGACCTTTTACCAGAAGAAAAAAATCCCTATAACCAGCCCCTCCAAATGGCACACTGACTACAATTAATAAAAAAATTACTATTCTACCTATTGAAAACTTATTCCATTATTACACTTTCTCTGTGTACATCCATATGCTGCAAAAGCCAGCATGTTTGAAAATATAAGTGGGATGAAATAAAAATGATACCAACAAAGAACAACAACGTGGATGTAGCAGCCCATAGGTTTGTTTGCTTTGCTTTGATTGTATGGTGATGATGGCTATGTGGGGGAGGGGAAAGAGACTAACCTCTGTGGCTTCAACTTTTTTTGACATTGTGCCATCTCCTGTTCTCAATCAAACCTTCATGGGCAGGGACTGAGCCACTGGTAACGTTGAAGACAGCTGCCTCCGGCTGCCCCGGTCCATTTCACTGCTTAGTCCCACTCACAGGAAGTTGAAAAGGAGGGATGAAGCAGCAAGATGGACTGGGGCAGCCGGAAGCAGATGCCTTCTTCAGTGCTGCCTGCGCCATGGCTCACTGCTATGGGATGAGAGAGGAAAGAGAGATATAGCTGGTCATACTCGAGGGGAGGGAGGGAAGGAGAGCTCAGCTGCCTGAGAGCCTGAGGGGGCAAAAAAATGGCTTTTGACATACCGGTTTAAAGGTCAGACGAAAGCCTAGCTGGCCACCATTGTTGGGGGGGGGGCTGAGATAGAAATGGGGGCTAGGCCCCTGAGGCCCCCTGTAGCTATGCCACTAGTCCATTGTCTTCAGCTCTACATTTATTCCTTCTTCAGTGAATACTGTCAAAATTATTTATGAAAGAATTCAGGTTTTTGTTTCCTCATTATTCCCTTTATATTCTACTCCTTCATATATTGCAGTGCTATTTTTGAAATTCCTCCTGTCACATATGTATCTTTAAAAAAATATATTGTTTTATTATTTCTGCTATTTTTTTTTCTTCCATTTGCGTCTTTTCTATCCTGAATACATTTCTACTTCTCTTACTTTGTGAAATATTGCTGTCTGTCTTCCTTTTATGTGGTCTCATGAAATTTATGAATACTAACCTTTTATTCCTTACCATTTCACATACTTCTAAAAAATCATAGCAGACCTTTTTTTTCTAACTTTTATTCACTTTTCTAACAGAAAGGTTTCATAGCCTTTTCAATGTCTCCTTTCAATTTTGTCTAATTCTTTTCTGCTTCTAGAGTTTTCCATTCAAATAATGACTTCTTGAGGTACTCCCTATATTAATAAAGTTAGTTTTCCAGTAGTCTAGAACCTTCTTCACCCTGGAATTGACCATCTCCACTGTATACTCTACTGAGCTATATAATTTGGTTATCCCTGCATCCCAGATTGTCGCCCATTATAACATCAGAAACATTTTCCCCATTCGTAAGCTCCAGGCCCAGTATTACTCTGTTTTGTGTAGGATCCTTTACTCATTGCTGGAATAGTTCTTCCTGCAGAGAATCCAGGATATCCCTTCTTCTGGATGACATCACAGCCAGGATGTGCCAATCAGGATCCAGCAAATTCAAACCATGGAGCAATAGTACCTTTCCTTTCTTAGCAATTCTGTGCAGAAAATTGTGATTGCCAAGTTAGTGCGCTTGGAAATAAGAGTAAAAAATCAATTTGCAGGTGACACCTTTTTACTGGATTATGCATTTTTGACAAGTTTGTGATATTTATCCTCTTTTCATCAGGTCTGCAAAGAAATAGCGCCATTACATTGGTAGCAATTTAGAAAGGGCACCAAAAGTTAGCATGCTGCATTTTGGCACCAAAGTGCTAATTCTATAACAGCATCTAGGTGACCAGATGTCATTACAGAATACTAGCCTTAAAGATGGTCTTTATATGTCAACCTTTAGATGTACCTACTTACGCCACCGCCTTGAGTGAATTCCTTCAAAAAGGCAGTAAATAAATAAATCCTAATAAATAAATAGCAGGTATAAATGGGTACACCTAAATGCGGCACCTTAACATGTAACCTACTGTATTCTGGGGCCCTTTTACTAAGCCACGTAGGCATGTATACACATCCTACACACATCAGTTTTGAACTACCACCCAGCTACTGCATGGCCCAGGCGGTAATTTCATTTTTTATGCGTGTCCACCAAGCGCGCCGGAAAATTTCTGCTGCGTGGGTGCTAACTGGATGGTAATTGGCATTGTACGCATATAGGCCATTACCACCCAGTTAACACGTGAGACTTTACCGCTAGTTTCAATGGGTGGCGGTAAGGTCTCAGGCCCAAAATGGATGTGCACCAATTTTTATTTTGCCGCACGTCCATGTTCAGCCAAAAAAAGGGCCTTTTTTCCAGGCGCGCTGAAAAATGGACCTGCATGCATCCAATACACTCGTCTACACCAGCGTAGGCCATTTTGTGGCGCACCTAAATGGACCTGCACACATCCAATACACGCATCTACAGCAGCGCAGGCCATTTTTCAGCGCACCTTAGTAAAAGGACCCCAGAAAGTTACATGTAGAACTATGGGATCTGCCCATACCCCACCCAAGCCCCACTGACACGTTCCAATTGAGTTGCACACCTATGGGATATAATACCGCTGAGCACATGGCTAGCCCTTAACACATGCAACTGTAATAATCACAACTCTAAAGTGTTAGTATTCTATAATGTATGCATGCAATTGGGGCCTTATTCTTTAAAGGTTATGCTCCTAAATTTATGAGCATAATTTATGTTCATAAATTTCACTTGTAATTTAGGAGCATTAATTTAAAAGCATAAATTTAGGGGTGTAAATTTAGGAGCATAACCTTTATAGAATAAGGCCCTTGGCACCTAACTTTAGGTAACTTGCTATAGAATGAGGGGTTAAACTATTCTGTAAGTTACACATGTGCGTGGCACCAGCACCCATGCTCTTCCCATGCTGCACCCATGTGAATGTCTTGTTAATCTGCGCTCATTGTTATAGAATTTGCTTGGATTTCGGCACAGATTTTTAGGTGTGCTATATAGAATCCCCAGGTAAGTGTAATCTTACAGTGAAAGCGCTAATATTCTGTACATTTACGCATACAGGTGGCATGTAAATGCGGGTGTCCAGTTATAAAATTGCCCGTTTAATACTTTTTATTGATATTTTTTATATTTTTGTTGTAAAATAAATTGGCTGTTTAGGGTCATCTTATTTTATCTTCTACTTTGTTTGTGCGCTCGGGTAGAGACTGTTGTAGAAGGTGGAACTTCGTTTTTTGATACTTTTGTAATGATTATGTGACCCAGGTCTCTTAAAATACACTAGTAGAATGGTGGTCGATGGCATGCATGTCTCTGCTTAAGGAATACCATTTATCTGATAGTTATGTGTAACATATTAGGTGGAAAGTTTATGTAGATGGCTTCCCCATCGGAAGACACATAAACATGAAGAAGAGGAAACTCCGCAGGTTATTAAAACTCAAAAGGAGCAGAGGTAGCTAAAATGGAGACAAAATCACAGGTCTAATTGGAAATCCTTTAATGGCTGACCCAACATGGCCATGTTTCAGCACTATGCCTGCATCAGGGGTCATTAATGTATAATGGAACAGGTATCTGTATCAAACTCTTGAAATTCATATTTATATGAATGTAAAAACCCTCCAGCAAACAAAAGGATACAATCATGTATTTCTCCAGAACCATTCTCAGATCAGATGCCACACCTTGCACACTAACCCGGTTGGGTTTCTCCATTGAAAAACCATGGGAGGAGAGTAGTTGATGCCATAAAGGGTATCGAGGGCCCAAGATTAGGAGTGAAAATTACCATTTTGCTGTCTTTCTATGAGCACTCTGCCCTTATATAACAAGTAATGTCTACTTTTTACATGTGCGTACCTTGAGATCTACTTGAGTGCCTAAGAAACAGTTCTACATGTTCAGGTCTCTCATAAAATTATTTTCCATAAACCTCTGTTGATGTGAGTAAATGGCTTTTAAAATTACTTCCTTGGTGAGTTTAGAGCCATTTCTCTTGCTATCCATATATATATATATATATATATATATATATATATATATATATATATATATATATATATATATAAGAAGGATAGCAAGAGAAATGGCTCTAAACTCACCAAGGAAATAATTCTTTGGAATAGCAAGCTGTCTTTATAAAACCTCTATTACTTGCTCTTGGTATCTTATTGTTGGTTTATTATTATTATTATTATTATTGTGGCTTCTCACCACCTGCCAGATGTTCATGGATAAATTTGATGCTCTAAATATCAAGTCCTTTCCAAGGACCTAGGAGATTTATCATCATCATCATCATTGTCAAATATTTCTTGTTTCCTGCTAATAATTGCATTACTTAAGTAATCTATATAGCCAGAAATAGCTACATTTTAATGATAGTGATTTAAGGAATTCTTACCCCCAACAATCATTCAAACACCAGAAATTCTTATGCACAGGTCACATAAATGTAGGAACCATCTTTTAGTGTGCCTGCATTTTACCTAAACACAATTTTATAAAAGCCAAATGAGGCATGTAAACCCTGCTTTAAAATTACCTCTCTGTGCGGATGAGGGGAGAGGTTCTCCTGAGTTATCAGAAATGCAAAATTGGATCATGCCAGTGATTTGTGATTTGCGGTTCACATTCTTTTCATTCCTTGGAATCCTGAGCATCCAAATCATATTTATCTTAACTCCATTTGCTGAAAACAAACCTAATACATTAAAAATAAGAAATCGCCTCCCCCTCTGTTAAAATATTCTATGATAGGGGAGGAAGTGACGTCACCGACCTAGATGAACGTCTGAGAGACGAGCTCCAGTCGCCCCGCGGCAAAAACAGCAAAAATCGCACCCTAAAACGCGGTTCAAAAACAAGATAAAAGCTTTACTGAGCTCAGGAAGTAACACGGCACCTGCCTATGCATTTAAATTCTACAGCAACGGATCTTTCTCGATTTGCCTTCGTGAGCGCTGAGTCGAAACCCAAATCCAAGATGGCGGACGCGCGCAGAACGAAAAGCACAACGGAGGCAGAAAAGGCTCTAACACACGATACTCTGCTGGAACAGCACATTTCCGAGGAACTAACGGAAGGGGAGCAACTTAGTCTGCACCAGTGGCTACAAAATATTAGCTCCGATCTTAAAGCCCTGCGAACGGAAGTGGCTACGCTGGGAGCAAACTTACAAGGTGAAATCCGCGAACTGGGAACACGCTTGGAAGACACTGAGGTGCAGGTGGAAGCACAGGGGGAGGCCTTGGGAGCATTAGAGCAACAGTTTGCAGGGCTGCAGAACGAACACCAACAATTATTAGACAAAATAGAAGACCTGGAAAATCGGGGTCGTCGCAGCAACCTTAGATTTCGGGGCCTCCCTGAAACCCCCAACTATCAGAACTGTGAGCAAATAATACAGCAAATTGTACAAGACTTGTTCAAAGTAAATGGCGAAACGATAGAACTTGAAACAATACAAATTGAAAGAGCACACCGGGCATTAGGTGCTGTGCGTAATAACAGGCCAAAGGACATCATTGCCTGTTTCACTAGATATAAGCAAAAAGAACAAGTGCTGAAACTGGCACGCCAGACACAGGACTTTAAATGGGATTCGTATACCATTGAAATATATCAGGATTTGGCGGCTGCAACACTGAGAAGGAGAGGGGAGCTGAAACCATTCACAAGACATCTTCGAGAGTTAAAGATTCAATATAGATGGAGACATCCCTTCGCTCTCGTGCTCTATAAAGAGGGGAAGCAACATCAAATCAAATCATTGGAGGAAGCTCAAGAACTGTTTCCGGAGACAGCAATCCCAGGAGAGACAACAGAAACGAGCACGGGAGTGAGATCTGCTCCCCGCCCCCCCCCCCCCGCCGAAGTGGCGGAGGGTGGGAAAGGGTCCGAGAAGATTGCAGCGCCAACAATCGGCAACACGAATTACCTGAAGTAGTCTGGACAATATAATTGGTAAAAGCTTTGAATGTTAAGTAAAAGTTGTTAAAAGATTGGTTATGATAAGCCTCTGATGGGGCTCTAGACATGAAGAGATAAGTTGAGAAATGTTGATGCCGCGGGGTGACTGAGACGGGATAGGGGGTACCTTCCTTCTAGACTAGGCATTCACCGGATACCAAGTGATGCCTAAAATTCAGAGGGGTGAGGTGGGGGGGAGGGAGGGAGGATTCAGAAAGAATGGAAGGGGAAGGAGAATAAGAGTGGTGTGGTGGGGGATACAGATGGGACATAGAAGAATGATTTATATGATTGAAGGACTAATGGCATGCATACTAAATGTTGAGATAAATGGGAGACATTAAATGTTTGTTGTTAAATGTCAGGGGATTGAATGTACCTAGGAAACGACAATTGATGTTTCGGGAATTGCAAAGACAAGGGGTGGACATAGGGCTGATTCAGGAGACTCATTTAAAACCCAGGTATGAACGCCTATGCAAACATAAAGCATATCCCCAAATTTACTTTGCCTCTAGTTTAGATGACACAAAAAGTAAGGGGGTTCTTATAGCTTTTAGCAAGGGGAAACCATGGGATATAAAGAAAATTGTAAAAGACAAAGGTGGGCGATACCTATTGATCATTTTCACACTGATGGGCAGAACATACACATTAGTAAATATATACAGCCCAAATACAAGGCAGGGGGACTTCATTAAAGAAATAGACCAACTACTGACCAGACATATAGAAGGTTCACTACTATTGGGGGGTGATTTTAACCTAACATTAAATCCACGTGTGGACAATACCATACGTCGAATAAATTATGCAAAAAGTGACAGAAGACAACTTCATGAGTTTGTTACTCGTTGGCAGCTACAAGATTACTGGCGTAGAGATAACCCCACTCAGAGGGCCTACACATATTTCTCTATGGTCCATCAATCGGCATCTAGAATAGATATGTGGCTGGGAGATACCTCATTAATGGGAGCAATTGGAGAGCATATAATCTTGCCGAGGACCTGGTCGGACCATTCCCCGGTGCTTCTGCGGCTTCGGGGCGTGGGGCCACAGGGTGGACGGAAGCAGTGGCGCCTGGATAATGCACTGCTGTTAGATACAGAGAATATAGCTCAGATAGAACAATACATCATAGAATACATACAGTTTAATGAAAATGAAGAAGTGTCCCCAACGGTGGTATGGGAAGGATTCAAGGCAGTTCTTAGGGGCCATTTGATAGCCTTACGCTCTAGGAGATGGAAAGAGAGATGCGCGAAGGACAACGATTTGCGCCAGCAATTAATGCAAGTAGAAAAACAGCTGCAGGAGGGGACAGCTCAGAATCCGCTACGCTTAAGGGGACAGGCATACGAGCTGCGCACACAAATACATGAGCTTGAGCTAGCTGATATATCAGAAAAATTACGTGTGCGCCAAACGCATTTTGAATTTGGTAATAAAGCCAGCCGGCTATTGGCTCATAAACTAGCACAACAAACTAATAGGAACTCGATAGGGGGAATTAGAGAAGGTGGAGGAGAGGTGCATTCAGAGCCTGAGTTCTTAGAAATGGCATTCAGAAGATACTATCAGCAATTATATAGTGCAGAAGGGGAAGAGGGAGATGAGGAAATAAAGGCATACTTAACAGATATAGATCTCCCGAGGCTTCCAGAACACACTATGCAGATTTTGGGAAAACCTATCACATTAGAAGAAGTGGAACAAACGATTCGTGCGTTGTCCCCGAATAAAGCTCCAGGACCAGATGGGTTCACCCCTCAATTCTATAAAATATATATGAAAAAGCTAGCCCCAATGTTATTGCGAGTATTTAACTCGTTAGAAGAGACCACAAATTTACCACACACCTGGGACATGGCCACAATAACGGTTATACATAAACCAGGCAAAGATCCCCAATTATGCAGCTCATACAGACCGATCTCACTGTTGGGGGTGGACTATAAGATATTTACGAAGATTATGGCTACACGACTCCAGAAATACCTTCCACAACTTATACATGAAGACCAGTCAGGCTTTGTCCACTCACGGCAGACATTTGACAACATTAGGAGAATATTGCAGGTAGTACAAGGGGCCCATATACTTAAATCACCACTCTGTATATTATCCTTAGACGCAGAAAAGGCTTTCGATAGAGTCGGTTGGCCTTTTTTATTTGCAGTACTGGAAAAGATGGGAATTAAAGGGAGGTTTGTGGAGTGGCTCCATCTCATTTACCGAAGCCCTTCGGCGGCAGTGCGTATCAATGGAACATTAACAAGCCCATTTCTCCTACACAGAGGTACCAGACAGGGCTGCGCGCTGTCGCCCTTACTGTTTGCACTGGTGATGGAGCCACTGGCTGCCAAGATCCGAGCGAACCAAGAGATAAAGGGCCTTAGAGGAGGGGGCATTGAAACCAAGATACTTCTTTTCGCAGACGATATTCTCCTTGTCCTAAAAGACCCTCAAAAGGCTCTCCCGGTGATAGGAGAAGAGATACAAAAGTATGGGGCACTATCAGGCTTCAAGATTAACTTTGACAAGTCTGAGGCACTGGACGTGAACATACCTAATTCAACCTTAGCTTTATTGAAAAGGCAATTTCCCTATAAATGGGCTTCTAAATACATCAGATACCTGGGGATAAATATCACACGCCGAATAGAGGACTTATTTGAGAATAATTTCCCGGGTAAGGTACGGGACTTATTCCGGGAACTGGACAGATGGGAAGGCTTGACACTGTCATGGGTGGGCAGGATTAATGCTGTAAAGATGATTATACTTCCGAAACTGCTATATTTGTTTATGGCTTTACCCATAGACATACCTGATGCCTTCTTTCGAGGATTACAGGGCAAGGTCTTCTCCTTCATTTGGAGGAAAAGACCACCTAGGGTTAATCGAGCTACAATGTACCAACCACGAGATAGAGGAGGTATGGGGGTCCCATCCTTTTATGACTACTATTGTGCGGCACACATTAGGCTTTTAGCAACTTGGTCCCAGAACACAGATAAGTTGTGGGTGGATATTGAGCAACACTGGTTGAAACCATACCCACTAAGAGCGATCCCATGGCTGCCCAAACAAACGCTTCAAGCATTGAGTCGGAAGAGTCCCTATCTTTTAAGATGGCCTCTAGAAAAATGGATTAAGATAAGGGGGAAATTTTTTCCGGAACGTATATATTTCCAACATACATACCTTAGATTTGCCCCTCAATTTGGATCTGAAGAATTTAGCCAGATATATAAAGAGTGGGAGGGAATGGGGTTATATGAACTGGGACAAATGTGTAAAGAAGATAGGATCTATACATATCAGGAAGTATGCCAGGAATATGGGCTTTCCCCGCTTCAGGCCTTCCACTATGTTAGGGTGCAAAATTTCATTAAACACAAAGCGGGAGAGGAACTTGAATTAACTGAAACGCAGTTAGAGAGAGGAATAACAGGAGGAGGAGGACGAGGGAGTATTACTAGAATATATAAAGCCCTATTGTCACGAGAGTACCCAGTGGAATACTATACACAAAAATGGGACCTAGCCATGGGGACAGCTCATAACCCTACACAATGGGCAAGGGTTTTTAAATCTTTATTGCGGGTATCAGTGTCCAGCGCTATGGTAGAAAATGGACACAAGATTCTATATAGCTGGTATTACACCCCTAGCCGCTTGGCTAAAATGCTTAGATTAAGCTCAGCAGAATGCTGGAGAGACTGTGGGGAAGAGGGAAATATGTATCATATCTGGTGGTCCTGTGTACACGCACAAAGATACTGGGCAAGCATAATAGATTTTATTTGTTCAGTGACAGCTTTACATTATGAAATGAAAATGGAATATTGCCTATTACACTTTAAACCACCTAATATACCATGGCATATACATCAATTTGCCAGCCAGATGTTTGTAGCAGGTAAACTAGTGCTTGCAGCAGCCTGGAAAAATCCGGGACTGCCGGACATCTCAATGGTACTGAGAAAATTGGAGTACATTCAACTGATGTCCAAGCTTACAGCTTTAAATAAAGGACGTTTGGCTCAACATCAAAAGATATGGGAGCCCTATGTAAATTGGATGGCTACCACTGTAAAACCCTGAAGCCACATATTCTGTAGAAGGGGATAATGGGGGAGGTGGGAGGGAGGGGGTTAAGGGGATTATGACAGAAGACACATTATTGAGTTTGGTTAGAATTTGGCAATGTTGATGAGTTGATCAGTTAATGCAATTTGAAGAATTGTACTGTTTGAAATGTGGCATGTAAAACCTTGAAAATGCAAATAAAAAAATATTCAAAAAAAAAAATATTCTATGATAATTTTAGTTCACATAATAAGAAATCATCCATCCTTACGCAGGGTAAGAAAAAATAAAGGCATCTCGTTGCCTGATCCAGGACCTGTAGTGTGGGTTAGTTTCACCGCTTGCAGAATCTGATGTCAGCATGGTAATTACTTGGCACAGTCAATAGTACTTCTTCTTGGTATAACTACAAATCCAGTACAACCATGAGCAGAACTAAATTGCTTCAGAACAATCAATAGGAGTTTCCAGGCTGCATTCCCTGGTGTATGCATCAAATATAAAGAAGAAGATTCTTCATTCAACCAAAAGGTCAACTTTGTAAAGGAAAAAAAAATAACATATACCTCTAATACTGTATCTTAAATTGTTTCATTGTTGATATTTGCTGCAATATATATTAAGAAAGAAGAGAAAATAGAAAACGAGCATTTGCTTTTGTGAAAAAAAAATGACAATTGTGTTCAGTTGGGCTCACGTTGCATGCTTTTGTTCTGTGGCAGCAGCCCTTGATGGCAATGTCAAAATTGATTTTAGAAGAATTTATTCTCCAAATCAAGATTCTGGGGATTTAAATAAAAGTTGAAAAGGCAAAATGTCAAATAAACTTTACAGAATGAATGAGCAGCTTAGAAGGGTGTGCTTGCTGCAGTCTGGCTGAAACAGTGACACTAACCCCCTGATTCTATATAGTGCGCTTAGATTTAGGAGCCAAAATCGGCGTGGATTCTATAACACCGCACGTAACTTAATTGTCTTGACAAACTAATGAGCGTTGATATCAGCAGTTAAGCAATAATGAGCACTAATCGGCACTGATTAGAATTTAGGCGCACAACTTGCTAAGCGTGTTCTGTAAAGATATGTGCCAAACTTCTAACGTGCACAGGCAAAAAGGGGCATGGTTATGGATAGGAAAATGGGCATTCTGAAATTTAGGCACCTAGTTATAGAATATGGCCTAGTGTGCCTAAATCTATGCACCGGAATTTATGCCATGTTTTAGTTGGTGTAAATGGAAGTGTGCAGGTTTAGACACTGAAATATCAACTAAGCGTATTCTATAATCAGTGCCTAAATCTAGGTGCCGATTATAGAATGTGCTTAGTCAGCACGGATTTCAGCACCAATTTTTTAGCCACCATATATATAGAATATCATCCTAAAGGTCTACATTGTTTCTGCAACTATATTGAACAGGTTTCTATCCTGCTTTTTGAACGCTTAGAATGTGTGTAAAATAATTAACTGTGGGCTTCTTTTACAAAGCCGCGCTACCGATTCTTGGTGCGGCAAATGAGAGAAAGCCCATTCAATTCCTATGGACTTCCTCTCATTTGCTGCATGAGAATCGCTAACGTGGCTTTGTAAAAGAAGCCCTAAGAGCCCTATTTATTAAGCCGTGCTATAGGCGCACTAGCATTTTTAGCGCATGCTAAAAATTAGCACATGTTAATACTAGAGACACCCATATGGGCATATATGGGTGTCTCTAGCATTAGCGCATGCAAATTTTTAGCACATGCTAAAAACGCTAGCGCACCTTAGTAAACAGGGCCCTAAGGATCATTGAATTTTGCCTCTATTGCTACTCATACCTTCCCCCAAATTTATAAATCATACACACTCACTTTCTCTCTCACACACACATGCAACTTATCTGCACATTAGTCATTATTCACACTCCACAACACTTTTCCCACAGACAAACCCACAGATCCAACTGCTACTGAGACACCCTTTACCATGAGTCTTCACACTGAATTCCTCACTGAGCCTGCAAATTGATTTTATAACAGGAAGCCTATGTCAGAAGTCCAAAAGAGCACCTATTTTAATCCTATTTTGTAAAGGCAATATGGGCCTTATTCTATAAAGGTTATGCTCTTAAATTTACGCTCCTAAAATTTATGCTCCTAAATTATGAGCGTACTCTATGCTCCAAAATAGATTATGCTCCTAATGCAGTAGCATATATTTTAGGAGCGTAAATTTAGGAGCATAACCTTTATAGAACAAGGCCCTGTATGTGTCTTTCTAGAATAGGACCCCAGATACTGGCTCGATAGCACAGAAATGCTGATGCACAAATTTACACATGCTCTGAAAAGCTGTACATATGTACAGATATTCTATATATGTACATTAAAATATGTATGTACATCTTGAGTAGAGAGGTGCGGTAGCCATGTTAGTCCACTTTTAAAGGTAATCATTAGAAATAAAACAAAATAAAACATGGAAATAAGATGACACCTTTTTTATTGGACATAACATAATACATTTCTTGATTAGCTTTTGAAGGTTGCCCTTCTTCGTCAGATCGGAAATAAGCAAATGTTGGTAGATGACAGTATATATAAGTGAAACCTCAAAGCATTCCAGTGATAGTCTAACAGGATAGGGGTGGATAGGTGAGAGACAGGAAGAGGGACAGGGAGATATGCATGGAGACAGGAGGGTGACAAAGCAGTACAATTTTATGGTTTATAATGTGCTAGAAAACCTAGTTGATTCAGAATGCTGCAGCAAGACTAATAGAAGGTTGTAATCGATGTGACCATATCACACCAGTTTTGCAAAAACTTCACTGGCTACCAGTACAACACAGGGCTAAATTTAAAAATTCTATGTTTGATCTTCAAAGCCTTAAAGGAAATGGCCCAGAGTACTTGAAGAACAGGGTCTCCCTCTACACTCCTACAAGGTCATTAAGGTCCTCCCAAGGAGTATCCCTAACCACACCCTCTCCAAAGGACATCACACAATGTGATACCCACAAGATTATCTCTACCTCAGGAAGCAGGTGAAAGCTCAAATCTTCAACCGGGCCTTTAATGGAAGATGTATCTAACATGCTAGTCACACACACACACACATACACACGGAGTGACACTGACTGCACATACTATAGCAGGACATGTTTATCCACTCCTACCCTAGCTAAGATAATATTCAAGCTCCTCTCTGACCTCGTTTGCAGCTTTCTTTAAATTAGTAACATATTTTCTTACTCCTGTTACTCTGTCTATTAAAACAATTTATTGTGCATTGCGTTGACATTGTAATGTAACATATTATGCCATACTTTGCATTTGTTTGAATACTTTTACTGATGTAATTGTCTATTGCTTATATTTGACTTATTCTTGCTGTACACGGCCTTGACTGAATTCCTTCAAAAAGGCAGTAAATAAATCCTAATAAATATATAGATAAATAGAAGGGAAATAGACTCACCAGACTCTCCCTCAATGTCAGTCTGCATTTTATAAAACCTTTACAGTGCCTTTCTGTGTTATTATTTACTAGCACAAATTTTGTTTCCACAGTATTACTTGCTCCTGATGCAGCCCTGGGTAGGACAGAATGGGGTCATGTTGGGTATATTTTTAACCTCTCAAGAGTTGTAACAGTATTAATAAAACTTTTATCATTTGGACTCCTCCTTGTTTTGGTTTGCTCTTCTCCTGCCAGTTGGAAATTGCAGATCATTTGCCTTCTTGCTTTTTGGACCAGTTCCTACCCAGACATCCAATGCAAAATTGGGCTTAAAATATGTAATATAAATTTGCCTATGGAATAAACAAAACAAAGGGAAGACAAATGCATACCCTAGCATTCAAAGTAACCAAGTCTTGCAAATTAGTTTTTATGAGAATGCATTCATTTCCTTTTCATTTCACTTTTTATGAATATATATTACACATGTAATTGTGGATTTTACTTGAATAAACATAATTTAGGCACATAAAAACTGCATTTACACCTGCAAAATAACAAAGGAAGGCCAAATTAAGTGGATAAATATAACAAAATCTTTTCCTCTGCACACCCAGAGTAGTCTTGCTCTTAGAGCATATATATGCAAACACATTTGATGAATATTCATTCTGTGGGGCCCTTTTCCTATGTCATGCAAGCGTCTACGTGTGTCCAATGTACATCAAAATGGAGATACTGCCCGGCTACCATGTGGCTCTTGCAGTAATTTCATTTTTGGTGCACGTCCGATTTGCACAGCCAAAAAATAAATTTTAATTTTAGACGCATGTATCAGATGCGTGCCAAATGGTATTTGATGCGTGTATGTCATTACCGCCCAGTTACCGTGTGAGACTTTACCGCTAGGTCAAAAAGGCCTTTTTTATAGGCGTGCTGAAAAATGGATCGGCGCGCGCCCAAAACCAAAATTTCTGGACAACCAAGTCTATTTGACGCTCTCACTGACCAACAACATGCTGGCTAAACTGTCCCCCTTCAAGGTGCCAGGCATTATGTTAGACTGATGAGCTGAGCATTTTCAGCAGACACTGGTTAATTTACTAGGTGCTAAAATGCAATTGCTGTTTCAGTATTCTTACAACGTTTGCAAACAACAGTTGCCCTATGACACTGAAATTTCTTAGCACCATGGGCCTTTAAAAATGGAACACAGTTCTTTAATGAATGAGCCTTGACAAAAAGACCCAGTGGTACTGTTTTTTTGTTTGGACTTTGTACTTCGTTCCCTCTCTTTTGTTATATACTGAAATTTCTTAGGTCACTGATCCCCAGCTTCCCTTAAAACAACTGTTGTACATAACAGCATGGGCATAGCCAGACTTCAGCGGGAGGGGGGTCCAGAGCCCAGACTCACAGAAACAGAACGAAGCCTTGCTCCGGAAGAAGAGGACCTCGGCTGGCGGGGGTTGGGGTCCCCCGCCAGCAAAGGTAGCTGACGGCGGCGGGGGAGGGTTGGCAGCGAGAGGGGGGATGAGAGGGTCATCAGCAGGGGGGTCCAAGGCCAAATCTACGGTGGCCCAGGCTACGCCATGGCATGACAGTTAGGCATATTTTCAAAGCACTTAGCCTTCCAAAGTTCCTATGGAACTTTGGAAGGCTAAGTGCTGCTCTGTGATATGGAAGTAATGGCTTTAGCCAAAACAGAAAGGCTACTAAACAGCAGATTAGCCCTGTCATGTTGGAAGTGAATGTGCATACATAAGGCTACTCTGCTTGCACTGAGGAACCAAGAAAATGTTCAATTACCAAGCTTAACCTTGCAATGGGGCTAAATCTGAGAGTATCAATAGAGTAGTGTATAAGTATCATCTCTATGCTGATGACACCCAACTGTATCTCTCCACACCAGACATCACCGCGGAGACCCAGGCAAAGGTATCGGCCTGCTTATCCGACATTGCTGCCTGGATGTCCAACCGCCACCTGAAACTGAACATGTCCAAGACCGAGCTTATCGTCTTTCCACCAAAACCCACTTCTCCTCTTCCTCCACTTTCTATCTCAGTTGATAACACCCTCATCCTCCCCGTCTCATCTGCCCGCAACCTCGGAGTCATCTTTGACTCCTCTCTTTCCTTCTCTGCGCATATCCAGCAGATAGCCAAGACCTGTCGCTTCTTCCTCTTTAACATCAGCAAAATTCGCCCTTTCCTCTCTGAACACACCACCCGAACTCTCGTCCACGCTCTCATTACCTCTCGCCTGGACTACTGCAACTTACTCCTCACCGGCCTCCCACTTAGCCATCTATCCCCCCTTCAGTCTGTTCAGAACTCTGCTGCACGTCTCATATTCCGCCAGAACCGATATACTCATATCACCCCTCTCCTCAGGTCACTTCACTGGCTTCCGATCAGATACCGCATTCAATTCAAGCTTCTCCTTCTTACCTACAAATGCACTCAGTCTGCTGCCCCTCACTACCTCTCTACCCTCATCTCCCCTTACGTTCCCGCCCGTAACCTCCGTTCACAGGATAAATCCCTCCTCTCAGTACCCTTCTCCACCACCGCCAACTCCAGGCTCCGCTCATTCTGCCTCGCCTCACCCTATGCTTGGAACAACCTTCCTGAACCCTTACGCCAAGCCCCCTCCCTGCCCATCTTCAAGTCTTTGCTTAAAGCCCACCTCTTCAATGCTGCGTTCGGCACCTAACCCTTACCGTTCAGTGAATCCAGACTGCCCCAATTTGACTGCCCCGATCGGACCGACCGTTCACTTGTCTATTAGATTGTAAGCTCTTTGAGCAGGGACTGTCTCTCTTTGTTAAATTGTACAGCGCTGCGTAACCCTAGTAGCGCTCTAGAAATGTTAAGTAGTAGTAGTAAGTATCAATATCAGCAGCTCATGATTTTCTCTCTCTCTTTCCCATACAGACACACACACAGAGTCTTTCTTCCCCCTTGGTAATGGCATTGTGAAGTCTGTTGCCCACACCAGTTTTAAATTGCTCAAGCAATTGTTTCCTGTAGATTAATTTGTAATTCTAGGTTCTGAGCAAGCTGAAATGTGAGCTCATTTGTCCCTCAGGCCATTTGCAAAGCTGGAGCGCTAATGTAATCAGAAGCAGGCCTAAGCATAAAGGCCCTGTCTACAAAGGTGAGGCCAGCTCCCAAATATGATTTTGCAGACTGGTTTACCTACTGAATAAATGTGAACTGGTTCTCTCTGACCAAAATCACTGCATGCAATCTGCTCTTAATCTGGCATTTTACTAGGTACATTGGTGCTGAATTATGAAACGTCTACAATAGAAATCCCATGCTAAAGTTTCCATAGAAAACAACATGTATTTATTATCACAGGAACAATTTAATATTTACTAACTGTGAAACAAAGGATAGGAACAATTTATTTTCTTTCTGGTGAGTAAGATGATGTTTTGGATAAAAATGTGATCTGTAATTATACTTAATGGAAGAGAAGAGTGGTTTGTTTGCTAAAACCAAATAATGGGACTGTAGAAAATGATTATTTATTAAAAGGTATGCACTTGTCAGAGGAACGTAGGGGGTCTTTTATAAAGGTGTGCTAACATTTTTAGCACATTCAAAAAATTAGCGTGCACTAACTGTGTAAACGCCTATAATATTCCTATGGGTAACTACACGGTTAGCACGCACTATAAATGCTAGGGCACCTTTGTAAAAGGGGCCCTTAATATGGATAATTGCGGAAGTATGGGGATGTAAAATATGTTTGCCTAAAAGGCTGGTAGCACTGACAAAAACACAGAATAGAAATATGGAAAATGATATTGCAAAAAGCCCATCAGCCCTCCTAGTCTACCTATTTCTCCTCCTATTGCAAAGCCAAAAAGACTAGAGTGAAGGAGCAGCTTAACACTTAGAGCAGAAAGCTGAGACTCAGGGGAACCTGCTTCAAATCCCACCGTTGGTCTGTGTGATCTTGGGAAAGACACTTAACCCTCTGTTGCCTCAGGTACAAACTCAGATCATGAGCCCTCCAGGGACAGAAAAATAGTTCCTCAATTCTTCAATACTCTTGTATTCAGTCTCTCTTCTTTCTTTTTCCCAAGTAAACAGTAGGTCACTTCTGCATCTCAAGATTTCAAGATTTATGCCAATGCAAGGAATTAACAACTTCATACCAGGGATGTCAGCAAGAGTTTATAAAATATGGGCAGAATGAAGGGGGGAGGGTCTCAAATTTAATATAAATTTTAACAAAGGAAGGTCAACTGTTTTTACAAGACCAAATGCAAGATCTATTGGAGGGCTACCGAGTCGACGTCTTGTCCTATTTTCAGATTTGACATTATATCTCCTCTCTGGACCAGCAGCAACTTTTCATTTTTTTTTCATTTAGATCACCTGGAGCCTATACATATATTCCATTTGGATAATGAGATCTGGGAGTTAAAATGCGCAGACTATTTCGAGCATCTAAGGAACCAGCTGGGCGCATGATCTTGGACTGAATCCAGAAACTGTATAAATACAGAAGTTCTTGGTTAGAGTCCCAAAGATAACCACCACACTCTCCTATCGAGAAACTCAATTTAAATTGCTGCATTGCAGGTTTATGTCACAGACCAAGGCATATCTATCACAGCAAGCTACAGATAATTATGACATGTAGAAAAAGAGGAAAGACTTTGGGCCATCTATTCTGGAAATGTGAGATGATTCAGCAATTTTGGAATAAAAATTAGGAGCTATTTGGAAGGCTTTCTAAGTTAAAAATTTAAAGGGGCTCCAAAGGGTTTTATCCTGGATTTACCTTGGATAATATTTAGTAAGGCAAACAGGAGAAACTGTTAGTAAGGAAGGCCTGTCTGGTAGACAAATAAAGTTATTTTGGGTGTATAGAATTCAGAAGAGATGCCTTCCTTTTGGCAATGTGCAATGCCCTACATAATCTTAGAGAAGATAGATGTTGGGAGTAGCCTGAAATGAAAGAAAACCTTTTTAACCATTTGAGAGGACTATATACAGTTTTTGCTTTCAAAGGGTTAGAGTGACATATCCAATACTTTCCTATAATTTCATGGCTCCTGGGGGATTAAATAGGGGGTTACCAGCCTGATAGAGGAGGAAAGGGGATGGGTGAGCTGTAAGGGTAGAGAGTAGTAATGGAGGGTTTGATCAAAGTATATCATAAATGTCTGATAGGGTGTAAGAAGCCCTACTCTGACCAGGCCTACTTGCTCCTGATAAAGGGAAGAGAAAAAGAGGGATACAAATGTTCAAAGGTCATAAGGTGTAGATTTTGAGTGGCAATGTTCAGTGCTAACACTCACAGAGCTAAGCAAGGAAAAATAAGACTGCTTTAGTCCTATCTGCCCAGTTAGAGTATAGAAAATCCCCTTACTCAACAATTCTGATTAGAGAGAAACTAAATACAAATCAACCACTATGCTCTCTAAATAATTAATCCTTAACACTTAAACATCAGCCAGTCCAATTCAATGCATGATTTATTTATTTTACACATTTATTGACCCCTTTAAATCAAAGCAGGTTACAATAAAACATACAAAATAAAATAGAAAAAACACCAAACAGCAATAAAATACATGCTATCTCTTCATCATTTCAAGAACTTGCAGCAACAAATTGTGCCATTACATAAATGCTTCCATAAACAATGAAGTCTTCAATAGCTGCTTAAATTTCAGAACATAATCTGACTTGACCCTTCAGTGCATTCCATAACTGCACACCAGTCACAGAAAAAGCAGCAGATCTGGTCTCACAATACCTAACATGAGGCACTACATCAGATGACAAACGCATTGTTGTTTCTGACCTCAAACTCCTTATGACGATATACACAAAAAATATCTTTCAAATATAATGGTGCATATAACAGAGAACCTTAAATTGTATTCTGCTCACAATGGCAACCAATGTAACTGTCTAATAATTGGAGTAATATGTGTTACATGAGATACACTCACTACTAACCCAGCACCTGCACTCTGAACTAACTGTAATGCCCTACCTATAGATAGATAGATAGATAGATAGATAGATAGATAGATAGATAGATAGATAGATAGATAGATAGATAGATAGATAGATAGATAGATAGATAGATAGAATGAAGGTATGATAAAAAAAAGTATGGGGTCCTCAGTAAACAGGGGGCCTATAGGCACACCAGTGCTCAAGTTATATAAAGCATAAGTAGGCATCAACAATAGACCATCTTGCTCTAGCACCCCAAATTGCTGCTTTGCTGTAACATCCTTGGACTCTCTTAATAATCCCACCTTATTATGTGCAAAAGTATTTCAACAAAACATGATGACTAAATAGCCCAAACAAATGTCTATACCACTTGTATCAACAGTTCATACAATTAGACTTATCTGCAAACTTGCAAAGCAGTTCAATCCGCCAAGGCAGAGTTTTCTAGAATACATGTAGATTTTTAAATGCACTAATTGACATGCATACTTTAGTAATCTAGGTGTGGACTGTCTCTGCAATCTAGGAACAATTTCTACCACTTACACTAGTATTTTATAAAGACACTAGTAAAAAAGCCCCGTTTCTGATGCAAATGAAACGGGGGCTAGCAAGGTTTTCTTCTGTGTGCATGTGGGAGTGTGTGTGTCCCTGCCCTCTGCCCTCTTTCCCTTCCCCTGTGCTGTCTGTCCTATCTGTCCCCTCCCCCCTCAGAGTCGAGTCCTTCAGTGTTAAGTTTCCTGCTATGCTCTGTTTGTTACAGAGATAGTGAGGGCTTCTGCCCTCTCTCCCCTCCCCCCCTCTGAGTCCTTCACTGTTACAGAGAGAGCGATTTGAGGGCGGGGCAGACACTCATGGGGAAACCGGATATCTCTCCCCCTTCACACTTCCGGCTGGAGGCTTCATTTAGAACGTTAGTGGTGCCTTTTATATATAGAGATATAGATGCCAATGTGTCCTTCTAAAATAGCACCTACATAGGCACCTACATGCCCTGTTAAACTAGGCACCATCATGGCAGTAATGAACCTTACTCCTAAGCCAGGGTATATGATCTCAAGGTCTCAAATTTGCTGCTAACACCTTGTTGCAAGCCAAATCAACTGACCGCCAGGATGGGTCAAAAAAATCCTCTTGTTTATCTAACGGCATTAATCAAAAGATTTACAAGGACCATATGAAAGCATCAGTGAAAAATTATCATAGTAATAGATCAGTGTGAATACAAAACTGAGATTTTTGTATTTTATCTAATATTACACGTGTCTCATTTTAGCCGTGCTAGAGATCTACATTGTAGCCTTTGACTGATTTCCTGCTGCATCAGATCTTCTAAAAACTAACTGAATAAATTGTTTTGCTTTCTAGGCCATATGCTTATCTCCTGTTAGATCTCACAACTGCTATTACTTGTCAGTTATGGAAACGGAAATTTCTCAGGCTTTTCATACGTTCTCCAGAATTTATCACTTTGCTTTATGCTCCCCAGTTTCCAGTTCAAGCAACTTCTAATTCGATTTGATGATACCTGTACCAAAGCTGATGGGTTTAGTGTAAGATTCACCCTCCCCCCCCCACTCCCCCACATACATACACACACACACTCCTTGTCTGTTGTTCTACTTGGTAAATGATCAGTGTAGCAAGACTGACACTTGCAACAGCTGAGACATATTTTTTTAAAGCTCTCTTGTTGTGAAATACAATAAGGCGACAAATGGAAAAAGGATTAAGCTAAGGAAGGACTTGGAGTGGGCCAGCTGACATATGTGCAGGGATTTCATATTGGAATCTCTCCCCACCCCCCAGACCCTCATTCTCAGAATGAATGTTTTGGCCCTTCAAATTTGCAAGTTAAAAAAAATCCTCATGGCAGTAGCTGCTGTAGATTTTAAAAGGAAATCTCTGTCTAATCCAATTTTCTCTTTGAAAATTGAATTACACAGGGAGAATAAGTTTCTAAGACAAAATACTTTTTACCTACAGAATTGAGTTTTCAGAAAATGTTCTATGTTGTGTATTGGTACCGACCCAACTTAAATGCCTGTACCCTGCAACACGAAACCAAAGCTCGTAATGGACATATAATAACTCTTCCTCTCTACGATTCCCTAATGTGTTTGTATACACGAACCTTATTCTATCACAACATTACTGTATTTGTTCATACTGGAATTGGCGAACGCCTTTACAGTACTATGTTAGCCACATTGAGCCTGGAAATAGGTGGAAAAATGTGGGATACAAATGTAACAAATAAAGAAAGAATTGAGTTTTCAGAACATTTTCTACGTTGTGTATTGCTTTCAATTCACATATAACTTTACCAGCAGGGCCGCCGAGAGGCTGGGCCGGGCCCAGGGCAGAGCCGCCCCTGAGGTCACCGCCACCGCTGCTCCCCCTCCACCCCCCTGAGGTCACCGCCACCACTCCCCCCTCCACCCGCCCCCTCCGTCCGCCACCGGGCCGGGCCCCCTGCATTGAAATCACAGCGCCTCTCACCTCCATATGAAAGTGCTGCAGGAAGCAGGGCAGCAGATCGCCTCCCTTCGGCCCTCCTTCCCTCCTTGTGTCCCGCCCTCGCGGAAGTTATGTCAGACGAGGGCGGGACACAGAGAAGGAAGGAGGCTCGAAGGGAGGCAATCTGCTGCCCTGCTGCCTGCAGCGCTTTCACATAGAGGTGAGAGGTGCTGTGATTTCAATGCAGGGGGCACGGCCCGGTGGCAGATGATCAACGACAGAGGGCGGGTGGGACTGCGGTGCTGGGGCCCCCCTTGGAGGCTTGGGCCCGGGGAATTTTGTCCCCCCTGCCCCCCCCCCCCCTCGGCGGCTATGTTTACCAGTAAATGACAAAAGACATTCAAGTGTGCGTGTGTGTGTGTGTGTGGGGGGGGGGGGCTTGCACGTGACATGTATACCTTTGAATTTTCAATAGTATATGGTTATGTTTTCTTGCAAAAGCTACCCATATAAATCAGCAGCTGTAAATATGTGTAGGCATTTTTCCTGAGACTATTTTCAAAGTGAATGAACTTATAATTTCACTCTGTAAGCTTAGAAAAAGTGAATAGGCTGAAATTAACCATTAGCCAAAATAGAAAGCTAGAAATTACTCCCTGAGCATATATATGGGCATCTGTAGCGTTTAGCGCACACATATTTAACACTCACACTAAAAACGCTAGCACACCTTTGTAAAAAGACCCCTTATTGCATAAGGGTATCCACATACATTTACATCTGCTATTTGGAAGGTCCTCAACTCCAAAGGACTGGGTGAGGGCACTTTTTTTGCTATATCTTTTGTGCAGGGTGGTAAGGGTTTAGGCAAGTGGGGGAGGGGTGAGTTAGCTTGGGCAGAAGGGAAGGAAGTGAGTGTGAATGGGAATATTGTGAAATGACCAGGACCTGGGAGCAGGAACTGATCTGTGAGGTAGGTGAGTTATGGTTGCGGCTGCAGTGATGCCATGAGTTCTTTCCCTTTGCTTTCCACTACTGGAAGTCTGTAGATGTATTTTTGTGGCATTGAATCACTGGGGTTCCATGGTGGTATGGCTTCTAGTTTGGTGGGGCTGGGGCTTTGGTTGAGTGGTCAGTATCAAGTGCTGGGGACTTAAAGCTGTCTGGGTTGTTTTGTTTGATGAGGCTCTGAGTATGGGTAGTATTATCAGGGGGCCAGCTGGCATTGAGTTGTGTGCAAATAATGACAGCTTTAGTGATTTGCTTATATGCTGGTTTCCAACTAGGTCCTAATGCCAGTTGGGTTTGGTGAGGACTTTGAGGGTTCTTTTAGTTTGGCAATAAAGTTAATTATTTGGGGGTTGGAGGAGTTTTGGTTGGACATTTCAGTAAGTTTGGGAAGCAAGGATGTTTAGAATCTATGGGGTGTAGAAATAGGAATTTGTAAGGGGTTGGAGGATTGGAAGCTTCGGGATACAGGATATGAATATTTGTTGATTTGTGGTGTGTTTGGTTTGAGGGGGGATTTTGTGAAATTTATGGAAAGCAGATGGGAAGAAGGTTTGGGGATAGTGGAGCAAGTTGTATAATAAAGAGATGGAACCAAAAAAAGGTCAGGGAGGTAGAAGTGTATTTCAGTAGCATGTGATAGCTCCTGGAAAAAGGATTCAAGAAAGCAGGATTGCTGAGTAAAACAAGGTCTCAGTGTTTGATCTTTATTGACTGGGTCTTCAAGGGGAAGAGGGAGGGGTGGGAATAGGTGCAGGTCAGCTCAGGTACTTCTTGAGGAGTTAGATACTATAGGAGTAGGAATCTGGGGTACATTGCAAGGAACTAGCCTTTGATGGACTTCAAGCAGCTGGCTCCCTAGTGCAATGAAGAGTGGTAGTGAAAGACTGAGAAAGACAACATACAGAACTGTGGCTCCTAGGGCATATGCGACTAAACAGAGCCACAAAAAAAGCCACTTACCAATCCAGTACCACTCTGTGTCAATGCCATACATGTTGGAAAAACCCCTCTAAAAGACATGAATCTCAAAGTAGCCATCTCAGTCAGTGAAATATGTAAATCCCAAAAACCCCAAGTGTGGGACTGGCCTATTCACTAGGCAAACTAGGTATCCATCTTGAGTGGAGGAGTGGCCTAATGGTTAGTGCAGCAGGTTTTGGACCTGGGGAACTGGGTTCAATTCCTGCTACTATCTGGTGGTCAGCACCAGGTTGAGATCCTAGGGAACCAGGTTCAATTCCATCTACTGCTCCTTGTGACCATGGGCAAGTCACTTAGCCCTCCTTTGCCCCAGGTACAATATATAACTTAGATTGTGAACCCATTAGGGACAGTGCAGAGTACTTGTAATAGAAATTGTAAACCATATAGTCACCTCAGGAATCACTAGTGTTATATCAAGTGCTAAAAATAAGGTAACATAATTTTGGGCGCAGCACTGGCACAGCAATCATGGTGCATATAGAAGATTTATCATGGTGGGCATGGGGCCTTGTGCATCCTGAAGACCTGCTGGGTACCACTCACTATGAAATAGGAAATTGGGAGGGGCAGGGACTCTGCAGGCACTAAGCTGGCCACAATAGATCCTGTCTCTGGCACATCAGCACCATGCCACCCCAGAGATGCTAGGGAAGGTAGGGAACCTACAGTACACCTCGGGAGATGGAAGTCAGAAAGGAATGAGATGCTGAACATCATAGAGAGAAGACAGGAGTGGAGAGAGCTGAATGGATACCATAGGGGGGGGAGGTAAGAATGGAAAGAGATGCTGAATACCATGGGAGGAAAGGAAAGAAATGTTTGATACCATGGGGGAGGGGAGGGGGAAGATATGGAATGAGAGAAATGCTGGATACCATGGGGCAATGCTGGATTTGGAAGGGGAAATGCTGGACATGGGGAGTAAGAGGACCTTCAGTCTTCTCTTGATGGGGTATACATGGCTGAAGGTTCATCTAGGGTGTCAAATACCCTTGGGCCAGCCCTGTCCAAGCTTCTGATTTATCTCTAGCTAAAAACTTGCAAAACTGTTCATTATAATTCAAACAAGCCTAATCCCTGTAGGTATGCTGGGCTTTCAAAATCATGTTTGAGTATTTCAGCAAACCTGGGTATATCTCTGACTTAGCCCCTTCCAGGATACTAGAAAACACATGAAAAGCTCTCCAATTTTGAATGGACTTTGGTATCTTCAGCTTCTTTGTCTTCTTGCTATTATTGTTCCCTTCCTCACTTTTTTTCTTGCCCCTAAGGTCCTGATCTCTCACTTATAATGAAAACATATCCACATATTTTACCCTCTTTATCTTTCTATGCAACTTCTGTGATATCTGACATCTAACATTGCTATCACACAAAATATATGTGCCCTGTGAGATAATGGTCTTATCACATCCTGACTTGCATCAACTCTTCTAGTCCCTACTTTCACTCCAGAACTCCCCATTGAAAACCCAGCAGTACCAGCATCTGAATCCAAATCTGATTACGAGGAAGACTCTAAGGAATCCACTAAATCAAATTACTCCCAGATTTGTTCAGCAGTTTGCCTGCCTGAAGCCACCCTTAAATGCTGCATTTATTCTCACACAATTGTCACAAGTTTCTTATGGTTAGATAAGTGAGCTGAGAACCAGGGAAGCCAGGGTTCAAATCCCACTGAAGGT
This sequence comes from Microcaecilia unicolor, assembly GCF_901765095.1. Lineage (NCBI taxonomy): Eukaryota > Metazoa > Chordata > Amphibia > Gymnophiona > Siphonopidae > Microcaecilia > Microcaecilia unicolor. The sequence continues at coordinate 186,477,905 of NC_044032.1, read as the reverse complement.
TCTTGTGATCTTGGGCAATTTATTTAACCCTCCTTTGCCTCAGGAGCAAACTTAGATTATAAGCCCTTTGGAGACAGGAAAACCCCTACTGTACTTAAATGTAACTCATCTTGAGCTACTACTGAAAAGTTGTTAGCTAAACCTACACTGTAAATCTAAGCACTTCCTCAAGTTCTGTACCTGCTAATTCCTGGACTCATAAGACACACCAGGATGAGCTCCATCAACTGGCAATAACATAATATCATAAAAAGTATTCAAGTGGGCATGGCTGTGGCTCCTGGAGCACAAGGGTAGTGAGTTCTGGAGGACAGCCTAATTTAAAATAAATAAACCAGGACATTGTGAACAACCAATTGTCCCTTTTGTCACAGATGCAGCTTGTGTGAGAATAATCATCTGGCCTGTAGACTTTCAGTGGTCAGGGAGGGAGATAGCAGAGGATGGTCATTTCTAGCAGTCGGGCACGATGCATCAGTCTTGCCTTTGGCCCATGGATTACTCAAATAGAACAGCTGCACAGTTGTTTCATGGATTTTTAAAATTTGGCGTTAAAGGGTCATTGTTAGTGGGGTTTGATATAACAGAAGGAACTGCATTATTCAAGGCTTTGAAAATCAATATAAGGACCTTCAATTGGACCCTTGAAGAAATCAGGAGCCAATGTAATGATGCTAAAATAGGTTTAATATGTTTGGATTTAGCTGTGTTTATAAGTAGACAAGCTGAGGAGCCATGTGATCCCAATGGGAAGGTTGTTTATGCAGTATTTGGCAAAATTTACAAGGAGGCTGTACAAGAAACATCAAGAAACAAACAAAGAGTAACTCAAAAGATAAAAGCAGATTTGAAAGTGGGGAAATCTTTTCTGTGAGATTTTAATGGAGTGCATTGTGGAAAGCTCCTGTGATGTTAAACGAATAGATGTCTCAGGAAGTATAGAATTTGGTGTCTTCTTCAAAGATGTTTGAAGTATAGAACATTGGTCAGTGAATTTTGAAGAGAGAGCCTTGTGTATGAATACTGCTTTCTTCGAGTTATTTCTGATTATAGTAATATTATTCTTATGAGGAGATCATTTGATACATAGGTGCATGATATTGTGTTCTGATAACATGTCTGTGGCAATCGACTCCTTCTCCAATGGTATTAGAACATCTAAGGATTATATTGTAAAACATGGCTTTGCAAAACAGGAACTGACAATGCTATAGCAGATTCTCTGTTTTATTTTTAGTGGACCAATTTCTGTGCTATAGCTCCTGGTGCAGACAAGTTTCCTACATTAATAAAAGTAAGTCAATGGACACTTATTCTGGACAGCTCATGAGATTGCTAAAATGTCACATTGTAAGGCATATGAAGCTGGCTGGTTCTGTTTTGTAGAGGTAGTGCTGGATAGATTATGCCTTGGAAATCTATTAATCAGAATCTGGAGCTTCAATTTATCTCCCAGGTGGAAGATTTGAATATGTTGTGTCTTGTCTTCAGCAATTTTCTGAGTTCATAAATTTGTGCAAGTTTTTGCTGGTGTTGGGGGATGCACAGGCTCATTTTCAAAAGAGAAGGGCGTCCAAAAAGCGACACAAAAGGCACATGGGCATCCCCATTAAAGAAGGTCGCTCAAATCCAATAATCAAAACAGGGCCGCCGAGAGACTGGGCCGGGCCCGGGCTCGGGACAAGGCCGCCCCTGGGACCCCCCCCTGAGGTTGCCACCGCTGCCGCTCCCCCCTCCACCCGCTCCCCTCCGTCCGCCACCGAGCCGGGCCCCTGCACTATATGTAGATCCTTCAAGAGGTAGTGTGTCATGATTTAGGCTCTACACCTTTTCTGATGTTTTGGTGCCACCTCAGTAAGGCCAAAACACAATCTCTCCACTGCAAAACACTATGCACAAACTTGTGCAAAAACACACTCATAACCTTACCAAACCATAACAGCACTAATTCCAAGGACAGGATGAGCTACAACCTTATGCGTGGAAAGGCAGCACTGTAATTATACCAGGCTCTAAAACACCAGTACACTACCTAATGAAAAACAAAACAAAAAGGGCTGCAAATACTACACACTAGCAGAATACTGCACCTTGATCAAAATGGAAATCAGATTTTCTATTTACCCTCATTGCAAACAAATTGCTTATATGTGGTAACGTCACACTTTAGTTTTCAGGTGCTACAGACCATTGAATGCAGCATTAACATAATATTTTGATCACAGTGTTGCGGAAGAGTTCATATATAGCCTTATTCTAAAAGTACACAAATCCCCTTATAAGCTTCTTAGATGGCATGTGGATCAGATTTGAACTTTAGTATTATATGGCAACATACTATGAACAAGGTTCTAATGTGGATCAAGGTGATTACCTGTATCAAATGGCCTATTGAACATTGCCCCCTGTAGAAATTTGCAATCATTGATATGCATTCAGCTCATTAAGGCACCTTAAAAAGTTTAGTACATGCATGCTGGACTTCATGTACTCATTCCCAGCACTATAGTTCTTGCATTCTTAGATTGGCAATTAGAAACAAACTTAAGATAACCTCTTACACCGTACTTTTCATTTTGATGTAAGGAAATGTTTATTTTAAAATTTGCTACACTGCTAAGCTATAAAGGTCACAGCAGTTTGCAAAAGGAAAATACATAAAATAGAACGGATCTCCATTAAAAATATACTTTCAATCCAACAAATATGTCATAAGCACTCAGCACTCTTAAGATATTTCTTTGCTGACAGTAGCTAGTAGTTGTATAAGTAAACAAATCCATAAACTTGGTACAAGCCCAAAAAAAAGGCGTTTTCATGAGTATATCTCCCAAAGATCCAAGAGGGAATTACCTTCCGGTGGTCTGTCAAAGATTGTAAAGTCGCCGGCAGCGCTGCCATTCATTCTCACAGGCAGCTCTGCTCCCCTCTGCCACGTCCATCTGGCCCTACATTGCATAAACAGGAAGTGCATCAGAGGGCCGGATAGACACGGCAGAGGGGAGCGGAGCTGCCTGTGAGAATGAATGACAGCGCTGCCAGCGATGGAGGAAGAAACGTAAAACGGTTAAGCGGGGGAGGGTAGGAAGGAATGACAGAGGGGCCCGGAAGGAATGGCAAGCGAGGAGGGCTGGGAGAATCGCTGGACAATGGATGGGAGCGCAGGGGGTGAGGAAATCGCTGGATGCAAGGGACGTGCAGCGTCGGGCCCCCTGGAGGCCCGGGCCCGGGGAACTTTGTCCCCCCTGTCCCCCCCTCTCGGCGGCCCTGCAGGGCCGTAAGGACGTCCTCAGCCCATCTATGGAAGTCCCCACAGGGGGCATGTTATGGGCAGCGTTATGAGATGGGTGCCCACAGCATATAACATCTAGCGAAATGGTTTTGAATGGGTGGGAACATGGGCATCCTTAGTTAGACCTGAAATAAAATCGACTAGGGTAAGGGGGAAGTCGTCTTTAGACCCATTAGCGATTTTATGGAGTTGGAGAGTGGCGAGAGCATTGTTGGGAGAGAAAGCTGAATTGTTGTTTGCAGAGAAAGCTGAGAGTTTGTTCAGTACCTGTTACCTTTGTCTGTGTGCCATAGTCGGAACGTTTTCACCCTCACCTGCCTCATTTGTGTTGTACCTTTTCAGCTTTTCCTACCCCTTCTAGCCCCCAAACCCAGACACCACTACTCCTTCCTCTATCTCCCCCATCCCTTCCCCCTATCCCTCTCCATTCATTGTCCCCAAGTTCATATTTCATTCCCTTACCTGTTTGTAGTCTCTGTTTGTCTCTTTGTCCTGTGTATTGCTACAGCGTGTTTGTGAAGACTGCTTGGAGAATGAGTGGCTAGAGGGTGTGGCAGGAGAGTTTGTAGTGGGTCAGAGAGTGCTTGCAGTGTGGCTCTGCTGTGTGTGACCGCATTGTTTGTCGGTAGTGGAAGAGTGAGTGGCAGCTTCTGTTTGTTGCTTCTGTGTTTCATCAAGTTGGTAGGGAGAGGTGAACACTGGTGGCACTGCATTGCACCTGTAGTGTGGGGGAATGGAGGCACTAAATACACAGGTGGCTTACATGTTGGAGGAAGAGGGGAGGCACCGCAGGAGGTAATCACGCCCCAGAGTTTTCAGGCCCTGTAGCAGTTTCCTAGATCTCACTGACCTGCAGTGTCTCACTAGGTACCGCTTTGATAGGGCTGCCATTCAGCACCTTTGTGACCAGCTCCAACCCCTCCTGCAGCCCAGGAACCATAGGAACAACCCCATCCCTGTGCACCTGAAGATCACTGCTTCTTTATCTTTTCTGGCCACTGGGACTTTCCAGTGTGTCCTATCTGTGAATACGGGTCTCACCCAGGCTTCCATTTATAACTGCCTCACCCAGTTCCTTGATGCCTTCCTTACCCATACCTCATCATATATACACAATAAAATATGTATGTTCCTTATATTTCCCATAGCTCCATGTTCCGCAAGTACAGAGCATATAATTGTGGACATCCAGGTACAGGAAATATAAAAAAAAATTCATAGTAACATTTCTCACAGAACTACCGAAGGACGTCCCTCTTACAGGCCCGCCGTCCTTCAGCAGGCCTAGTAAGATGGACGTCCATCAGCAATTCTGCAAGAAACACGTCCTTCTTACTGTACTTTGCACTTATGAATGTTCCTTATATTTCCTTTACCTGGATGTCCGCAACTACATGTGGAACAACCAAGTACATCAGAGAAGTTAAAAGTATAATAAAAGTAATAAGGATGTCTTTCTCATAGAACCGGCAAAGGTCGTTGATATGACAAATTGGGCAAGTTCAGTGAATGTTTTAGGGACGTCTTTTCGTGGTTCTGGAAGATGGGCGTCCTTTTTACTATACTTTGGGCATCCCTGATTTGGTCGTTTCGCACTGCGATAATGGAATGTCTAAGGATGTCAATACTATTTTTTGATTATACCTACCTGATTTTGGACGATGTCACGAGGACGCCCTAATTCATACTTGGATGACCTTTCGAAAAATGCCCCTCAAAGTGTTGTGTCCTTCTTGGCAGCTTAAATTCCATGATATGACCTAGCTGATCATTTCACCAATAAGATCCTCCAATCTAAAGGTATTCCAATAGAGGAAAATAATCCAATCCATAGTTCAGCCTCAATCAACAGAGATCCTACAATCCAAAGACTCAAAACTGACCAAAACTGGGAATCTTTTTCAACCACTAACAGTTGAGGATGTAAGATCACTACTGTTGAAATGCTCCTGTAAGCTCCTTTGAGCAGGGACTGTCCTTCTTTGTTAAACTGTACAGCGCTGCATAACCCTAGTAGCGCTTTAGAAATGTTTAGTAGTAGTAGAGTCAACTGTTCCCTGGATCAATGCCTAAAATACCTGCTCAAATCCATCCCTATGGAAGCAGTAAACTATGATCTCAATGAGCTGTTAAACACTGGCTCTCTTCCTCCTGATATGGGCAAAATTGTTCTCACTCCGCTGTTGAAAGGGTCTAAGCTAGATGAAACATCGCCTGCAAACTACTGTCCAGTGGTAAGCATACCCATTTTTACTAAAGTATTAGAAACCTACATCAGTAAATAACTCTCTTTACATCTTGAAAATTTTCCTATATTACACTGGTCACAATTTAGCTTCAGATTGTCACAGTACGGCAATATTGCTGCTAGTTCTAACTACATGTATCAAACAACACTTATGCAAAGGCGACCAAGTAATTCTTCTCCAATTTGATATATTGCCGGCATTCGATGTGGTTGACCATACATTACTACTAGAACGCCTGGACAAGATATGAATAACAGGGACTCATATCAAATGGTTCAGTGATTCCTTTCAAATCGAAGCTATTCTGGCAAGCAAAACAACCAACCTTTCTAATACTAGTCTCCTAACTGCGGGATCCACAGGATCTCCCCTCTCACCTATCATGTTCAATCTCTTTATGTCATCCCTTGCCTCAGTACACCTGGGTCTTAATGAACTATTATTATCCTACGCAGATGACATCCTGCTTCTCTTGCCAGTGACAGCATCAAACAAAGAAACAACTCAGTCTGTAGCGAATGGCATGACTGCTGTTTACACCTGGGCTCTGACCAATAAACTGAAATTGAATGCACAAAAAAACAAGGTCCTGTGGTTCTGAAATCAGGGAGTTGAGATCCCATCATCAGTATCTCTGTCCAGTGGTCAAAGCTTTACAGTCGAGTCTGAAACCAGAGTACTAGGGGTCTTGCTTGATCCTTCACTCACCTTCCCTTCCCATATTAACCAGCTATGGAAGAAAACAGTATTCAAACGAGACAGCTACATCTAATCAGATCATTTTCAACCAAAAAGCCTTTCCACTACTAGTCCAAATGTTAGTCCTACCCAGTGGTGTGCTGGTAAATGTTTAACAACAGGCTCTCTCCTCGGTCCACCTCTGCGCCCCCCCCCCCAAATTGCAGAGTTGGCTATAGCTGGGGACAGAGCCTGGGGGGGGGGGGGGGCGACAATGCATTACTCTCTCCAGGAAAAAAAAATAAATGCTCCCAGGTTCCAATCTAATTCATGTTTAATGTGGGATAAAATGCCATAAATAAGTAATTAAATATAAACTTTTAACGTTGAGAACCTGATTCTCATAACATGATGTCTGTTTTAGAAAGCCCTTGTACCAGGAAAAAAAAATCTCTGCAGTTATACCCAATATGACACAAACCAAATTAGCATACAGACCAGGAATTAGGAGAAGAGACAGTCTTGCCAACCCTGAAAAACAATGTGTTAATCAAAATCTCAGTACCTAACAAACAGATCCCTATTCAGACACTTGGCCTTGCAGTCATACTTGCAGAACAAAGATAGCCCCTATTCAAATTCTTCAAAAATTAACCTGAAATCCTAAGAAGTTAGCTTTGCATGCAGCACAATACCAGAAAACAGAAAGAAACACGTTGCTACACATTGCAAAATATAGCAGATGTAATTCTCAAAGTGGACATATTCCAAACACTAAAATGAAAGTAAAATGACTTTTTCTACCTTTGTTGTCTGGTGACTTTGTTTTTCTGATCATACTGGCCCAGATCTGATTCTGCTGCTCTCTATATGCTCCCTTGATGCCGTTTCCAGGGCTTCCTTTCCGTTTATTTCTTTTCTTTCCTCCTTTCTTCTTCATTTCTTGCCCTCCATAAGTAAAAGCTGGGTCCTCTGCAGACTTGACTGTCCAGTGGATCCAGCTTCTGCCTATTTTCTCCATCCACCTCTCTTTCTTTTCCCTCATTTCATCTCCTTCCTCTCTCTTCCCTCCATATCCAAGATTTCTTCTCTCTCCCTTCCCTCTCCTCCATCCATGTCCAGCATTTCTCCTTTCTCCCCTCCATTCATGTTCATCTCACTTCCTCTCTCTTCCCTCCCTCCCATCCATCCATCCATGTCCAGCATTTCTTTTCTCTCTCCCTTCCCCTCCATCCATGTGCATCTCCTTCTTGTGTTCCCTCCCCTCCATCCATGTCCAGAACTTCTCCTGCCCTCCCCTCCATCCATCCATCCATGTCCAGCAACCCTCCTCTCTCCCCTGCCCCTCCCCTCCATCCATCCATGTCCAGCAACTCTCCTCTCCCCTCCCTTCCATCCACCCATGTACAGCAACTCTCCTCTCTCCGCCCCTCCATCCACCTATGTCCAGCAACTCTCCTGTCCCCTGCCCTCCCCTCCATCCACCCATGTCCAGCAACTGTCCTCTCCCCTGCCCTCCATCCATCTATCCATCCATATCCAGCAATTCACCTCTCTCCTCTGCCCCCTCCATCCATTCATATCCAGCAATTCTCTTCTCTCCCTTGCCCTCATATCCCCTCCATGTCCAGCAATTTATTCCCTCTCCCTGGGCCCTGCCCTCCCATCCATTTGATGCTCCTTTCTCCCTTGCCCTCTCACTCCCATGTCCACCTGCCCACCCTCTTCTCCCCCCAACATCCCTCTTTTTGCTCCTGCCACCCTACGTGGTTTAAATCTTTTATTTACCTCCATTGCAGCAGCCACACAGTGAAAGCCCTGCCCATCTCTAGCCTTCCCTTCATTTCCTGTCAGTGTCCCGCCCTCGTTGAAAGAGAAAATGACATCAGAAGAAGGCGGGGCACTGACGGGAGCGAAGGGAAGATTAGAGACGGGCAGAGCTTTCACTGCGACTGCTGCAATGGAGGTAAATCAAAGATTTAACCCCCCCAGGATGACGGGAAGTGAGGTAAGCAGCATGGCTTGTGGCACCCTCCTGCCATGCTTACCTCACATACCCAGGGGCGTAGCCAGACAGCAGGTTTTGGGTGGGCCTAGGCAAGAAGTGGGTGGGCACCAAGTGTTCTCCCCCCTACCCTCCAACAAAATATCTCAGCTGGTGGGAAAATGCTTTGCTCCACCTTGGCAATCTGCAGTAGGCATGTGCTGAAAACTGAGCAGTTGCCAGTATTAGTATCGTGGAGAGCAGCATTTTTTGTTACCATCAGGGGGAAGTCTTCAGCTGGTAGAGCTTGGGATCCCCACCAGCTACCACTAAACATGTACTACTGTTGGGTGGGCCTGAGCCCTAACTGGGTGGGCCCTGGCCCACCCAGGCCCACCTGTGGCTACGCCACTGCACATACCGCCGAGTTGCGCCACCCCTGGGAGCCGGCTCGCCTGCCAGAACAACCGGCTCGGAAGAACTTTAAAAATTTAATAACCGGCTCTTGTGAGCCGGTGCGAGCCGGCTCCAGCACACCACTGGTCCTACCTCACTTTTCTTGCTATTTAGTGTCAATATCAGAAAAACTGCAAATCATACAGAATACAGCTGCTAGACTAATATACAGATTGAATAGATATGCTAGTGTTTCAACTGATCTTAAACTGCACTGGCTTTCCATAACAGAAAGACTCAGGTTCAAAGCTGCTTGTTTAGTTTTTCAAATCTTACAGGGTTTCACCTCTGAACTGCTGACTTCGCTACATTTGATCCAGTCTAACAGACTGAAACAATAACTGATGCTAGCGTACCCATTTCAAAAGACAATTCAAAATCAGAAGATTTTCAGCTCTCTATTCCCTGTATTTGGAGTTAAAATATAGAACTGTTTATCTATTCAAAATATAAATATACAAAGAGCTAAGGAGCACAAATAAATGAATGAAACTAAATAGAAAAAAGCTCCCTCATTAAATTCTATTGGGTAGGAACCTTTCTAACATAATATCAAATTTACCAAAATGAAACCTCAAGAATCCAGGTGACCTACAAAGAAGGTCTAATCCTAACTGGACTCATCATCATGGGTTTCCTACCTACCTCCGAAAATGGCCTCAGTGTGAAAAATTCCAATCTGGAGTAAAGACACTGTGGCAAAAAATGGAGGGTACTTAATAGTGGTAAAGATCACTACCCATAGAAAATGCAAAAATCTGGGAAGACTAAGTAAACACAAATATTTAACAATATGGGTGCATTACACAAACGAGGAAAAAAATCAAAAACCACTTAGCTTTAACCCTAGAACCACGCAGCTTGAGTTGAGTCCAGGTAAGTACTGATTTAGACTTGATCGCAAAAATGTAACTAATCGCCATCAGAACAGAAAACAGCATGTCATGAGTGGAGAGTAGGCTTTTCTGTGCTATCTAGTTAGCATATTCTGATTAACTTAAGCTAACCAGGTAATTCAAACTTAATGCGGGAACACTTACCACCTCCCACATTAACACCAGCCGGTAACGCAAGTGCTAATAGTTACATTAGTGCATGACTTGCATAAATATGTGTTTTAAGAAGTCTAAAATGTGCAGTGCAAAATCTGGGTTTAGCTTCTGGGAAAAACCCCTATTAAAATATACTAAGTCCAGATTGTAGCACACTTCAGTAAAGAACCCCAAAGAGACTTGAGATGTGACTTGATAAGCTGATTGTGCATTCACTTGCTGCCAACAAACACATAATTGACTTTGAATACCGGCTCACGATTTTTAAAAATATATTTCTTGGTTTTCTTTTTCTAGATCTCCTTTGTAGTATTATGAGCAAGGGCATTTTGAAAATTGCATAATAAATCATCTGTATTAAGGAATTCTTGAACTACTACCCAGTTTTATAAACCCCCCTCCCCCCCCCCCCCCCCCCCCCCCCCCCCCCCCCCCCACTCAGATGTAGCATTTGTCAAGAAAGTACTTTCTGCATAGTCTATGATGAGAACAGTACCTTGGCAATTGTAGATAGGCTGCTATAGGAAGCTAACAATAACACAGAAATTATCCATCACTGTCAATGTAATCTCTAGTCTGGGAAAGTGGTCCACTTCAGAATACTTGAAAGAAGACATGTGTCAGAACCGCTAGTAGAAACTGCAGCTAAAGAAGGAGGTAAGAAGGGCAGATGGGAATTAGAATGAAGGGGTTTATTTTATGATTCTACCTCAAGAAGTATTTGTGGTTTCACAGAAAAAAAAAACCCCATAATAGAAGCAAAGGCTAATGGTGTGCATATATATAGTCTAAAGTCCTGGTTGCTTACTGCACTTGTATTAATTTGCTTCTCAAACTTATTTTTATTTGTGTTATACTCTGTACATTATTATGTTTTATTCACTTTATTATTTGTTTGTAAGCCACATTGAACTTGTGTCTATTTCGGGCTAATGTGGGGTATAAATGTCATGAATAAATAAATAATAAAGATATATTGCATGTTGTTATATCATTTTGGTTCCTTTTTTTTTTATTTGTTTGTTTCATTCTTTCATTTCACATTTGAAGATGTTTATGTCATGATATTTCAAGTCCATGGGAGTAACAATGCATCTCATTTTTGGCTATCATATTGAACTTTTTGATCCATTTAATTTTATTTATTTATTTATTTTGCCAATTGCACTATATCACCAATCA